>NC_132880.1:21652729-21966896 GCF_030463535.1 Salminus brasiliensis
CAATGGTTGACATGAACACAGTTCTATGAAAGGGAAAGCAAAAAAATAAGAGATTGAGTACCTTTTAAATGCTTTTAAATATTTTATAAATATAACAGCAAACATATCTTTCAGTATAAGAAACATTCTGTGCTGGCCAGCCTCCTGATAAAAATCTTTGTAAAAATCAAAGTGAAGTCTGAAACAATAAACAAATATTTTAACAGAATTATTGGACAGTCGTAAAGCAGAAACTGGGACCGCTAAATCAAGGATAATATATTTAATTAAATAATAAAAAATACTGCAAATAATTAAAAGCTCTATAGAAACACTGAACTTTGGAGTCCACATATTAAGACTTTATCTTCAAATGGAAAACAACTGGTTGTGTCTTGAAATTAACATCTTACAACTGATGTGATTGTGGTGATCGGTTTTATTATCCAGTCAAGACATTTGCAGCACAATGTGCTTTTGTCAAATATAGCTTGACATGCACAATACATAGCTGTCTACAGGCTATGCTGTTTAAGACTAACATTGCTTAAGCATTATCTTGTAAAGCGACTTTGAGATTGTGAAAAGCGCTTCATAAATATAACTTCATCATTTTATATTGTAACCATTTTCTACTAGTTAACACAGTCCCTGTGGCCTTATGAAAAAGTTTTGGTCACAATACTACAAGAATCAGGCCACATAGCACCCCCTTTTAAAACAGCACTTTTCAAAACAGCTAGCTTTAGATCCTGTTCCTGTAAATAAAGATGAGCCACTGCTCACTCCACCTGCTGCCATCACTTTAATTAACCATTTTAATTCCTCCTCTCCACTAGATACAGGAATTCTCAAACTTTACTTTTTAGTCCTTCACTTTGAGTTCAAATCTCTCCGTTTGTCTCTCTCTCTCACTTTCTGTTCTCTGCAGTGCATGCCATAGTGCATTTATAAAGCAGCTAAAAAAACACCTCTCCACAAAAGTAACCCTTATTACAAAATTCTAATTGCTTAGGTTGTAGGAAGAAGAGCCAAATCTGAACAACATGTAGAGTGCTTATCAGACATGCAACATTGAATATAAGGCAGGTCTGGTCAATTTCTGCTCTTTGGGACTGCACACTGATTAAGACACGTTTATGGAGCCTGTCAGCTGTCAGCTTTACCAACCTGGAGAGGTATACAGCATTAGTGACTAACTACACAGAGCATTGATTACACTAGTAAATTAATCCAGCTGTCCTCAATTTCAGTTTTTGATACAATCAGATTATACTTACTATGTGGTATATAAAAATGTTGATGGTATCTTAAAATGAGGGTGGTGTTTCAAATTAGGACATGTACTGCTTTGTCTATCTAGTTTACCAAATAAGCTAATTTCCCCCATATTCAGCTCTAAAAACAGGTGGAAAAAACAAGCCCGCTGTTGTTCTAAGTTAACAACAAACTAAGTTTGTTTGAATGGGAGTGCTGCTTAACTTATCGAAATATAAACATAGTGCTAGCTGACTTCAAGTCCTGTCTCAACTTGCCTTTCTGTTACACCCAATAGAGGAAAGTGGGGTTGTACCACCCTCTGTTTCTAAGGAACCATTGCAGAAATTGGTCATGTGACTACACATCTTAAAAAAGTCATTTTACTCACCCTGTAAAGAAGAGAGCCTTATTGCATGAGAGGTAAGCACAAGTTCCAAAATCTTTTTTTGCCTTTCAAAGTAAATTTTCTATGATTAAAGTTTTCTGATTGTGTCTGAACAGTTATAGTCAAGTTAGTCAAATCAAAACATTTCACACATGTTTTAGTGATTTGGTATGCTACAATATGAATCTATACAGCTAGCTTGATGTTACCTTAAAACTGCTGGATAAGTTGTGCCAGTGGCCATAAATATTTAAAACATATTATTTTATTGTAATTGTACATTGCATTCTTACATTTTATCACTAACACTATGTGACATTCTTCATTTTAGATGAACAATAGAAATAAATCATCATGCGTTTTAAGAGTTTTAAGAGGAAGACAATTGAATGACTTAAATAATATAAATTAGTATAAATGGTATAAATGAGTATAAATAAGCTAATATCTAGGGGGGTGAATACTTTTTATAGACACTGTCCAAGATGTCTAAAAATGTCTAATGTGATACTGTTCTTGGCATATTCATATTTATTGGCAAGAAAATAAAAAATAAAAGACAAAAATTGTTTGGCCATTAAAGATTTTGAGACTATTTATTAATTTTTACTAGTGTGTTAATGTTCATTAGCATACAGTGTCCTACATAATTTTTTTGAATATGCCCCTCTCTTCCACACTGGTAAAACTACTTGCTAAACTTTTTATTTTAATGACTCAACTCGTGATGTCTTCATACTGTGTCTCTAATAAAGGAGTATCTGTAGAGTTCAGATATCGATCATAGTAAAAAAAAAAAACAGCCACTTTAGCAGTAGTACTATGGAATGCAATAGATGGAAATTAGCTTGACTTGTCAGTTATGATAGTAGGTACACTGCAGAACACCCCAGCAACACACAATGAACTGAGTGCTAACTGTTTATGTGAACAATCTGAGTTTTAATCAGATAACATGACTTTACAGCACATTTACCAAGTGAGAGGAATCAGATCTATCTGTCCTACGCCTCTCAATCAAAAGAAAATTTTTTTTTTTTTTTTAACTTGGTTGCCTGGAGTCCCTGTTGTAAAACAGCAAAGGCATACAATTATATACAATAATGTATCCAATCATAATATCCAATCACAACAGGCCCAATGAGACATAAAGAAGCATCGTGAGCCAGTGTTGCTGTAGTGCCCCCTATCATGCAATCTGTAATTGCATTTACTTTTGAAAACAGATTATGTAATTATGCACTGTAGAGCCTCCCAATTGCAGATCTGACAGTCAACATCATACTCTTATTACATGTAAGTCTGTACTTTTCTGTGTTGATACAACCCAAGTTGAATGACTTCTGTTCATTTAGGTTTGTAAACATAAGGTCTGTGATTGTATGAGAATTAGTTAATTGTGTGCTGTAGAGCCTCCCAATTGCAGATCTGACAGTCAACATCATACTCTTATTACATGCATGTATGTACATGGAAGTCAATATCGTACTGTTATTACATGTATGTAAATTTCTGTGTTGATATGTTCCCTGACTTCTGTCTATTTAGGTTTGAATACACAATACCTGTGACTATGTGCAAGGTAAGCAGTTGTGCACTGTCAAGCCTCCAGGTGGTGCCTTTACAGTTTCCATGTATCACTCAAAGCCTTTTCTTTTCCTATTTGTTCAATGTGTTGGTGCCCCAAAGTTTTTGATAATTGTTTACCTGCAGACTTTACAGTGTGAATCAAGACCAAATTGAGGCGATCGGACAAAAAACAGACAAAAACGTTCAAAAACGTTTTTTTTTTTTCCTATTATGCCAACTAGCTTGCAAACAAAAAATATCCAGGTACAATTTTTGGTAGATCGTCAGAGGTCCCCCTTTTAAAAAGGAATGGGTAGTAAATATGGTACCAGTTATATCAGTTACAGTAATTATCTGTGCTAAATACTTACTTACCTTATTGTCAAAAAGAATTCATCATTTTCTTTCTTCCTTTGAATTCGGTAGATTTTATTAAACTTCTCATTGACATTTTCTAAGATGTTCTTCACCCTTAAAGACACAGATATGCCCCATATCTTTCTTCTCTATATTGCTGTCCTTGGTTTCAAAAAGCAAATGTTTGTATATCCTGGGTTTCGGATTAGGACATCACTATCAACATCACGGTCAACAAACCCTGAGTCAGTCCGGGTATTTGTCAAGCATACCTGATGCAACTAATGAAGCCCTTGATGCGTGCTTCATTGTGTGCTATTATGGATTCTGTTCAGGGGGTTCAATAATTCTGAGACTGTAGTCGTCATTTAAAGTCATCATTTTCTTGCTTTTCTTGGTATATTGCAAACAGCTGACAGTTGGCTAATAAATATAATTAACAATGAGGGTTGAATCATTTTGATTGCAGCTAAACATGGGTTACATCTATGTTCATAAAATGTGACTACACTGACCTATGTTTCCACTTTTTTTACATCTACTGCATGTTGTCTTTTTGTTGCATCTACCAGCTACTTAATGCCTTGAAAATACAAGTGTTTTTAATAATATGACCAGTAAGTGTAAACAACATTGTAACAAACTCTAGCAGTGCTGCTACACTTGACACATTTGCATCAGTGCAACACACCCTGCCATGTCAAATTCACTGCTGTGGTGAAAATTGTTGATTACACAAACAATATCATTAGTGGTCTATTTGGAGGTTTCTATCATTTGAAGCCTAGAATAGAGAGGAGGCTGATGAATTGTGAAAAAAGCAGATGAGTAAAGACTGTGCTCCTATATGGTACTGAATGAACTGGCCAATTGCAAGTGCATGTCAAAGTGACTGTTTTGGAACAGCTAACAAAATTATAGTAAAATGCATTCTTACTTAGTGGACAGCAGGTAACAAAGAAACTCCAAGGGTTCACTTTGAATTGATGGAGCTTCCGGAAAGCCATTGTGTGTATTTATGATTTACTATTTATCAGTTCTGTTCTGTGTCTGTCTAATACATGTCCAAAATAGGTCATTAATTAATGTGCATTTAAGAGTCCAAACATGGCATGTCTGATACTCAATGGATCTGTTTTTGAGCTAGCTAAGCAATAGCTGGTTTAGCAAGTGTCTACAGATCCAACACCACAAAAAAACAACTTTAATCTTTCCGCATTTTGTCCAACCAAAAGTCACTTGACCTTTGATTGATTGAAGGGTGCACCGTGTTCACTTAGTCTGTTACCCGATTTGATCATTGTTAGGTTTTAAAATAGTGCAGAATGAAAGCAGGAATCCATGTAAACGCAGGACCATCTGCACTTCCTGCTTAGCTTATGCCACTCCATGGCTCTGGTAATACTGTATACTGCAATAACAGTTTGAGATGATATAACGGCATGAAAAAAGTTGATTCCGTCCAACCCTATATCTGCCATTCAAAGAAAGCAGAATTTTATTCACAACTAAATTTTCATGAAACTGCTGTAAATTACAAAGACAAAATGTTACATATTTTTTATAAAAGCACTCATACCATTTTTAACACATCTTCCCCTTAAGTATTGAATACAATAATGAATAATTATTTCTAAGACTAAAACATTTTGAACTAACTATAGCATAGCACAATATATACCCTTCCACACATTTTGTATAACAGAAGTACTTTTAGAACTCCTTTAGGCAAGTCATACTGTAAATTAACTACTACTCTAAATTGACACCGCCCTGGGTGCATTCAGTTTTGATCATTTTGTCACAGCCAGTGTTAACCCAAAGTGTTATTGACTTATTTATTTGAGGAAGACCTTCATAAAAATATAACAGGCAGTGTCCCACATCAATTTTACCCTACTGTTATTTGTAATGTTATTATTATTAATAATAATAATAATAATAAAAACTACCTCATTCTTATCTCATTTGCTTTGGCTCTTTCAATGGTCCATTTGAATCAGTTTATAACTCTGTTAGTTCAGAAGCAAAATAGTTAACATGAGATATGCAATAAAGCAGTGTACATGTATTTAAGCTGATGAGTCTTTACATATTACATTTTTACATCAAACTCTTCCATACCTTTGCTATAGTGTACACATAAACTGCAGTTTTACAATAACAAATGAATACCAACTGCCAGAACAAGATTAAACTCAAACCACAACAACAAAAACATCAATAGGGATCAATAACAATCCATAATGTTGTACCATTAATCTGTGATTTTTAAACCAGCAGACATGAGAAATTGACTAAAATCAGTAAAGCTGAGCATTTTCCTCTGTTGCTAATGTGTGAATCATGTTTTTGACCTCATTCTTGTAGTATAAGACCAGTCTGTATACTGTACTGTGAGATATATAATACATTTAATAAACTGACCTCATTTATCTTCAAAACTTTACAAATTTTCCTGAATTGTGTGAGATACTAAAACTAAAATTTTATTCTGCATCAGCTGTGGCTACTCATTATTCAACGGCTGACACAGCATTTAAGCAACTAGTCAAGTTCAGCAACATGCCAAAGAAATGCATTTGGTTATTCTGTAAAATAATTAGCCTAATTATGAACAGGTTGGACTTGCCATGCTGCTAGAACTATATCATCCTGCACACCGTTACCTTTTTCCTCAACACTAATTTTGTTTGCTGTCACTTTGAAGGAATTCCAGTGACCTTAAATAGCAATCCTGTTAAAGAAATTGATGGAAGATCTCATTGTATGGGTGTTTATTTTACTCACAATAAAATGGGTGCAGTCAGATATTAGTTCAGTCTCGCTGTTATTTACCTGTTTGTTTTCAACATATCATCTCTCACCAGTTTTTCAGTGGCCTCTTTGACTTTATCCAAACAGTTCAAAGAAACGTGGACCCCAAATTCCAACACTTGATCCAACACTTCCCCATTGCTGCAAATGTGCAGCTACAATACATGCAATGAATTTTATGTTGCCTACCAGAAGACAGGAGTCCTGTGAGGACTACAATGATCAAAAGCTTCTTCATGTTGAAATACTTGACTGTTCTTATAGTCTCGTATGGGCATGTTGCGCCACAAAGGCAAACAAGTATCTGATAAGAATTTACAGATATTTGCGAGATTGCAGATGTCATCACCAGGGAATTCAAATCAGACAAGTAGTAAAAGAACTATAGACCATTATGCAAATAGAACTCTGTCAATGATAAAGCAAAACATGCTAGACTACTGCTAAACAGGTTCTAATATTTTAAGAACATTAAGGTCAATGCGCACAGCTTTACAACATTGTTAAAATATCAAAGACCACTGCTTGCAGATACATTTGCATTGATTAATATTGTCTAAATACAAATAACAATTGGCAAAAAGAGCCTAAAAACATTTTTTACTTTTTGTGACCCTGCCTAACTAAAGTGTAATGGATAAAAACTGTGGGCACCTATACACAGCCAGGGGTACATTACACCCAAACATTGACATAATGATTATGTTAAAAAGATAAGAGGGCTGTCCCCTGAAACTTAGTCAAACCACCTGTCTTACTTTTTTATTTTAGACCAAGAGGGCATCAAAAAGAAAAAGGGTGCATAGGAAACCCGGTTCTTATGCTTGCTTAGATGTAGAAGTAATCAATACTTAACAAGCAATACTTGTTTTCAGGTCAGGCAGAGGTCAGTAAACAGGCAGGCAACCTGAAGACTGATCTAAAATTTCATTTACTTATTTCATGTAGCTTCATTAATAGGATTGCCCTTTGGGTGGTGTAATGCCCCCTGAGTACACAGTATACAGAGGTCATATGGTTACCAAAATTCCCACAATTTACATAGATAATAATGTTGTGTTAATTTAATTTACATTTTTCTTCCTATATAGCTCTGGTAAATAATTCAGTTACTGAACATAAGCTACTGCTTATACTAGAAAATGTGAATTCTCTGTTTTAACACTACATTACAACACTATTTCTTCCTTATATTGGGATTCATAGCTTACATACATACCTAAAGGGTGTCCTATAGAACAGTTCTTGATGTAACTGGAGGGTCTTTTTTACTGCTATAGCATCTCTACCAAGGACTGCTGCCATGGAGGTTTATAGTTTCATCCTGACTGTTCTGGAGATTTCTGTTCATTAACCTGTTTGTAAACCTTGTCTCTGTGTGCCAGTTCTTTCTTATCTGTATTGCAGTCCTTAGTCCCAGTTTGTATTAAAAGCAATTTTTTCTGAACTTAGTTTGTATGTGCCACCAATACATCCACTAGAACATCAGCTAGACGTAGGTCCCCCAAGTGGAGTGAAGTGGAAGGAACGATATGTCGGGCAAGAACGGCATCCTCCCCTGGGCCCAACGGATTCCCATACAGGTTTTATAAAAATGCAGCAGATGTTGTACTCTTTCTCTGGAGACTGATGAAGGTGGTGTGGCAGTAACAAATGATACCAACAGCATGGTGAAGGGCAAGAACCATCCTAATCCCTAAAGAGAAGGATTCTACTGACATCAGCCAGTTTCACCCAACATCAGCCTCTTAAATGTTGAAGGCAAGATCTTCCTTAGCATAGTCGCTTATATACTGGCTGTCTACCTAGAAAGAAACAAATACACCACTACGACAGTGCAGAAAGCAGGAATTTCAGGCTTCTTGGGCTGCTTGAAGCACACAAGCATGATATGGTATCAAAGTTGCCAAAAAGGAGTAAAGAAATATCAATGTCATGCTCTTAGACCTCACCAATGCCTTTGGTTCTGTTCCTCATAGTCTCTGCGTTTGACCTTTTCAGGATCCCACAGGCTGTTACCAGTCTTGTCAAATCCTACTTTAGGACATCTATCACCATCTCCCTCTTGGCTTTACGGATTTTACTGCAGGACAGTACTACTGTATACATTTCTGCTTTCATGGTTACCTGGACAGCCTTTACTTATTTGTGGCTTTTTTGGCCCTGGGGCCTGTGGCCTGGTTGTTACAGACTGGCTCTGCTGCTCGGTTTCTGCGTTGATGGTTTTCTCTGCACGGCACCTCCAGGGCTAACAGCTACCATTGGCTTAATCTTTCTTTATTGGCATGATGTTGAGCTACTCCATTAATCAGCTGATGAAACTCAACAATTATGCTATTAGTCAGCCTCTCTACATTCATAGGAGCTCCTGGAGAAAGTTTGTTTTTTCACACTCTGGACACGCTATTCCATCATTCTGATCAGCTGCACGTACCGACTCAACGCAAACACATCATCAGAACACAGCTGGCCTTCTAGCGAAACGCATCAACATTTCCATGACAACACTACTCCTGGAGCAGAATAGGAAATGTTTTAAGTTTAAATTTTAAGTTTTAAATGTGTTAAATTAAGTTACCTTGGTTAACTTGATTAAGTTACCTAAGGCACACTGCTCCATCCAATATCAAAAATTGAACTGCTAAACAAGAAGTACTCTTATCCTCTCCCTCTCAATCTGGTAGCCCTAGAACAGTTTTCATCAAGTTAGAATCCCCTGAAGGACTTGCAACCCAGTTTGCATCAGTAAGGGGAATGAATGGAAGACAGCTTTTGTAACCTACAGCAGGCACTATGAATACACATTAATTTCTTTCAGGCTCACTAATGCTCTCCCATGTTCCAAGCATTTATCAGCAACGTTTTCTGTGACATGATTGGTCAATTCGTCATTGCTTACATTGACATTTGCTTGCCTGCCTTTGCACGCATATTTACTTGAGTAACATCCCATTCTTAATCCATAGGGTTTAGTATGATGTTGGGCCACCCTTTTTAGCTTTAAGGATTTCCACAAGGTTTAGGAGTGTATTTATGGGAATGTTTGACCATTCTTCCAGAAGCACATTTGTAAGTTCAGACACTGTTGTTGTATGAAAAGGCCTGGCTCACAGTCTCCATTGTTATTTACCCATTGTTATGACATCCAGGTTGATGTCAGGACTCAGGTCAGAACTTGACTCATCCATCCCAGTAAAAGAAAAACACTCAGTACAGTGCGCATGCATATGCAAGTTGTGCATAGTGGAGTTGCAAGTGGAGTTGAACGTGCAAAGTGCAGTTTCCGTACCGACTGTAATGGAGCTGGTAAGAACGCTCTCAATCGTAATTTGGCTGACATGCCAAATTTTCTTCAGCCATCTCAGAAAATACAACCGCTGCTGAGACTTCCGGACAATGTGGTGTGTGTTGTGTGACTAGATGAGATTGTCACTGATGTGAATGCTGAGAAATTTGAAGGTTTTCAACCACTCCACCTCTGTCTCACCTATGTAGAGGGGTGTGTGTGACTTCCATTTGGCAAATCAGATGACTCTGTGGCAGAAAGATAAACTCAATCAGGAAAGAGTTCACACTCCTATCTCGATCATTGGGATTACTATGGAGAGGATCAGCAGCTTACATTAACTTACATGGACAGAACACACCACACAGGAGGCACAACTGTGCC
Source organism: Salminus brasiliensis (assembly GCF_030463535.1). Lineage (NCBI taxonomy): Eukaryota > Metazoa > Chordata > Actinopteri > Characiformes > Bryconidae > Salminus > Salminus brasiliensis. The sequence goes on from NC_132880.1 coordinate 21,662,767, forward strand.
TTTTTTTTTTTTTAAAGCTCAGATAGCTAAGGAGATTTGGTATGAATCCCCAAATATTCAGGACATTCTACACATGCACTATGGAGAGCATTCTGACAGGCCCTCTCACCACCTGGTATGGAAAGCTCTGCAGAGGGTGGTGCACACAGCCCAGCACATCATTCTAGCAGGTACAACAGATGTATAGCAGATGTATATTGCTTTGTTCTACAGGAAGATCACAGTAACCTTTTTGATATTTCTTTGGCACAAAGATAATTGCCACAACAAAAAAAACTTTTGGCTTTTACTAGTGCAGAAGTACTTTTTTAAGAGAACAAGGGAAATGTTTGAAGCACAGGCCTACAATCTTAAATTTCACAAGATTCCACCTGCCACCAAGACATAAAAAGCTTTCCCTACAGAGGACAGGACAAAAACCTTAAAGATCTAAAAACAGGATCTGATTTACTGCTCCTCTAGTAAAGTTTAGATTTAGAGGTGAGTTTGTATATATATATTGCAGCAGAGGATCCCAAATCACATTCATAAAACATTTCAGGTTGTTTGGGAGTCAAACCAGACTTTCTGCCCCAACCTGCTAACACAAACACTTCTTAAAGTACAGTTAAACACAGTTAAACTTAACACAGTTTAAGGCAATAGAACACTCAAAAAGGGGGGCCCAACAGATTTCCCTTGCATATTGCAGAGAACCTTAATTGATGTCCAGCCTTTCTACATCGAGCTTTGTCTGGATAGAGGGGGCAGTGACCTTTTCACCCTACGCAGACACTTAACACATTCTGAGCCAAGAGTGTCATCTAAAAATCAAGGAAGAATGTGTCTGCATAAAAGATCCAGAAGGAATTATATAAGTACCTGCCTTGAATTATATTACTACAGGGACCACAGGTCAGCTATGATCAGGAATAATTCATGACCTCCTCCTTCTCCTTCTTTTCACAATTTGGTGATTCTCTGCATTATGAATTCTACATGTTTTGCATATTTTTACCCACATATGTATGTGCCTCCTACCAACGTGTTAGCAGAGATCAGCATACATGTAACAGTTCCAGCTGAGAAAGAGTGCAAATAACCTCATATATAACTCAGTGTTGCTTGTGCTCAAGTTTACTTAGTATTCCATTGTTTCCTTTTTTTTAACTCCTAGTTTAGTCATTTAAGTCACTTCACTTCCAATGCTGTGAATCTAAAGAGATTGGCCACTCACTTGGGTAAAACTAAAGTAAGCAGTATACTAATCATGGGCCAGGGGGAGTGAAAATATTGAAGAATGAGGGCTACCTCTGTGAATGGTGTGGCTCACTGTCTCCAGTGTGGTCCTGTCCATTGGTGCTGTGTATAGTACTGTCTGTGTAGGTATGCATATGCCGCTGGAGAGGGTTTTGAAGTTTATATGTACATTTTCATGGGAAACAAAACATCAAATAGAGAAAAAAAAGTTTATCAAGTTTTGATATGGTAATTTTTGAAGCAAAATACTTATTTCTCTTTGTCTTCTTTTTCAACTTCACCCTTATCATGTTTACTTGTCTTGTAATGTGTAATGTTTTGTTAATCTGTAAATATAAAAAAGAATAGGCAATAGAACTGCCTTTTAAATCAAGAATGAATTGAACTAATCTGAAGTGCAAATGAAGGTAAGCTTAATTTAATTTGGAGTTTAACTGATACAACCAGTTAAGTAAATTCTACAGTCCTGGGTGAAAACCTGAGGTGGTGCCCTGTTCTTTCTGGTAATAATTTATTGAACCAGCAATAATCCAGTCTCTACAGTTTGGTAAGTAACAAATATTTTTGATTTGAAGCCTTGCTGAGAGGATTTGTTTGTATTCAGCAAAAAGACTGTTAGTGAAGTCAGGATGTTGATACCCCAAAAGTATTGGATGAAGCACCATCATTCCAGAAAACGCAGTTCCAGTGCCCAACAGCTCAAGGCTTTGTACCCTTCTAGACTACATTTGGCATTAGGCATGGTTACAATAGGTTTATGTTTATCTACTCCAGATAGTCCTATTTTATTGCCAATACTTGTCTACAGGGACTAGGCTGTATGTGGGCTATTGCACATCTATATCAGCAGTGGGTTTAATGTAAAGTTCAGTGTCCACAAACATTTGGACATGAAGTGTATTTCAAAGCAGGGTGAGCTTAGGATAAGGAGGTGAAAAATAATTGTATTTTGATGTAGCTGGAGTGATGGCAAATGGCTGATGTCTAAACTAAAACATCATGTGTTTTCAGATAACTTATGAAGTTTGATGTGGTTTAATGTGGTTGACCCAGTGTCTTTAAGTTGTCTCCCACATTCTTGGCACATTGCCCCTCCTCTGTTATATCCCATGGTTTAGAACTCCCTGAAGCTGAATGTTACAACATACACTGCTCCAGCTGCTGTGTTTACATTTGACACCACTCACCAATATTCTGTGGGTTTCACAAAAAAAAGGCCTATAACCTTTCTATAACTTTCACTTTCCTGTATAATGAAAAGATGTCTATTGTTTACATGCCATTTTCAAGTCAGAGTCGAGTCAATTCTCATTAGGTACAAGTTGCAAGTGAAGTCTAAAGTGTATTTGTGTGTGACTCGGCCACTGGCCCTGCTCACACAAACCAACATATGAGGCTGTAAGCATAAATGAAAAATTGTATCATGTAACCCTGAACATTCTATTCAGCACATTTTAAATGTGTGAGGATTTACACCTTGAGGCAGGTCCCTACAAGCATTACACATAAATATGTAGTTCCAAATGTCAGTCAGTGGAATATATGAAATATGACATTCAGGAACACTAGATACTAGTGTATTAGTGAATTAGTGAATATATATACTAGTATCTAGTGTTCCTGAATGTCATATTTCATATGAAAGCATAGGTACTGAGAAGTGGTCTGTGGTCCCCACCTGAAAATTGATTCACAGAAGTTTGATTTACTTTGAGTTATATTGTGTATTGTGTGTATTTTTTGAGCAATATATATATATATATATATATATATATATATATATATATATATATATATATATATATATTGCTCAAAAAAAGAATAGCGATCTGCTGCCTGTAACATCCTTCAGCATGACCGGTTTGGCAGTGGGTCAGTAATGGTGTGGGGTGGCATTTCTTTGGAGGGCCGCACAGCCCTCCATGTACTCGCCAGAGGTAGCCTGACTGCCATTAGGTACAGAGATGAGATCCTCAGACCCCTTGTGAGACCATATGCTGGTGCGGTTGGCCCTGGGTTCCACCTCATGCAGCTGGAGTGTGTCAGCAGTTCCTGCAAGAAGAAGGCATTGAAGCTATAGACTGGCCCGCCCGTTCCCCAGACCTGAATCCGATTGAGCACATTTGGGACATCATGTCTCGCTCCATCCACCAACGTCACGTTGCACCACAGACTGTCCAGGAGTTGGCGGATGCTTTAGTCCAGGTCTGGGAGGAGATCCCTCAGGTGACCATCCGACACCTCATCAGGAGCATTCCCAGGCATTGTAGGGAGGTCATACAGGCACGTGGAGGCCACACACAATACTGAGCCTCATTTTGACTTGTTTTAAGGACATTACATCAAAGTTGGATCAGCCTGTAGTGTGTTTTTCCACTTTAATTTTGTGTGTGACTCCAAATCCAGGCCTCCATTGATGATTTTTGTGTGATTTGAGTGTATTTTATATACTATATATATATATATATATATATATATATATATATATATATATATATATATATATATATGACTCCAGACCCGGTACTTGGAGGAATCACTGTCTCCGTGTTTAGCTTGTTTTTTCTACTTTCTATCACTTTTAGATTGTGTTTACAGTCCACAGGTCTATCAAAAAGACAAAACAAAAAGCGGAGTACTCCTACAAAAACGTTTATTTCGGTGCCCAAATCAACTGTAAGCAGTAAGTTTCTACTTTATTAAGGCTGTTGCTGGACTTTTTGAGTGTGAGAAGTGTGGCATGTTTAGTCTAGACCCTTTTTCCTCCACTAGCCGGAAAGCTAAGGCTAATGCTAGCGCTAAGGCCGAAGCTAGCCCACCGGAACACCACGCTCTCCCCCCCGATTCGTGTGTCAAACAGGTTTGCCCCGCTCAGCGAAACACCCGCTGATGAGCCTGTTCAGAGACCTCTGGTCAGAGGAGACTCTACTGTTCCACACGTGAAGATAGCTCGTCCTTTAGGGGCTCCAGCAGTAACCGTTAGCTGTTTACCGGGAGCCAGAGCACCGGACATTAGCGGCTACCTTAAGCGGCAGCAAACAGGAGCTATTCGAGGATAGTGATTCATGTAGGGGCCAATGATATTGGTCTGCGGCAGTCAGAAATAACTAAGGATAATATTAAAGAGGTGGTTAAACTGGCCCAGACTATGTCCGATGCCGTAATTTGCTCTAGCTCCATCCCAATGAGGCGCGGCGCTGAGTTTTACAGCCGACTCACAGCGCTGAACCGCTGGATGTACAAGTGGTGTTAATAATTTAATCAGTGTTAAATTCTCTCATTCCAACGAAAACAGCAGCACCTCAGACCTAAAGCTCGGTCTACTTAATATTAGATCATTAACCTCGAAAGCAGTGATCGTAAATGAAATTATATGTGATCAGAAACTAGACGTTTTCTGAAACCTGGATTAGACCTGATCAATATATAGCACTAAATGAAGCCACCCCTGCAGGTTATAAATATGTACATAGCCCTAGATTATCAGGCAGAGGAGGTGGAGTATGTATAATATACCAGAATACACTAGAGATTATTCAAAAACACTAACACCTTCACTTCTTTTGAGATTATCTACATTAATATATAAAATCCAGCCACAAATAAAAATGCTTTCACACTGATTAATATTTATAGGCCTCCAGGGCCCTATTCTGAATTTTTAAAAGAATTTTGCTGCAGACTTGGCAGTGTGTTATAAGTTATAATAGTAGGAGATTTTAATATTCACTTTGAAAAAACAGACAATCCATTAACAAAGGCGTTTGTATCAATTTTAGATTCTGTTGGCATTATACAAAACGTAACTGGACCTACACATTACTGTAATCATACCCTAGATTTAGAACTGACCCTGGGTGTGAGCATTGATCAGCTGAATATTCTACCTCAAAGCTCAGTAATATTAGATTATTATCTAATCTCCTTTGAGCTACATCTTAGGCAAAATGTTAATTCGTCCCCCCAACACTGTCTAAAGCGCACAATAACACCAATGACAGCTGTACAGTTTACTAAAAACCTCCCACCCCTATCGACCTTAGCTTACACTCCGTCAGACCAAACGGAGCTAGTTAAATTAACAAACGATCTAGAGAATACCCTTCGATAAACCTTAGACAAAGTAGCACCGTTTAAAAATAAAATGATGAGGCAAAAAAGGCTCGCACTGTGGTACAGTGATCATACTCGTACCCTAAAACAAACAGTGCGGAAACTAGAGCGTAAATGGCGGACGACCAAACTAGAGGTGTTCCACTCTGCGTGGAAGGACAGCCTTAATCAATATAGAAAGGCACTCATTAAAGCTCGCTCAGTGTATTTGGCCTTGCTGATCGAGAAAAACAAAAACAATCCCAGAGTTCTTTTTAATGAGATCTTTAAACTTACTAAAAGCCAGGCAGATACTCAACCCCAGATTCCAACATCCTTAACCAGTCATGTTTTTATGACTGGTTAATAAAATAGAAAATATTAGACAACAAATCCAACCCTGCTTATTAAATCAAACATGGCCATCACCTGATGTAGCTGCTTTAGAACATAACTTAGTTGTAGAACAAAGGCTGGAAGCCTTCTACCCACTTCCACAGCCAGAACTAGAAAAAAATATTTCCTCAGCTAATTGTACAACCTGTACACTTGACCCAATTCCCTCTAAATTGCTAAAAGAAATACTCCCAATTATAAACAGATCTCTTTTAACAATTGTAAATTCATCCCTTAGCTACGAATGTTAGCTTAGATACGAATGTTAAGTTGGAGATGGGTCTGTAATTAGATAATACGCTAGGATCAAGATTTGGTTTCTTGATTAAAGGTTTTATAACTGCTATTTTAAGGGTTTGGGGTACATGCCCAAGGCTAAGGGATGAATTTACAATTGTTAAAAGAGGTCTGATTATAATTGGGAGAATTTCTTTTAGCAATTTAGAGGGAATCGGGTCGAGTGTACATGTTGTACAATTAGCTGAGGATATATTTTTTTCTAGTTCAGGCTGTGGAAGTGGGTAGAAGGCTTCCAGCCTTTGTTCTACAATTAAGTTATGTTCTAAAGCAACTACATCAGGTGACGGCCATGTTTGATTTAATAAGCAGGGTTGGATTTGTTGTCTAATATTTTCTATTTTATTATTAAAATAGTCCATAAAAATGTGACTGGTAAAAGATGTTGGGATCTGGGGTTGAGTATCTGCCTGGCTTTTAGTAAATTTAGAGATCTCATTAAAAAGAATTCTGGGATTGTTTTTGTTTTTCTAGATCAGCGAGGCCAAATACACTGAGCGAGCTTTAATGAGTGTCTATCTATATTGACTAAGGCTGTCCTTCCAGGCAGAGTGGAACACCTCTAGTTTGGTCGTCCGCCATTTACGCTCTAGTTTCCGCACTGTTTGTTTTAAGGTACAAGTTTGATCACTGTACGAGTTTGATCACTGTACGAGTTTGATCACATTCATAATGTCTTGCATCCATGCATTAGAGCATAAGAGCAGATGCCTAATCATTGTACGAATTGAGGGAGGAACATCATCTGACCCTGTTGATCCTCATGAAACACAACCTTATGTTAAAGGTAGGTTTAGTTATTTCACAGAATTTTTTTTCTTGTAGGCTACATTGTAGAATTAGTCTATGCTTGACTGCTTAAAATATTACAGTGGTGGGGCATGTCCTGACTTTTAGACCCTTGTGCACTTTTGTCAGGTTGTTCCAGCAGGAACCTCAATAAACTTCAGCTGGTGCAAAATGCTGCAGCCAGGGTCCTTACTAAAACTAGAAAATTTGACCATATCAGTCCAGTTCTATCAGCACTTCATTGGCTCCCAGTTAAATTCCGTATCAAATACAAAGATCTTCTATTAACATATAAGGCCCTACATGGCCTCGGAGTACCTGCGGGATCTTATTGTATATTACGAACCATCAAGACTACTTGGATCTCAGGGTGCTGGCCTCTTACTCGTGCCCAAAATTCAGAAAACCTCAGCAGGGGGAAGAGCCTTTTCTTATAAAGCCCCCCAACTCTGGAATAACCTTCCAGATAATGTTCGGGACTCAGACACAGTCTCAATCTTTAAATCTAAGCTGAAAACGTATATGTTTAGTTTAGCTTTTGGTAATTAATGTTTCTTAGATAAGGGTTGCAGGTCCAGGGGTTCGCGGACCCAGGGAACTGTAGTACTCTGAGATGCTGGAGCTGTCGTCTCGCTGCTTACACGCGATCACTCAGGTTTGTTGATGGTGGAGCAGATAGATGCTGGTGTTTTCAGGGTGCTCCCGTATCCGTGTTACCTTCTGGCTCTCTCCTTTTAATTAGGCTTTTATAGTCAGACCTGCCGGATTCGTCAGACATACTCTGATGCTGATGCTCAACATTCTCTGTCCTCCATAAAATTCCTCTCAGAACGAACTTTTCTCTTTTTCCTTCTCCGAGTAAATGGCCACCCAGCCCGACCTGCTGGAAGATTGCCTGCTGAAGTCCCTTCTACCTGCGTCAAACCAGCTGCCACCAGTCCCGCCAGCGGGCCCCCCCACCCGCCACCACCCATGGCGGACCGGAGGCTCACCCGCCTGCCGCTGCTGCCTGTTTGGTGGCCGTGTTGAAACCTAGATGGACTCGTGGCTGTCTGCCATTGTTAATATCACCACTATTAACTGTCTGTTGTATCTGGTTTGGTATTTTTTATCATTAATGTTTAAATAGTTCTGACCAGAGGAGGATGGGTCCCCCTTCTGAGTCTTGGTTCCTCCCAAGGTTTCTTCCTCCAGCTCTGAGGGAGTTTTTCCTTGCCACTGTCGCCGTTGGCTTGCTCCCAGGGGTCTTCTGATCCTTCATGTTATTTCTGTACTAATTATGTAAAGCTGCTTTGTGACGACAACAGTTGTAAAAAGCGCTATACAAATAAATCTGAGTTGACTTGACTTGACTCAAATAACACATCCTAGATCTGAATGAATGAAATATTCTCATTGAATACTTTGTTCTGTAAAAAGTTGAAAGTGCTGACAACAATATATATATATATATATATTCAAATGTCAGTTAGTGGAACATATGAAATATGACATTCAGGAACACTAGATACTAGTGTATTAGTGAATTACATATACTAGATTGTACTGTAATTCAATTTAATGTGTGCAATAACTATAGTGCAATACTTTTCCATATTTATCATCACAGTAATTATTATTATCTTATATATATATATATATATATATATATATATATATGGTGATATATATGGTGATCTTTTAATAGGCACTGTAAGCATGATTGACCTCGCTTGGCCTTTTTTTATTTAATCAGCAGGTGGTGTTGGCTTCCATAAATGGTTAGTTACTTGAGATTGATCCACAGAAGATTTTTCTTCTTTATAAGGAAAAACACATAATTCTGATATACGTTTTTATTAAACAAATTTCACAATTGTGGTTTACATCTCATGAAAATCTGCACATTACTTTGCATAATAGTGTAAAATTTTACACAGACAACTTCGAAGTCAGAGGAGCATATATGAAATTAAAGAACACCAGATACACTTTATACAAGGACCTGAAAGAAACACACAAATGACTCATGAGTAATCTTCACTGTCATTTAACTCAGCAGAGAAACAGTGATACGTTTGTACATGATATTAAATGTAATAATTCATTATTATTTATTTTCCATGAGTGCAGCACCAGCATTTTACAGGTGCTTCAGAGATCACAGACACACACAGAAACCATGCCGATTAATTACTGCCCGACACCCCTCACCCACTGTCCTGAACAGTGTATGTTCTGACACTACACAGTGATTTATTAAGACTCCTTAACCTATTTATAGGCAATCAAAATCACAATTTGCAAATTACTCTAGACCTGGAAGAAATCTACAGTCATCTACTGCTGCACGTTTCCCAGAACACTGTTGCAATGACAAATGCTTTGGTATTCACATTTATTTATTTTGTTTGCATTTAAACAACATGAAGAAGCTAAGAAAAAAATAAAAATCAAATCATTCCATACAGACAATATTATTGACATCCTCAACTTAATATTTGCTAGCAAACCTTTTGGAAATAAGAACTGAAATTTATAGTCATTGCCAAAATGATTGGCACCCCTGCATTTATTTTAGAAAATGCACTACTTCTCCTAAAACAATATAAGCCCAATCTCCGGACCTTAATCCGATAGAAAACTTGTGGGGTGACATCAAAGATGCCGTTTCTGAAGCAAAACCAAGAAATGCAAATGAATTGTGGGATGTAGTCAAAGCATCCTGGGCTGGAATACCAGTTGACAGGTGCCAGAAGTTGGTTGACTCTATGCAACACAGATGTGAAGCAGTTCTAAAAAACTGTGGTTATTCAACTAAATATTAGGTTACATTGATTCACAGGAATGCTAAATGCTAAAAAAAAAAAAAAAAGAGTTAAACATTATATACATTTCTTCATGCTTTGATTTGGTAAACAGTATGCAATGTTCCCAATGCATGGAAATCAAAACTACTATAAAGATTTTCTGCTTTACTAATGTTTTTAAACACACTGCTATTATTTTGAACACAACTGTAAATTTGCCTCTGTTTGATGTAAATCTCCTAATTCTATTGTTTCTTCTTTCTTTCTTCTTTCTTTCCCAACCTAGCTTTACCTGGGAATGTTTTTTTTCTTTCTACTTGGTATTTTCTTTAAAATTATTATTGCAGCAAAAGAAAGTTCTAACAAGTACTTCCAGTTATAATGTTGTTTCTCGCATCGCTGCTGTTTTTGTGTATCTGTGCATTTCTGTGTGTGTGGAAGATACTATATAAATGGAGATGTGCAGTGCTTTTCACTTTTTTTTTTTTTTTTTTTTTTAGCTTTGCTAACTGTTTCACTGATGTCATGGTATTAGTCTATACTGTAAAAAGTGAAGCATCCTAAAAATTACTTCATGTGGTAATAAGCAATTACTGGGTCTATTCAATGATACACTTGATTTGATTTGAAGTTTATAAGTTATTTAAGTGTCCAGAGGTTTAATGTTTTCATTAGTTTTTGTAATTTACTAAGTTAGGTTACTGTAATTTGCATTAGTTATAATACTGATTTTAACAATTGGTTCAGATGTTATTTGTATTCCAGACATGTCTCATGATCTTTAAGAGAGGTTAATACATTTAATAAAGCAATTTATATAAAAACAAAAATAAAGATCATCAATGGGTCATACAATAACAGTAACGTGACATGTTATCTTAAAAACAACTTACCAAGTAGATGATATTTATATGAACATATAACTATAACTTATGTAACTTCAGAGAAATTAACTTGAATATAGAGGAGCCCTTTCCAATTAGGCTGTATGTATTAAAAAATACATACAGCCTAATTGGAAAGGGCTCCTCTATATTCAATAGGTTAGTAAATTTTTTAGACCATCTGTTGTCAAGATCCTTTATTTAAATGACTATTTAGAGCTTAGTAAATTTTATTTAAAAATGCAGATGTGTGTGTAGCTGTACTCAAGGTTTTAGTATCAGTATGGAAAAGTATGGAAGCTTAAAAAGGTATGGAAGCTTAACTATGCCACCTCTTAATAAATCAAGTTACAATGTCTTACCATAACGAGTCACGCATTCCATGTTTGTCTGCCAAATTCAGAAACTCGTAAAATCCTTTCACAAAAACTCTATAAATTGGGGATAAAAAACAGAAAAGAGTTTGAAAGTCACATAACTTACATTTCCATTTGTTACTGGAAGCAAACCACTATATTTGAATTAATATAAACAATCTACTGACATATGACAAAAAGGTCAGAATTACAGATTAGGTCATATGCATTGTATGTGTAGTTGGCTTGTTTTTTTTTTATTTATTATTCCAACAAAAAAAGAACTGAAGCCTGTTTCACAGCAGGATTTCCTACTTACACAACTAACTTTAAGCTTAGTTTGATAAAGTTTGGTCACTTTTTATTGGGCCTATTAGCATGATAAATTGTGCCTTATGCTCCAAGACAGATTAAGCTTGGGAATTCAGATTGTAAACAGCTATATTCACAGACAGTCTTCTGATGTAAGTGACCACTCTGATCATTTTTGGGTCGGCTGGGTAAAACACTTAAAAAATGTAACTTATCACATAGGACAATAATAATATTGTTTATTTCTTTTTTTATAATAAAAATGATTAATTCATAAATTACACTAAATTGCATGAAAACATTACATTCACTACCAAAATAATGATACGTTTAACCACGTATCAAATAATATATACAACAGTCAAATGCATCCTGTAATTTAGCACTACACCTCTTTTGTCCTTTCTTTTTTTTCCCCCTGTGTTCTGAGCTGTCTGCTTGCTGCTAATGCGAGTCAATTTCTGGTTGGTTGCTCTTGTCTACCCATTGGATGCCTTTCGGCTGTATAACCCCTCTCCTAACCCCTTGTGTTTTCTCTTCTTTCTTCTTGTTTCTGTCAATCTCTTTACCGTGTATTGAGAGGCCCAGTTTTAACTGTTCCATCCTGGTACCGTCCGACTTGGCTCTCCACCACCCTGCTGCCCGCTGTCCTGCCGGCCTCACATTGATTCAGCCTCACTGCTTCTGGCTGTTTATCTGCATCTCATCTCTCAACTTATCCATGCAGATGGACTTATCATATCACTCATATTTTCATTTTTTACGGCGTAAAAGCACATTTGCCATTTTTCTCTTTTGTTGTTTTTGTTTTTATTTTGCTTTATTATTGTGTTATCCAGAGGAGGATGGGTTCCCCTTTTCAGTCTTGGTTCCTCTCAAGGTTCCTTGCTCTCAATCCAAGGTAATTTTTCCATGCCACTGTTGCCACTAGCTTGCTCACAAGAGGCTAAGAACCGAATCTCTGTAAAGCTGCTTTGTGATATTTGTTGTAAAATGCGTTTTTAATTAAAAAAAAAATAAATTGTAATTAAATTAAACTGAATTTTGTTTCATACAATGAAATCATTGCACCAGAAACCATGTAGTTATCTACAGTGTTGTTTAATAACTAATAATAATTAAAGAATTGATCATTCTGGAAGATACAGATAAGGCTGCTTGTTGAAATTACAGTTGGTTTTAACATATTATTCTTACCCCAAGTTGTGAAACCAACTGGTGGTGTTTTCTGGGCAATGCTGTATTTTACGATCTCTAAGTTTAAGGAATGAACCAGGGACTCCATAGTCAATACCCCAAAGTACTGGGTAAGTTGGGTATCATGATGGTAAATTCTTAGGAAATGTAACTAAATTAAACTGAAATCCCCAACAGGTACTAGATACTAAGCTGATAAGGGACATAGTAGTCAAGTCAAGTCAGATTTATTTGTATAGCGCTTTTTACAACTGTTGTCGTCACAAAGCAGCTTTACATAATTAGTAATTAATAAAAGACAGAGACAAAAAGAAGAAATAACGTAAGACATGAAGGATCAAAGACCCCCAGTGAGCAAGCCAACGGCAAAGTGGCAAGGAAAAACTCCCTCTTCCTCTGGTCAGAACTATTTAAACATTATTGATAAAAAATACCAAACCAGATACAACAGATAGTTAAAAGTGGTTAACATAGTAAAGGATATCATAATTTAATAATTAGAGATACAAAGTGTAATATTCAAACAAACTTGAAAGTACAAGTTGAAAGTACATCAGAAAAATCTCTACTGATCAGTAAGAACGTTACAGAACACTGAACATTAGTTTGAATTTGTTTGTATTTTTGGTTTGTATTGTTAAATAATTATCTATTCATGGGGTATTTTAGTTCATCCTAATGCCTAAAATTGCTGTAATACTGTTTAACTGTCTTAGCACAGTTCGTTTTGTTTCACTCAAAACAATTACACAGTTAGGAGTTTGTACCTGAATTTCAGTGCAATTGATGAATGACTGTGATTAAATGAATTGATCAACTGCTGCCAGTGTGTTACACTAAATACAAATGTATGTATTTAGATGAATATTGTGTGAATATGATTATATGATAAGTAATGCCCCTAAAATTATACTTAATGGCAGATAAATCTAGTGTACCTTTGCAATTCTTGTAGCTCCTTCTGAGTCATAATTTTGCTTCCCAGTATTTTTTCAGTACAGATCTTTCTCAGATTTTCCAACTTTCTGTGATAATCACAGAGACAAAAAGCTAGTAAGCACTGAAAAAGCATTAATTACATTGTGTTAACATTAAAGAGCATGCACTGTGATCTGCCTAAAAAGAACAAATAGAACATTTTCAGGTTAGTCAAGTTCATTTTAAGCAGTGTTGTAAGTAGATATCATTAAATGTCAGTTTTTGAATGTTTATACTGCATCCTTTTATAAAAGAATTTGTGTACAACAGAAACTATTCTTTTGTTTTTGTTTTTGTTTCATTAATTTTACAGCAACACATTTATTCAATGCTTTTAATTCTTGTAACATCTAGCTAACTAACCTGTAAATTTGTTCCGAGATGTTTGTGATTTTACTTACTTTGCAAGTTGTTGTTCATAACTATCATCAATATTTTGACTGATTAGTTGGTTTGAGTAGTTTGCCAGCAACCTCACACTGGCCCTGGTAATAAAAAGATTAAAGTTTAATCAACTTGAAACATCAGAGCTGTGAAAACAGTAGGTTTCTACAAGATTTTAGCTACCATGTAACATCTTACCTCACTTGTGGAAGCAAGAATATTGTTGTGTTCTCTCTCTCTTCTTTTATCACTCTATATGCCTCTTCCCTAAAAGGTCTCCAGTGTTTCATAACTTCTTTTCTGTAAGACAAAAAAGAATGACAATTTGTCTTTGATGTATAATAACATGTACATGTTGTGATGCTTTTAAAGATGGTGCAAAATGTCTTTTTTGTTTGTCACATTTATTGTCAATCTACATTATTAAATTAATGCTAAGAAAATAAAAAAGCATATGACCATTCAGTGGATGTGATTTATTAATTTATTTAATCATTTTTCAATGCTTGGCAGCTGTAACCTGTTTTACAACTCTGTGTGTACTTGTATTAAAAGACCACCTTAGCTGTCCATTAGGGATTGCTCCTTTTTTCTTTTTAGATTTGGACTTGAAATGTTTCCTTGTGTTAACATCTTTTACTTGCGGTTAATGTGCAGAATAAAAAGGCTAATGTTCTTGTATACTTATATTCTTTTGGAACTGTCAGGTAGCCAATCTTTGTTTTTTTAACTCTTAATGTTTGTTATTTTGTGCCTTGGTCTCCTGCAAGGCATTTTTCCTAAAAGTCTTGTCATTTTAACATTTTACTCATTATTGTTTTTAAAGGTTGATAAATGCTGATTCAGATTTTTTAAAAGACTGGAACTGTCATACCTGAATGCTTCAAACTCTTCTTCTCCGATAAAGACATATGCCATGTCCATAGATCTTAAAAACAATCTTTTGATTGTAGGAAACACATTCATTTCAAACAGCACTTTCCAAATAGGTGCGAAAACAAGAATGGCTACATTACTTAAAGCCCTGTAGAAGGAAAATAAATACATGAATACATGTTGTTGCATTTAGCGTTTTGCAATTCAAAGACATAACCAGGAAAATTAAGGGTTACAACTTTCCATAATATTCCAAAATGAGATTAATACTTTTCTCTCTCTACTGCAGCAACATCCAACACATTTAACATCTAGTTTTTTTTTATTCAGATACTTCAAAAACTTACTAGATTTAAACTGACTGCTTTGCCAGTGTAAATTTCAAGCCATGTCATTTATTATTGTCTTTTTCTGGGCTTATTAATGCAAACACTGGAAGGTCCAGCACTAACAATGTGTGAATCGTCATTAAAAACAATAGTTTCCCATTTTTGGATGTTGCACAATGCAACAGATCTGATTTGAGATGTACTTTAGTCTTACAGGCCAGGCTTTTACCTACTGTCAGAGTGTGTTTAGTTTTGTCACTCAACATTAGCCAAGAACTGCTGACTTTGACTGGAAACAGCCTTTTGACTCTCACACAAAACAAGCAATAACAGACCAGTGCTTTTGCAAATGAATGTCAAAATAGTGCTCACAAGAGCACTACAAACACAAAATCAGAGCAAGCAGAAGCACTATACACATGGACAGTGCAAATGTATAACCAATGAGGGGTAACTGATAAAATTGTTGAACCTTTTTTGTAACTTTTTTGAATACAATGTATAGTTTTGGTCTGCCTATGTGCATCTGTGGTGAGAGTGCTTGAGGCTGAGACCACCTAAGAAGCCCTAGTGATGCCACATTTGTGAACAGACAAAGCATGGGGTCAGCACCAGCTGAAGGCGGAATGGATAATAGCCCTGGGCATCGACATTGCTTTGCATCAGCAAAAAGAGTAAATGAGAATTCATTTTTATTGGATACATTGGTTAGTAATGTAGGCCACAACCTCTTCATGTATAAAGGCACCTACAGAATGGGGACATAGAGTAAGGAGCTGCACATCAAAAAGCTGCAAATGGTGAAAATATCAAAGATATTCTTTCTATTTTGGATCAGCTTTGAGTATGATAAAAACAGGACATATAATTGTAGCATGGTCTTGTTTTCATGACCAGAGCATGATTAGAATTAATAATTAGAATAAATACAAGCTTTGCAAAACCTTGTCTTACCTTTGAGTTTTCCATCTCCTCTCCTGACCAATAAACATAGTCTGTCGATCTGCCATATGTAAAACAGCCACGTAAATGTCTTCAAAATAATCCAAATGTAACCTTAAAAGAAATTCCAATATTATGGAAGAACAGGTGAGCACCATACTTTAACAGAATATTTAACAATATTGATGAGCAAGCAAATCACATGTATTTGAGAGGATTTTATTTTAAAACATATAAAAAATCCTTAAATTCTCATTAGAAACAATACTGAAAAACTACTGGTATTATATTTGTACACCAATGTCTTAAAAATTCCACACAACAGAATGTTTATTTTTTTTACAGGAAAGCTGTTATAAGTAGAGTGTTTTAGTAAAGAACTGTGTCATTGTTAAGAATCAGGCCATAAGACACAAAGTGAAACAGGCCCTTAAAAATGGCTATCGATCAGTTAACTTAAGTTTAAATGATTTACTAACAAAGCAAACACTAACTATTTGCATGTCTCCCTCACAGGTCACAAACTGTGAAAATCAAAGGGCATTCTGTACTACACTGAATAAGATATGTCAGAGAAAACAGAAAGAATTGCTATTTCTTTTGATGAAAAATAAATAAATAAATAAATCATTGGGTATGAACATATAAACTGTGCAATGAAAGATTCATCTTTTGCATAGTAACACAGATTTCACAATAAAACATATATTGTAGCTTTTGCAGAAAACAAAAGAAAACAATTTTGATCCAAACCAAGAAAATTTTAAATAATACTATATTTTGTTTAGAAATGTTAAGGTACTTACAATCTTATACAACAAAAGTGAATCATAAAAAAAACATTGATAAATTCTGTAAAGCACTTCTGACAACTTGGCAATGGTGCAAATGGTTTTAAAAAATATCACAGTTGTGGTTTTAAAAAGTTTTACTTCCATCAGATAAAGACAGGCTCAAAATCTGTGGCAACTTCCATAAGATATCAGACTGTTTGTCTAATAGAAGGCACTGTCCAAGGTTGAGACTACAGCTGTGTCCAAAAACACATGCTGTCGTGCTGAATAGTATGTGATATGCCCGTTTGTTTCCTTTGTTAGTTTCAGTGTTTGGTTTATTCCCTAGTTTGTAACTCTTTATTTTCTGTTTGATTGGTTTAGTTTTAACTATAATAAAAGCCTGTGTTTACATCCGCCTCCACTTCCAAGCTTCACTCTACCATGACAGTATGTAAAAGTAGTACACTACCATTTACATGTTTAGTTCAAAAATGGTAGTTATGGCAGACTGGATGTTGAGTGTAATTTCTTAATAATGTCTATTACATTGTGGTGTTTTTTTGTTCCCTCAATGTTTTATGCATAATTGTTTGTTTGTTTGTTTTTTTGAACCTGCAAGATCACTTAGTGTTTGAAACATGCACAAATTCAGGAATTCAGATTGGGGTACACTTTCAACATACTATATTTGAGAAGTCCTTACTGAACAGTTTCTCTAATGAAATCTGATTCCTGAAATGGCCGAATGATGCTTTGCATTCCACCCAATATTTCTGAAAATGATTCACCATCAAATGCCCTGTAAAAAGGAAAAGTTGTTAAACCAACATTTGGCATTAATGCATTTCTGAAAGAAGAGCAAAACATAAAATGCATTTTGTTCTAGGTACACCAATCATCCAATACATTTTATGGTCTTACTGGCTGTAGGCTCATGAAACTCATATAAATATAACTCTCTTCAGTGAGCAATACATACTTACCCATGCACCCTGTTCTACAACTGCTAAATGACAACTCAAGGTTCCCCATGAGAGAAAGGCCTTTTGCTGGTCTGCTTGATAAAGTTATTGTTCAGTGTTGGTTACCGCCACATAATCCCTCCATGCATTACTGGAACATCCTCTATATGAAACTACCATGAAATATTGCAATATTATGAATAATGTGAATTATGCTGTGCTGTATTTAAGAATAGATTTCAGTTGGTAATATGATATGTGGAAATGGTAGGAGAACAGGAATATTTATTCTTTTGTCATTTTGTAAATAAAAATATATTGACAAAAAAGAAAATAAACAGCCTGTCCCATAGTCTGCTGGCAAACGACTAGAGGATGTTTGAAAACTTGTGCATGGAGAAAAATTTGCTACAGCCTCTAATTTAAGGTGTACCAATACAAATTTGGTTCTTGTCTGCTGTTGTGCCTGATGCCTGGTTCAGTAGTTATAGTTAGTAACAGTAAACAAAGTTAGTTTAGATGTATGTATAATATTAGATGTAGAGTGTTATTTTGTACATTTACATTTAAAATGCATAAATCCACAAAATAGGAAATTAAGCATGTAAAAACATAATTAATTAACTTTACCACAATTGAATAGGATTTGAAGGTTGGTCAAAACTTGACTTTAAAAACTTTTGCAGGAGAAGATTTCAGTTAATTTAGGGTTAGCAGGAATTTAATCATCTGCATTCATGGAGGCAAAGGCTTTATACTGCAGCTGCTGTGAGAAATAAAAAATGTGAGTTTTACAGAGTTACCAGATTCATGGATTTTAATAGTTAGGGTTCAATTAACCCCTGACCCTGGCAATCCACACCCCATGGTTATAAGTGATCCCTAATTCAACACACCTAAACCAGCTCGTCAGCTGATTGTGGAGCCTTGTGATCTGGATCAGGTTTGGTGGGAGCAGAGAATATTGAAACTCCTGCTCTGCATCACCCAGAGCAAGTTTAAGAACACTGGCCTGAAGTACAATTAAACTTACCTCTCGGCCTGCCTAAGTTTTTGGAGAAACTCGGGTGATTGTGTGTATTCCAAGAATCTATCCCAGTAAAAAATACACACTTTGGCAGCAACTCTTAAAAAGAGAACACAATAATGAGTGAAATGCATGTGTTTGATAGCATTTCAAATAATATGTTATTATGCAAAAATAAAATACTGTTTAGCAGTACTCGGAAGTCTACATTACAGTACTAAAACAATGTAGACAGGGTTATCTTGATTCATTTTTATTGTGTATCTCACAGTGCTGGATCGCCATGTGAGTTATAACTTGGTAGGTGACAGAACACCAAATGAACTAGTAAGTCAGTAACAATTCCCTACTGTTGGCAGAAATGTGCACTTTGATATTTGGTTTCAGTTAATGGCATTTCACATGCTGTCAGTTGCATTCATTGTTCTAGTACCTAAAATATCTAGTTTATCTAATAACAAAAAATACAAATATTTGGAAAGAGGCTGGCTAGAGTATTTAAATCCTGTATTTACAGGAGAAATTATTAATACAATATTAGCAGTGACACAACCCCATCATATGGCCACAATTAAATGAAAAAAAAAAAAGTATTTATAGCTTCAAAGTATTCAAATGGAAAGATTGATCCCTTGTTTTTACTATAAACTGAGGATATTTGCGTTTGAGATCCAAAGATAACTATCAGATTCAGAATGGTCAATACATATTGGTCAATGACAAACACCTCTCACCTCATTAACACAAGTGAATCATCTTGTTCCTTTTTCTGTCTCTCCAAAGATTCAAATTCAGTTGCCTTTTCTCTTACTGAATCCACAGCACTCTGTAGCCTTAAAAAACATAAACATGTCTGATAGCATATTGTAAACTAAATTTTATTCATGGGGGATAGAGCAAACACATGGACTGTCTCAAGGTCCTTGAGGGCCAGTTTGAAAACCACTGCTCTGGGGAATCTATTCTCCCTGTCCACATCATTCTCACAAAATTCTTCTACAACTTGCTACAATGTCCAGTCTGTCCCTTCTTCACCCTAGCTTCAAATCAACCAAAACTACCACATTCTTTTTTCTTTTGATTTCCTAGATGACATCATTTAGTGACTGACATCCAGCAATCTTACCAGCTGACTTATAGACCCCATTTTATCTGCAATGCTATCACCCATGATCTGCTCTATTCATTATCCAATAACTACCTAAATAACCACTTATTTACTCTTGCCTTCAATTAATCCTCTCTGCCCTTTCTCCTCCACATGAAAATAGTCATCCACCTGGCAGATGCAACAACAGGAGAGAAGTAAACAAAGCTAGTCACAATCTAAAAATTCACACACATGCCTGCACAAAAACCTGCTAGACGCCCAGCAACAGTGGCTCTTCATCCTTCTCCATCAAATTAACATCAAATCATGTACTGTCCACTTATAAGACCAGTTGAGTGGTGCAAGTTGGGAAGCTTATGGTAGACAAGGTGCAGCTACATTAGTACTTACTACACTAGTCTAACTAGTATCTCATTTCAGTATCATCAGCTTGACCCACCATCATTCAAGTACAGAAGACAAGCATCATTCTCTGTACCATGTGGTGCAATGAACTTGCCCTGAAATTCCTTTGAATAATGACATATCACTTCAAATAAACATTCTAGTCTTATTTGCAGCTGCTCTGGATAAGAAGACGCTTTGGATAAGAACAATTGCTATATACTGAAAATGTTGTCATAATTACATAAAACAGTATGCATGCAGTTATCGTCAAACGGCTCTGAATACCACAAACACAGTTCATGAATATGCAATATGTTTCAGCCCGTACACATGTTCTCTTAGAAGATAGAAGCTGTTGGTTTAACTGTAAAACCATTTTTAACAAATGGATTTTTCTTCATTATGAATGGTTATATTTACAATTTAAATAGTGGTCTTACCTTTCTTGCAGTTTTTGAAAATCTGAATTTATAATTTCGGAAGTCACATTTGTGCCAATTTTAAGAATGTTCACAATGAATGTCTCCACAGTGCTAATGTAAAAAAAAAAAAATCATGAATAAAAATCATGTTAATACAACAAATACAATTACAAAATCTGATTATTGCAATCAAGCAAACACAAAAGTAGAATTTTATAATTAACTATTCATTATCTCATCAAACATTACATTACACATTACTAACATTTAATTTGGTTTTTGCCAATTTCCACTGTGAATTACTGTGTGCCAGTGTTTCACAAAATTAAGCTAGCCAAAATCTTTCAAAATGGGCATTACACTTTGTCTGAGCCCCAGCTCATTATTCAATGTTACAGAGGCCAACTACCAGTAAATACACATCTTAAATAAAGTCATATGAAAAAGCTAGGATACTCTAACCCACAGTCTTTTTTAACATATTTAACCTCTCTGCATTGCTCCGTTACACATCAGGGTTGTATGACTTGTTAGCTTTGTTACCATGTTGTGAAGGGGGTGAAAGGCACTGTCCAGAATTGCTAGTAGTTTTGTTAGCATTTTGTCCTCTACTACCTCCATCACTGTAAACAACTTGGATCCAATAGTAGACTCAGCCTTCTTTGCTCAGTCTTTTGCTTGTGATGCCTACTCCCCATCACACAGCATAACAGATGGTACTCAACAACAGACTGAGAATACATGTGGAGCATCTTGTTAAATACATAGAAGGATCTCCAAACTCCAATATTTTTTCCTCAATTTGAAATCAAGGCTGTGCAAAGGAGCAGCAATAAAATTAACTAAACTAAATCAATTTAATCAGTTTTCCCATAATATTTTCAGGTCACAAAAAAAGAAAAAGGGAGACAAATGTAAGACAAATGTAATTTTAGCTTTCAGTTTAAAAGTATTTTGTATTACTGCTTTGTTTAGTGGCCATATGTGGCCCAATGTGGTTTGAGTAATCCGATCAATCCGATGGATATCTTGACACAGTCTGTTTGTTACACATTAAAAACATTTTGTCGAATGGCTTAATCCACACACTCCATTCATGTGACACATGGCAGTTCAGTCTGTACAGTATGCACTGCAGATGTACAGTCATGCCCGAAAGTATTCATACCCCTGGCAAAGTTTGACTTAAATTTACTTTTATTTAACCAGAAGTTATATTTTTGCCTTGAAACGACACAGGCATCTCCCAGGAGATAACACGATGATGTACAAGAGGCATCATTGTGGGAAAAAGTATTTCTCAGCTTTTATACACATTTGAACAAAAAGTGGCATGTCCAAAATTATTCATACCCTTTGAAAACTGTCACAGTATATGGGAAAATCCAAAGTTCTATACCAAATAGTCCAAGCTGTTTTAAAGCATCCTAATTACCCTGATTCATTGGGAACAGCTGTTTTAATCAACTCAACAGGAGAAAAACAGCAGCTCTCTGCAGTTGGTTTGTGGACAGTCATGGCTAAGACAAAGGAGCTCACTAAGGACCTGCGGCTGTGCATTGTGGCCGCTCACAAGTCAGGAAAGGGCTATAAAGCCATATCAAAATGTTTTCAAGTTCCAGTGGCTACAGTGCAAAGTATTATTAAAAAATACAAGAAGTTCCGCACTGTGGAAAATCTCAGAAGATGTGGTCGGAAGCCAAAAGTGACACCTGTGCTGGCCAGGAGAATAGTGAGAGAGGTGAAGAAAAATCCAAGGATCACCACCAAGGCCATCCTGGTGAATCTGGACTCTGCTGGTGGCGACATCTCAAGGCAGACAGTTCAACGGACACTGCACACTGCTGGGTTCCACGGACGCAGGCCAAGGAGGACACCACTTCTCCAGAAAAGGCACACAAAAGCCCGCTTGACCTTTGCAAATGCTCATCTGGACAAAGAAGAAGACTTCTGGTGTTCTGTTTTATGGTCAGATGAAACAAAAATTGAATTGTTTGGCCACAATGATGTGTGCACCATTTGGCGTAAAAAAGGAGAAGCCTTCAACCCTAAGAACACCATCCCAAATGTCAAACATGGTGGTGGGAACCTAATGTTTTGGGGGTGTTTTTCAGCCAATGGACCAGGGAACTTGATCGCAGTAAATGGCACCATGAAAAAAGAGCAATACATCAAGATTCTCAACAACAACATCAGGCAGTCTGCAGAGAAACTTGGCCTTGGGAACCGGTGGACATTTCAGCTCGACAACGACCCAAAACACACAGCCAAAGTGGTGAAGAAATGGTTAGCAGACAAAAACATTAATGTTTTGCAGTGGCCCAGCCAGAGTCCGGACTCGAATCCAATTGAGAATCTGTGGAGGGAGCTAAAGATCAGGGTGATGGCAAGGAGACCCTCGAACCTCAAAGAGTTGGAGCTCATCGCTAAAGATGAATGGGCAAAAATACCAGTGGAGACATGCAAAAAGCTGGTCAGCAATTACAGGAAGCGTTTGATTGCTGTAATAGCCAATAAAGGCTTTTCTATTAATTATTGAGAAGGGTATGAATAATTTTGGACATGCCACTTTTTGTTCAAATGTGTATAAAAGCTGAGAAATATTTTTTCCCACAATGATGCCTCTTGTACATCATCGTGTTATCTCCTGGGAGATGCCTGTGTCATTTCCAGGCAAAAATATAATTTCTGGTTAAATAAAAGTAAATTTAAGTCAAACTTTGACAGGGGTATGAATACTTTCGGGCATGACTGTAGATTTAGGGAATTATTACTGTAAACAGTAACAGCAGCAGTAAAACTGTATTCCACACTGTTGTGCTTAAACTTTGGTGGTTCACTTGTGCCCGGAATCGTTACTAGTTAGCTCAACATGTGTGATGAATAATTTGGTCTTTTAGTTGACTTAGTTGAACTGATGGCTTTACCCCGGCCACAATAGTTGATCATTGCAGGTAAATCAGCTGATGGCGCGTGTACATAAAAATGCTGATGCCGTCTAAACTTGCTAGCATGACCTGACCTGGCCAAGTTGGCAGTTGTTTTAAATATTCAGATTTTTTTAGTCTGAGGCAGTAAAATTGCTGATTTCTAATTGTTTAAAGATCTTTTTAAACCCTTTTCTCATTCTCAGACTCATTGTGTGACTTCCAGGGCAAAGAGAATACCAGGAAAGGCTGATCTGAGGGCAACATATTAAAATATACATCTACAACCTACTTTCTGAAGGTCCCAAAAAGCTCTTTGGGTCTCGCCATGGCGACATGACCTACTTCAACAATCAAGAGCAAACCAAAATAAATGTTTGAGGTTCAAATGACAAAATCCTTCAAAATCCCCTCCAATCATGTTCTAATCATCTGCATCTAATGTAGTGCAGCTGATTCTAATTTTAGAGAAAGAAATCAAAGAAAACACATAATATACCAACATAAGCCCAATGTGGTTTGAGTAATCCGATCATAATCCAATCACAATGCATTACATGAGTGTTTTTCTTTTAAAAGTGAATCCGACCACCAATGACACCAAATCGTTAATGTCAGATGTAAATGCTAAATTATTTCTTTGAACTGTTCTTTTTTCTGATGCAGAATCTGTGTACAAATTGCATCTTTAACAAATAAAAGAAACATTAACGAGGGTCACAAGTTTAATTTTTGACAGGTTAACCTTCCTCTAGTGTTAGGGTCGTGAGCGACCCATTTGTAAGTTTAAATGCATAAAAATACTACATAAATGTGTTTATTGCATCAGTTTTTTGTTACTTTGTCTAGAACCTTTATTTAAACAAAATAAATAAATATAAATGTATTTCACTAAATTACAAAGTGCTCTTGATAAAATTATGACCTTTCTGTTGTTAAGGTCAATTTTGACCCAGGTATAATTTAAGGTTAGAAAACAGTAATAAATTCCAAAACTGAAATCATTAACACACTGTAAATTAACAACCCACAGCCAGCTCTACCTCCAAACACTTGAGGTTGAGTTAGGAGCTTCTGGACAGACATGCCCAGTAAGCCAGGCAAATACGAAATAAAAGTCTGGGCAGCCTGTGACGCAAAAACTAGCTATGCATGGAATTTACAGATTTACACAGGCAAGTCTGCAAGTGGCATACCTAAAAAAAACAAGGAAAACGTGTAGTCCTCGATATGACTTCTGGACTGCAGGGTCACAACATTACTTGTGATAATATTTTTACCAGGACAAGAACTTCTCAAAAGGAAACTCACCATGGTTGGCACTGTAAAAAAGAATAAACCTGAGCTGCCCCCTGAAATGTAGGTGCACCAATGCAGGTGGAGGACAGGGCTCCACTACTGTCCAAAAAATGACGGAATGTGATTCTGACGTCCACTCTTCACAAAGATGCAGCTGTGTCATCAGGAAGTGACAAAAAGCCCATAATTATCCTGGACTACAACATAAACAAAGGAGGAGTGGACAACCTGGACAAGCTGACTGCCACCTACACTTGCCAGCGAATGACCAGGAGATGGCCAATGGTTGTATTTTACAACATCCTCAATGTGTCTGCATACAATGCATTTGTGTTGTGGAACCAAATTCACCAAGGGTGGAACTCAAACAAAAAAAAAAAAACAAGCGGTGGATGTTTCTTAAGGCGCTAGGAAGATCTGTTGTCAAGTGCCCCGAGACCCAGCCGCTGCAGCCTTGGTCAGACAGCTGCAGAGCTCACCAAGCACTCCATCCACACCCACAGCAACACGAAGAGTATCAGCACCAGCATCCTCCTCAACCAGCCCTGCCTCAACATCAACCACAACAGCCACAACCCCAGTGAGACCATCTGATTCGAAAAGAAAGAGGTGTCAGGTCTGCCCTAGCAATAAGGACAGAAAGACAAACACATTGTGCTTCACCTGCAAAAAATATCTCTGCAAAGAACACACAAAAAGCATCACTTTTTGCCACACATGCAGGGTTTGATTTGCTTGATTGGCTGTTTGTTTGTGTGACATTGAAAATCTACATATTATTATTATTATTATTATTATTATTATTTAATACTAGTTATTTATTGTTTATTACCGGTTCCTTTTATGTTGTATTTGTATTAAAGTTCTATTTAAATAAAATATCTTTTATTAATATTTTTTGCCTTCTTCTTGAAGTAATTATATATGGGTCAAAATTGACCCGTAACACCATAGATGTTACTATAGTTAATAATAAAAATATATACATTTAGGAAATGTGTTCTAATGTCCTTAGGTAATAGTCAGGTACTATAACAACCTTTTTTTAATTTATATTATTCTCTTGAGGTTCATTTGACTATATTTTTATATTGAAGATGAGGGGTATTCTCTCAAAAGAAAGGCTTTAAATATTTAAACCAATCATTTCATGGATGAGGAAGCCTAACAAGGTAACTAAGAGGTAAGAAACAAATTGTAGGATAAATAATTGTTTTTAGGGTATCTGAAGGGTGATTTAAGACACGGGTCAAAACCGACCCGTTAACATAAGAAAGAGTAACAGAAAGTTAACACTAGAGGATGGTTAAACACAGTTACCATTACAAATACAGGTTACAAAAACTTCATATATGCATAAATAAATCTGGTTGGATATTCAATTGGTTTCCTGGCACAAAATTTACTTCTAGGAACAGTCCACTTATGTTCCATAGGGCTCAGGTCAGGACTTTAGGAAGGTCATACCGAAAGCTTAATATGAGTCTATGACACATCCATCTTTGATGTGGATCATTTTCTTGTTGCAAAACCTTACTGTGTTCAAGATTCAACTGTCTAGTTGATGGTTTGAGATTATGCTAAAGAATTCTGAGTCAACCAACACACTCATTTGTAACTGTCTTAATCATTTCCTATTTAATACTTTACAGCAGGAGTGTCAAACTTCTGAGGTAACAGTAAAAAATAAAAAAAAACCCAGCAAAACAGTTGCAGAAGAAAGAATGAAACGTTTTTACTCACTTCACAGCTACAGAATTGTTTTTTTAATTATTAAAAATAAATTAGACTAGAGAAATTGATATCCTTGGCAAATTGTTTTTCTCATCTTCTTGCCTCTGATCAGGAAAGATAAGAGAACAGAGTTTCTCCTTTTGGGGCCAAAAGCTACTGTTTCTGTTAAGTCTGACTGATTATTTTGCCATAACCGGCATTGTGCCTTATGTTTTACACCCCCTGCTTTACAGGGACACATTATCTTTAATATTGTAATCTTTCTAGATGTGTAGTGAAGAGATTGTTTGGAGGATGTTGTTTATATTTGTCAGGGGACTGAAATGTATATTTTTGACTTGTCTTCATGAAATAATTCTCCTTAGATCTGCACTGAGCTCATGTTACTGTGTGTTTGTCGGTGCAATTATACCAACTGTACTCAATCATGAGAAGTTGCACAAAGTTAAATGACCATATTCCCACTTTAAGCAAGAATGGATTTATTATAGACTCATTTATCATTTCTGATTTCTTATTATGACAAAAACGGAATGAGCCTTGTTGTAAACTGATCTCACATCCAGTATGAATTTGGCATTGCTTGGCATATCCTAAAGACCTGTTCAGTTAGATTTTACTTACTTAGTGGATAGAAGGTAGCAGAGGAGCTCCAAGGGATCATTTCTGATTGAGGGAGCTACAGGAAAGTACCTTGATTCCATAACTCTGTGAGAAACAAAAATAAATTATGCTTCTAAACTGACTGCATATTGTAGATTGCTAAAGTTAAAATGTAGTACAAGAAGAGAAGGGGGATTTTACAAAATACAATCGTGCCTACTCTTAATTGTCAGATAGTCAGTAGACTGGCCAACTGCAGTTTAAAAAAATAATGGCAAGAGAAACAAAATACTTACCCCCAGAGCTTATTCAGATTTTCTTTTTGAATTATCCCCTGCACCATGTTCACAGCTCTGTCAAATTACACGTATGACAGAACTTTAGCTATAAACCTGTTAGATATGGGCATCCTTTGAAAGAATAATCTGCAGTCATTACTGGCAAGGGCAATATATCAGAGCTGATTTTGCATTCAGCATTACAACTTACTTGATTTATATATTATGCAACACACATTGGTTTATATACTCCCCAATACCCTTACACTCAACATTGCATGCAAGTCATTGGTTGGGTGTTTCAAAATTCAAAATTTAAAACTGATCAAGCAAATAGAAAATATGCAGCAGGTATACAATTCTAAAGATTGCTGAAATGCCAAAGCTGCATTCTTAAATAACCATAACCTAAGAGATTCTATGGAATTTACTTTTTTTACCAAGAAAGAAACAAAAACAATTTGGCATCTTTATGGAAACAAGTATTAATCACTTTTATACCTACACATAACCACTTCCATTAGTGGAAATGTTGCACTTGTTTGATTACAATCTCATTTGTTAGGCTTTGTCTTCACAGAAGGACCCGCTGTTTTTGTCAAGTAGAGCTGACATTAACCTAAAGAGTCAGAGTAACTGAACAGTAAGAAAAAGGTCTTACGGTATATACAGCTGAATACCAGGGAAGGGAGAATGGAGAAACCTTCGTATGTCATCTCTGTAGAAAAGAATCAGTCTTCTGACAGTGCTGTGAATTATATAAATAAATATATTCAGATTTTTAAATTAAGTGTAAAATAATTAATTAACAAGTCTGGTTTTATGTTTTTCTTTTAGTAATGGTGAATATTTAGAGAACTGCAAAATGACCAGCGATAGACCATTTAGGTGTGTCTGCAATTAAAAGAAGTTCACTTTAAATAAAGTAGCACACATCAGTAAACACCAAGGATATTCAGTTTATTTGCAACTAATAGCTTCAAACTAATTTCAGGATTAACTTTGAAATAGCAGTGTGAACTTAATTGGTCAATTGGTGTCTCATTAAACCTATTAGAGTACTACTTTTTGTTATGCAAAGATGACCACTGTAACTAATGTCATTTAGTTTGACAACCAATTGCTTGTTTCCCCATCATCCTGCTAAAACTGAATCATGAAAAACAGCTAGAGAGTTTTTCCATGAGAGGTGAGACTCTGAGAGCTGTTGTGATTTTAACATAAACCTCACAGTAGACAGTACATCTGGGTAGAATGCCTGGGGCTCAAAGTACAACAAACACTACAGTAAAGTGCATACATCCTACCTAACACAACATATGCCACGGTTTGCAAATTACTTCTTAACAAAATACTTTTAATTGACAGAACACTTGTGGTTTGTTTTACTATAGTAATGATGTCTAGTAAACTAGTTGACTACATTTTCAATTACCAGTCAACAAGTAACAATGAATAGTCATGCAACCTGTCGTTGAATTAATCATAGATCGTAACTGATCAAAACTGGCTTTAAGTTTAAAATAAACTAGATTTTTACACTTTGAAAGGTGTTTTTCTTTCTTTATGTGACGAGGTTCACCAGGCACTTACCGTGCAGCTACAACCAAATCATCATCCACTCCTTTATCTTGTTCTTCTTTACTGATTCTGTTTGCTGTATCTTTAAATGAATTCCAGTGACCTTGAATTGCAATCCTGTTAAAACAATTTTAGGTTATTTCCCATGATGATCATCAAAATGCCTCTTTAAATAATGTAATTATTACCTTGCTCTTACCTGTTTGTACTTAGCTGGTTTTCTCTCACCATTCTCTCAGTTACATCTCTGATTTTGTCCAAGCAATTCAAAAATATTTGGACCCCCAATTCCACAATTTTTTCAATGTTTTCATAATCTTTCTCTGATATCTTGACACTTTCCACTCCTTCATACAAATGAATGCAATTTTTTAAATTAACAAACACAACACAAAATTAATGATTACATTATATTATTAATATAAATTAATACAATTAATTGAACAATGAGTTATGAGTTACAACAATGCCTTTAACATAACACTTACACAGGCAAGAAGATAAAACTAGCTATATCTGTGCTAAAACAGAATGAGTTTAACAACTATGTAGTAGAGAAATGTAATTTATTTTTCACCATGGCTTTGAAAGAGAAGGAAATTCCATAAAAAAAGGACTCATCAGTAGGTTAAGGAAAGTCAGGGAACCAAAAGGATGTCATACACTTTCTAGCGATAAACCAACATCCAAAAAGGAAAAAAAAATATTACATAAAGCATTTGTATTGTTAAAGTCTGATTTTCATTTTGTCACTTGTGCAGAAAGACAAATGGAAAGAAATGGAAACGCAGCTAAAACTTGTTAACAATTATATTCCACAGGATGGACAAAATGTATCAATGTATGTATAATCAGTACTTCTAATTTAGTTCAATAATAAGTCTAGTTTAATTAATATCATTGGACTTAATAAAATATAAATGGCTATTTGTCACATTTCCTTCTAGCAGCTGTAACAAAGTAATATATCAAAATGAATACATTGCAACTCACCATAAAAGAGAAGCATAGCGAGACTCACAACAGCGACAAGTTTGCCCATCTTAAAATAACTGCGTAGAAACCAGAAAAAAAAAAACTGTCATTAAGCAAATAGATTAATTAATTAAAAGCATCAAAGATATTTTAGAAATATGTTAAGTGGATACAACTTTAGCTTACTTATAACATTTATGATATTATAGTAGACACTGTTGCCAGTCAGTGTGCACTTACCTACTGACCCCTACAAAACAAGTAAACAACTTTGTGATAAGAATGTATGAGCAAAGTTCCATAGATGACTTGCGAAAGCAGTGCAGTGAAAATAAAATCAATACAAAATGGTACAAAAGTGAGAGTTGATAACGAAGATAATCAGGACTCTTTCTAAATTTCTTTGTAATTCAATTATTTAAAAAATTTAGAGTAGTTGAATGTAAAATGATGTAAAAAGTGCACTGGTTCCAGGGGATGCAGTGAAACAATGGCAGGTTCAGTTAGCATAAGTTTCAAATGACACATTTCCTGATTTTAAGATTGTTTAAATGTTCACCTTGCACAGTTTCAAAATAAATAACAAAAGGAAAAGGGACCTAAAGAAAATGTTTGTAGCCAGCTATGAGCTTGGATGTCTATCAACAGCCTTTTAGTCCTGGGGTAATTTCCCTTCTCACAGGGGCTACTCTTTTTTTTTTTTTTTTTAATTTTCATCTGAATCTGTCAGATCTGTCATGTCTGTGCTTTTTCCCCTTGTCCTCTGAGAAACGTATAGGTAGAATTCACCTACTGTTTTACTTTTTAGTTTGCTGATCACTTTCTGCCATTTACCTTATGTACAGTGGGGAAAAAAGTATTTAGTCAGTCACCAATTGTGCAAGTTCTCCCACTTAAAAATATGAGAGAGGCTTGTAATTGACATCATAGGTAGACCTCAACTATGAGAGACAAAATGAGAAAAAGAAATTCAGAAAATCACATTGTCTGATTTTTAAAGAATTTATTTGCAAATAACAGTGGAAAATAAGTATTTGGACAAAAGTTCATCTCAATACTTTGTTATATATCCTTTGTTGGCAATGACAGAGGTCAAATGTTTTCTGTAAGTCTTCACAAGGTTGGCATACACCGTTGCTGGTATGTTGGCCCATTCCTCCATGCAGATCTCCTCTAGAGCAGGGATGTTTTGGGGCTGTCGGCGGGCAACACGGACTTTCAACTCCCTCCAAAAGTTTTCTATGGGGTTGAGATCTGGAGACTGGCTAGGCCACTCCAGGACCTTGAAATGCTTCTTACAAAGGCACTCCTTTGTTGCCCTGGCAGTGTGCTTGGGATCACTGTCATGCTGAAAGACCCAGCCACGTTTCATCTTCAATGCCCTTGCTGATGGAAGGAGGTTTGCACTCAAAACCTCACAATACATGGCCCCATTCATTCTTTCATTGAGCACGGACCAGTCGTCCTAGTCCCTTTGCAGAGAAACAGCCCCAAAGCATGATGTTGCCACCCCCATGTTTCACAGTTGGTATGGTGTTCTTTGGATGCAACTCAGCATTCACTCTCCTCCAAACACAACGAGTTGTGTTTGTACCAAACAGTTCTACTTTGGTTTCATCTGACCATAAGACATTCTCCCAATTCTCTTCCAGAACATCCAAATGCTCTCTAGCAAACTTCAGACGCGCCCGGAGATGTACTGGCTTAAGCAGGGGAACACGTCTGGCACTGCAAGACCTGAGTCCCTGGTGGCGTAGTGTGTTACTGACGGTAGCCTTTGCAACGTTGGTCCCAGCTTTCTGCAGGTCATTCACTAGGTCCCCCGGTGTGATTCTGGGATTTTTGCTCACTGTTCTTGTGATCATTTCGACCCCACGGGCTGAGATCTTGCATGGAGCCCCTGATCGAGGGAGATTAGCAGTGGTCTTGTAGGTCTCCCATTTTCTGATTATTGCTCCCACAGTAGATTTCTTCACACCAAGCTGCTTGCCTATTGCAGATTCAGTCTTCCCAGCCTCATGCAGGTCTACAATTTTGTTTCTGGTGTCCTTCGACAGCTCTTTGGTCTTCACCATAGTGGAGTTTGGAGTGTGTCTTTTATACTGTTAACGAGTTCAAACAGGTGCCATTAATACAGGTAATGAGTGGAGGACAGAGAAGCCCCTTAAAGAAGAAGGTACAGGTCTGTGACAGCTAGAAATCTTGCTTGTTTGTAGGTGACCAAATACTTATTTTACACCATTATTTGCAAATAAATTCTTTAAAAATCAGACAATGTGATTTTCAGATTTTTTTCTCATTTTGTCTCATAGTTGAGGTCTACCTATGATGTCAATTACAGGCCTCTAATTTTTTCAATTTTTTCCCCACTGTATACATTATTTTGATTTCTGTGTAAAGAAATTATTTGCTCAGTATTAATGATGGTTGTAAAATTTACATTTAAGGCATTTAGCAGACGTTCCTATCCAAAGTGTCCAAAAGTGTTACCCAAGAATAACCTCAGCTAGTTTGAGTAGGCTAAAAATTAAAAAATACCTCTAAGTTTAGACACTACTAAACACAAGTCAGTAAGGTGACACTCTGCTATTCGCCCAAGTATTCTCTGAAGAGGTGGGTCTTCCGTCTGCATTTGAAGACAGCGAGTAACTCGCTCAAAGTTCGCATTCCCAGCCAATGCAGGGTATTGTCAACTTTTAAAATGTTCTACATCATAGGCTATTTTTTTTTAACATTCTTACTTTGTCAGACCATTGGAAGGTCTTCTAATATTTAAAACCATTTGGAGAAATGTTTACTTCAGCAGGAACACTCATATTTTGCTGTGTCAATAAAAAATGTTTGTGTTTTCAGTGCGAAACATTCCTAAAGTATGTTCATTAAAGCATTTATGCACCGCAGTTCCGAAGCCTAGTCAGGAAAGCAATGGTAGGTCAGTGAAAGTTCTTTCGCCTGGCATGTGGGGGAGCAGAAAGGTTTTTTAAAATCAGTACACCACATTTAAACAAAAACCTGCATGTAAGCAGTGGTAGAATTCTCGCCTGCCACGCGGGAGACCCGGGTCCGATTTCCGGCCAGTGTTACCCAAGAATAACCTCAGCTAGTTTGAGTAGGCTAAAAATTCAAAGATACCTCTAAGTTTAGACACTACTAAACACAAGTCAGTAAGGCTCTGCTATTCGCCCAAGTATTCTCTGAAGAGGTGGGTCTTCAGTCTGCATTTCAAGACCGCGAGTAACTCTGCTGTTCGGACACCCAGGAGAAGTTCGTTCCACCACCTTGCTGCCAGGACAGAAAAAAAAAGCCTTGACGCTTGTCTTCTGTGGATTTTGAGTGATGGTGGGTCGAGCTGAGCCGTACTTGAAGCTCCAAAGGCTCTTGCTGCAGATCAGCTTTTGACCATTGCAATCAAGTACGGAGGGGATGGTCCTTTCTGGACTTTGTAGGCTAGCATCAAGGTTTTGAATCTGATGCGGGCAGCTACTGGAAGCCAGTGAAGAGAATGCAGCAGTGGAGTGACATGGCTGAATTTAGGAACGTTGAAGACGACCCGTGCCGCTACATTCTGGATGAGTTGCAGGGACCTGATGGTGCGCAGAGGGAGACCAGCCAGAAGAGAGTTGCAGTAATCAAGTCTTGAAGTGACGAGAGACTGAAAGAGCACCTGGGCGGCCCCTCTAGAGAGAAGGGTCAAAATTCTCCGGATGCTAAAAAAGGAGAAATCTGCAGGACAAAGTTACGTTTGCAACATGACTTGAGAACGATCACTGATCATCCATGACTACACCAAGGCTTCAAGCTTCTGTAGAAGGAGTGACCAGTAAGTTCTCAAAGGATGATTCAAAAATTATTGAATGTTTAATATGATTCCCAATATGCTTTAAAATAGTTCCTGTCTTACAGACAAACATCTCTTACAATGAAAATTATCAGGCCATGCCACATCATTCCTAGCCAATTTGATCATTAGAGTAATGTTTATTGTTTTTTTAACCCAGAAGGTTGGCCAGTAATATTATGCCCACAGGGCATTGTAAATAGCATAATTTAACTGATTTAAATCTGCTGGCCTCCTTCTGTCCAGGAAGTACATTGCCCAACATCTGTGTGTATGACTTCGCAAGAGGTTTGGCAACACAAAACACTTTGCATGTTGTCAACAAACTGCCCTTCCAGCTGCAGGAAGGAAGACTGGCTGAACCAACAATTGAAAACTTTCGAGCAGCACAGCATCGCAAACTGCAGGTACGACTGCTATAGCTTCAAGAAAATGCAGAACATCCAGAGGACTATGCTCATTGCTGGATCCTCGCAATTTATAACAAATTTCATGGGGGAAAAACAAAAGGCCCATACAAAAGACATACTCATAAGGACTGAGCTTGTACCAGAGTTACTGGGTAGGTTAAACAGTCTAAGTTCAGCCATGTCACTCCTCTGCATATCTTTTTAATATGTGAAAAGTCACATATTGAGGAAACCAGGCACCACTCATCTCTTGGTTAATGCTAGCATTATGATCTGGGGATATTTTTCAGCAGTAGGGCCGGAGTGACTGGTCCTGACAGACGGAAATATAAATGCAGCAGAGTACGTAGAGATCCTTAAATAAAGCCTGCTCCAGAGTGCTCTGGACCTGAGACTGGGGTGAAGGTTTACCTTCCAATATGACAATGACCCAAAGCTGACAGCCAAGAGAACAAAGGCGTGACTTCAGAGATGTCTGTAAATGTCCTCGAATGGCCCAGCCAGGGCCCAGACTTCAATCCAATTGAACATCTGTGGAAGGAGCTGAAAAAGGCTGAGGCTCCCCTTCCAACCTGATGGAGCTTGCAAGGATATGCCAAGAGGAATAGGCAAACATGTCCAAGAAACACGTGTGCCAAGCTCTTTCAGCAATTCTTGGATGACTTACTAACCCAAAAAACAAGGGTAAATTAAGAAATCTCTCATTGCTGTTCAGACAGTAGAGAAGATTACCAAAAACATGTTTAAGTTAAATGCGTTTTACTACCCAAAATGTCCACCAGTTCAACACAGGTGTCTGGCATTTCTGCTAAATGATGAAGTGTATTTGTAAGGTAAGATTTTCTGTTCCTTTGTAATGATCTGCCTTTGTCCAAGTGATTGTTTCTTTTCCAAATAAATAAAAATCACATAATTTATTTTGAAAACTTGTAGGATCTTTATTAAATTTAGAACATCATAAATAAAAAAGGAGTAGAAAAAAAAAATTCACAGGTCACATTTTTATACAACTATATACACAAGGACACACACTGTGCTGAATAGCATGGATAAGTTCCTCATGTTAAATTAGGAAATCAACCCTTACTGTTCATGTTACAGAAAACTAAGCATTCTGTACAAAAGCACGAGGGAGGACCTGATGCTTAAAGAAATGTAACAATAATAATAATAATAATAATAATAAACATCTGCAGTTACACTGCATAAATTAAATGCTAGTATTGAACCGCAGCAAGTTTTTCGCTACTGTTCATCATATTTTACTATTATGGGGCATGAGCCACTGAGGTAGAAGGTCTGGTATGGTAGAAGTGTACCTGGTATGACTTGCTGTTGAAGAAATGGTAAAAGAAAGAAAGGGGGAAAAAAAAAGAAAGAAAGAAAAAACACATTATACACATTGTTTTTCCTCAGGTTATGTTTTAGATTTCTCTACATTACAATAGCTGTGTTTTAAAACAATGAGCTCTCTGGGACTAAGTGATTTGATGGCTTATGCTGGGTGGGAATTCTGAACAAGATATAAAAACTAGACAGATTTATTAAAACAAACAAGAAAGAAAGGAAAAGAAAAGCTGATCACATACAAAAATTAAACAATGCAGACCATCCACTCACACGAACAACCTTATCTGTACAAAAGTTTAGGTAAAAATAAAAATCTGTACAAGTACCCAAACTTGGAAAGCTGCAGGAAATCCAAACTTTGGGTGGATCAATCTCACAAATTGACTGCACAGTACTTGCAGGCGAAACAAAGCTGCCTGGAAGGTATAAAAGCAGCAGAAATAAACAAACAAAAAGTCTGGTGCCTTTATTAGCACCTTCATTTAAAATGTTCACTGAAGTACTCCAAGTTCACCAAAAATCACTGGAAGTCCCACAAACATGGTATAATAATCTCTGACCAATACAGAGTCATTTATAAGGTGCTAATTCAAGACTCTCCAGAAAACTCCTCAGAATCAGTAGCAAAAATGCAACAACACCCTTAAAACACACAATATTGGGTTTATACTCAGCGGCCCT
Source organism: Salminus brasiliensis (assembly GCF_030463535.1). Taxonomy (NCBI): domain Eukaryota; kingdom Metazoa; phylum Chordata; class Actinopteri; order Characiformes; family Bryconidae; genus Salminus; species Salminus brasiliensis. Next base: position 21,698,988 of record NC_132880.1, read on the forward strand.
TGTGAGCCAAAGTTACTGCACCATGGCTGTGAACAGCCATTTATGGGGGGGAAAAAAAAAAGCATTATACAAGCTAAAGGTAATCATCTTGCTGAGAAGTGGAAGGGCCCGTTTGCTTGTGATGTCCTAGTAAGAATGACATGGCTTGAAATTCAGTTTCTTGTCTTCAGCAACCCAAAAAGATTAAGTGGGGAATAACAGGAAACTAACAAAGTTTTAAGTAGAAGTCTGCTGTCAAAAAAATTCAACAGGTTCAGACATAAAAGGTTGTTCACCTAAGCTAAAATGCTTCCTTTCCATTATTTAATTTGCTTTCTATCTTGCCCTCAACCAATATGGGCCCACACCACTCAGCTTTAAGAGAAGTAGTAATCTTAGTTCAAAAAACGTCTACACCGCCTGGCTGCACAGTTACAGTGAAGCTTGTTGTTGGCATCTTCAATGGGGAATTTGTAATCGTAGGTAAGCTCCTCCCCACGGTAGATCTTTCTCAGAGCAAATATGACAATGTGCTTCCGGCCTTCGACGTTAATGACCCGCGAGTAACAGTTGGGTTCACAGGAGTGGTTAATAAAACGTGCTGCATTTCCATGCATTGTGGCATCCACTACATCGAAGTCATCGATGCGGAACATGTAGCAGCCAATGCCCTTGAGAGAGAGCAGGAGAGAAATTTTTTTTAAATTAATATATTAACATAAATAAAAGGACACATGGGATACATACTCAAAGTGCATTTTATTTTTATAAACACATACACACACACACACACACACACACACACACACACACACACACGTTTTGCTCCAATATGTGCACACTAACCAGCTTGTTTCTTTAGGTTTTGAACTATGAACTTGAAGGTAAAGCCTAACAGTTTGTTTTTAAATACTACAATTGTGGAATACTGTGGATAAAAATAGCAATATTGTACTTTGCAAATGCTTCTGGTGGGATGGTGCTCATAAAAGGTTGCAAATAAGGCAAAAAAATTTTTTAAATAACCACATTTCAGTTTCTGTTTTAATGAAATGTGGCATACTGTAGACTCCAAATGCAAATCACTGCGACAGGCTAAGCATACCCCGATGCATTGAAATATGCCGCAAACAGCCCTGTTTCCGACACACTGGCTTAGACCAGAACATCACTACTTTAAACAAATTCGGGAGGTGTTCATTTGAAGTAACGAACACCTAAAAACATTATTGCTCAACAGCAAAGATCAGACACTGATGAAAATTTGCCACGTAACTTACCTTACTGTCGTAATATTTCTCCCGCTTGTCAGTGAGAACTGAACGAATGACGTTACCAGCGTATTCAATTACCATCTCTCCAGCTTCTATGTTTCTCTTGCAGAAAAGACCACGTCCATGAATGGCAGATCTAAGACATGAAGAACAATAAACAAGTACACTGAGAATTGTGTGTAGTCTCTAAAAAACCCTACCAAATGTGACCGTGGTTGCAAAGGCCACAATACATTTCATACAGAATTTAGCAATACTCAGTTTGGCTTCTTTACCTGTAAACTCCTACAGCTTCTTTAGATGTTCTCTCAAGGTGTCGGAACCTCATTGCCATCGGCAATTCTGTACTGGTTGCACGTCTGAAAATGTATTATGTTAGAGGCATTATTTAGTAAAGCACAGAGTTTCAAGATTCCGTTGCTGGGAAAAAGACAAAACTGACATGTTCTACAGCACCATGACCTCAATACACCTAGACAGACCGGAAAAAGCCTTCACATCTGACCTGCTAGATTTGAGCTTAATGTCATCCTCATCTTCATCACATGGCCTGCTCTCAGGGAGCTGACGATGTTGGGAGGCCAGGAAGTTAAACATGTCGAATGTGGATTTTCTGCAAGACAAAGAACCAGAATTCTGTGGTAAGACTTGAATAGAATATTGTGTGTGTGTGTGTGTGTGTGTGTGTGTGTGTGTATATACACATTAAGTACATACTCTTCCACATCATGTTTAGGTGTGTACATTTCTGGTGCTAACCTTTCATAGACTTCAGCACGAGCACAGCCACTGGGGTTTACTGGCAGCTCTTTTTCTGGTTTCTCATGCTGGTGGAAACGAAAGCGGTGGTTCTGGCACTGGGCAGCCCCTTGCAGTTGCTCCAAAAGGAACAGCACAGCATCATGAAGGACACCCATTACTCTAGCACCACTCATTCTGCCTAGAGGCAACTGCTCAAGCCTATAAGCTATCCGTGCCTCCTGAACACCGTCAACCACTGCTCTCCACGCCACTGAAACATATAAGGCAGAAGATGAGGACGAGAATAAACATTACGTATACAATTTTGAACACAAATACCTTAGTGAACAGTGAACGTAAATTATGCACCACTACTTAGCATTATGCAGTCTAACCAAATACAGGCAATTCTATAAGGGTGTGCTCTACAACATGCTGATGTTAAGATGATTCTGACCCTCTATGCTGTCTGCTTCCACACTGAAGCCATCATCACTAGTGATTTTGAAGAGTAGATGAGGCTCATTTTGACTGCCACATTCATCTTGCTCCTGCTTAAAGGGTGATGGGGAATCCTCATCTGAACTCCAGTCTGAGGCAACAGAGATATAGAAAACAAAAATGCAACTCATTTACACTAAAAAATATATTTAGACAACAGATTGCATGCAAAATCTTTATCAAAGCAGGATTAACAAAAACAATAACAATCATCACTGTTGTCACTGCAATACCTGCACAAGGAGTCCAGTCAGAGAGTTCACCATTTTTGGAGCTGTCCCATGCATGAGCTTTGTCATGGGTACCCCGCTCTTTTTCCTGTGGGTCACTGGATTCAAATTCCATAAAAATATAAAAACAAAACACACTAAATTCAGTCTTATGCACACACATATACATATATAACCCCCCTCCCCCCCCTAACTAACACACCCACCCACACACACCCACACAGGTGTCTAACCTTTTTTTCTCATATTCTTTGGCTCCCTCCTTTGTCTTTGGGTTATCAAGATTTTCAACGACATGATCAAAATCCAGCACGTCCTTAACAGATGGAGCTTTAATGCGTACTTTGTTGAATCTACAAGTCAATAAAAACAAGATGTAGAGAAAATAGCACTACAAAGATATCAAAAATACCAGTTAAATTCACCTACGGTCTGACTAACCTGTTAAGGTCATCCAGAGAGCTCGAAACCGTCTGCTCCATTAAGTCAGTCTTGCATTTTTTCACACTAGTTCGCTCTGATGCCAAAGATACTCTCTTCATCCTGACCTGAGACTTTGAATGGGACAGAATCGCAGGCTGAGTCCGGTGGTGCAGTTTTGAAGACTGGTTAGCCACATCAGGAGAGTGGAGCTTACTAATATTTGGGCGGACCTGGAATTGGGACGAACTAAGCAAAGCACGGTTTGCCGTTTCGCGGTGGCTTGCCATGGCTCTTTCTATTATGGCTTGTGCATCATCTCTCTGGTTTACATCTAATACTGGAGAGACTGGTGTAGATGGATTGTTCAGCCTTACACTGCTTCCACTATTCATGTGCACTTCTGAAGATTTTTGAGGTAGCTTCCGGATGAAAACCTTCGTAGATGGCGCCGCTCCATTGCTATACGATACTACATGTGTAGTTGGACCTTGGCTGAGGCCTGCTTGAGACACAGGGGTTACCACAACCCTTGGTACAGTTCGCTGAACAAGATTAGTGCTGTGGATGATCTTAGCAATTTGGCTTATGTGGCTGTACGAAGGTGAATTAGCACTAGGCATCTGGTAAGTGTTTGTCTGTGGGTCTTTTATTAAAATCTGACCAGAGCGGTTAACTAGCAAAACCTGTGGGCTGGGTAACACATTAGTAACAGTTGGTTTTGTGGAGGCAGGAATGCGTATGGCCACAGTTCGGCCCCTTGTGGCTTCCTTACGAGAATCCAGACCATTGGCTACAACCTGAGAGGAAGCACCAGAAACTGCAGGTGATGTGGAAACCATGTTGATGGGTAAGGACAGAGGTAATGTGCCGGCAGGCACAGTCACCTTGACTATTCTGTGCTGTGGTACAGTCTGTGGAATGGTGAAAGTCCTATGAGGGAGTGGACCTGGACCAATGATTTGCACTTTCCCAGAACTGCTTAAAGAAGGAACTGATACTACCTTTACTTTAGACTCTGGCAAAATAATCTGCTCTGGTGATTTTGCGTCCTTATTTACTGAGTCGACCGAGGAGGAATCATGCATATGCACTATACTGCCATCTTTAGCAGAGACAAAATGACCGATCTCAGGATCCAACAACACCTCATTTAATTCTTCTACAGGTTCACTGTCCAATAGAACACCATCTTGTCCAGCAACAAGATCACTGCTTGGGTCAAAGACCAGAGAAGACTGCATGACATTTTGAATATCTGCCTCATGGGTCAGCTGCATTTCTTGCACAAACAAGTCGTCCTTAGACATACTGTCTTGTGCTGCAAATAAGTCAGTGGAGACATCCCAATTCCCATGTAAGGGCATTGATTCTTTGTCAGAACTTTGTTTTTCAGCAAGCTGATGCAAAACCTCTGGCTTAGCATTGATCAAAACTGATTCTGGCACAGATGACTCAACTAAGTTTGTGAAAACTACCTCCCTTCCAGAGTTGTGGGTGATATCCTTTGATGTCTCAGTATCATGACTAAGGTAACTAGTCCCTACTTCCTGAGTATCATCTTCTCCACTGGCTTCATTTCCATCGCTTTCTGAATCATTGTCTGCTCCATCCAGCTGAGAGATGGTCTGTGAGGTAGGAAGAACAGTTAGACCTGTCTGTGTAGAGTCCTTGACAGAATCACATACCACCACTGTGCGAGAAAAGTTGAGATAATGGTCAGAGTCTCCATCAACTGAGTCTATGTCCATTTGCCCATCAGGGTCTGCAAGGTCAGGCAATTCTTTTTCACCAGCACTGTATATACTGGTATCTTCATCTGACATCCTGCCTAGCAAACTGTTCTCCTCAATATGTGCTTGACTCTCCCCGATTTCCTGCCCTTCTGCTCCATTATTGTATGGTCCACAGTGCAGAGCCACATTCTCATTTAAGAGGGCCTCATCAAACTCCAGCTTGGCATTCAGCACAGAGGCCACTGCAACATCTGTGTCAGCATCAAAGGGTGTGGAGAGCAACTCTTGATCTGACGACAATGGTACAGCATTGCCATCAGCAATGACTGCAACTGTGCAGATGCCGTCCTCTGGCATTCCAGCAGCATCTTCTGGCTCTAAAGAGGCAGAGAAATCTTGAGGTACCTCTGCAGATTCATGTGGCGTTATCCTGAAGTGCTGCTGATTCCTTGGGGAGTGTCGTGGAGACAAGAAAACAGTCGAAGGAGTGCTGCCAATGCTTCCTTGCCGAGGGGAATATGCTGAGGTAGCACCAGAAGGGGAGGAAGGAGGACGACCCCTGCGACGAGGTGACGGAGAGGTCATGAGATTCTCAGTAGCACCAAGTGGAGAGACAGGTGAGCTAAATGAAAGCGATCTAGGGTGTGCAGTGCCTCCGGAGCGCAGTTTCATTGGTCCAGTGGGAGACTTCTGGGGAGGAGAAGCATTTCGGCGTAATGACAGTCTCTTGGAGCGGCGTGTGTCATCAAGATCACTAATGGTAAGGATGTGATGGGATGAGGAGGATGCAGTCCCTATTTAGGGAGAAAAAAGCAGTTATGAAACAGGCATATACCAAAAGTTACATCTAAATCATTTTACAGCTGTTTTTGAGGGAACACAAACCTGGGGAGGGCAATGGTCTAAATGTTCCACCAGCTGGTCTCCTATTCAGAAGGTGCCTTGGAGTTTTAGGTTCTACTCCCGAGTCAAGTTTGGAGTTAGGAGATGGGGTGCTGGGCAGTTGGTCAACACCAGGACTAGTCTCAGCATTAGGAGAGTCTGTATCCAAAAAAAAACAAAAAAACAAAAAAACACCACTATTAACTTTAAAAAAGTAAGAAATGTCAAGTTGATTATATACTAGTTAAAATAAGATGTTAATTTAAAATCACATTAATTTACATACATTGCTGACATACCTGAAACATGAGATTCATGTCATTCAAGAAAATATTTACTGCTAAACATACATCATAAAATAAAACATAACTCGCCTCGAGATTTTGGGCTATGCGCAATGGTGCAGTTCTCCTCTTGGTTTTGTGCTAAATTTGGACCCCTTATTGATGACGAAGGTTGCATATCCGTGACTCTGCAAGTGTATCGGCATCGTTTTCTTGGATCAACCGTGCTCCAATACCATCGTGTACATCTGAAATGAATAAATTATTAATTTGTAAAAAATATTCTTATGCTTCTCATCACTCCTTTTAAGGTGAACTATACTTTAAAAGATTCTTAATGGTTTTAATAATGGAACTAAACGCTTAATGCTTTGTATTAAAAACACACTGGTTCTATATTTATGTCAGTCAGTTGCATAGAAAGCATCACTCAAGCTCTTTTGGATAACTGATAGCTTTTTTCGCTATGTCTCAAGTCAAAATACAATACAAAAATACAAAGGAACATAAGGAAATATTTATTGCAGATAAAACATTTCTCCTGAACCTGTACACATCCCTTTTACTCACTGGTAGCCTACAGGATACAGTTTCCCTGCAACTTCAGACTGCTCTGTCAGCACTCCCAACTTGTTAATTTGTAAGGCGCCTGAACAGAAAGGGGGAAAGAAAACACCTCATTGATGGTCATAAAGGAACTGAAAGCACAAAACACAAAAACAAACAATAAATCAAATCCTGCTTTTGTTTTTATGCACTTAGGGAAGTGCTAAACAACTTTATGCTCTCTTTAGATGCACTAGCTAGCCCAGCACTGAAGACTAAAGCCTTCTTATGGTTGTTAAGGAAGATTTCTATCTGGTACCCAAGGGTAAAGGCTTTGTAATGGAACGCATGAGCATTTTTTCGCTCAAATTCCACGGCCCAAGGTCCATGCCTTGGCTTGGCTTTCATGGCAAACGCGAAACACTTAAACTTAGGTCCTTCGCCTCCAGTGGAGGCCTGTATTGCAACTGAAGTGGTTTCTATTGATGAGAGAGTACGCACTGATCATCAGTGACCAAGTACATAGCGTAGCTGAACTGACAATGCCAGAATCAAGGCAAAGTCTCACAACCGTGAGGTTGTCTAACGCTCTTGCACACTTATCTGTAAACATTACTGCCCAGTAGACACGGTATTTCTTAGAAGCTGAAAGGAGCTGCACTGCAGATGCTAGCTTACATTCCTAGGGACTTGGGCTGGGTAACAGACAGCCTTGTTCACGGTTCCTGCCAGGTACAGCTTGCCTAGTAGAGTAGCTTATCCAGATTTTTCCATGGCCATGTGAAGATCCTTGAACTGAGAGCAGTGCAGCCGGCTCTATAGTGTCTCAGTTTTGAAAAGCTGACATTTTCTAGTGCATACAGACAACCAGTTAACGGTATGCCACAAAGACCATTTTCATGGCACAAGACCCACTAGGAGTGGATTCCGAGCAATGGAGTCTTAACCTAAAAGTGATTTCAACCAATTTAGGGGACTTTCAGGGAGAAGACACAACTCATTGCCCCCTATGGTGTTCTGAACTTGAGAACAGCAGCCTGCTGGGACAGAATGCTCTCGCCCACAACTGGCTGTTCATTCTCCAATTCTGAATGAACATGCTCCGTCTACTCAAGCCCTATGTCAGCGTTTTCTTTCTAATTTTCCCAATCAGGTAATAAGCACTTAAGAAATGATGCATAAAAGAATCCAGCTCCGTAGTCAATAGAAAGGCAGAGCATCATGTATAATGCGTTAGCCTGAGACAGCCAGCACTTCCCCAAAGCAGTCTAAAACAGCCCGACTCTGCCTGTGTCTTATATACCATCCTTATCCTGATGCAGCCCCACGCATATTTTTTAGTCTCAATGCATATAGGTTGGATCCGCTTATGTCACATTTTAAAGAGTGCTGACACCTGCAGAGCTGATTGTGCTGACTCTCACAGAACTGAAAACTTGATTCCTTCCAAGCTGTTCACCTCTCCTTCACCCCATAGTGAGCCCCTCCTCATTTGATAAGGGCTTTGCACTAGTTTTAGTGTGGGACAGACTGGCTGTGTCACGCTAAGGCCTAGGGATACAATACATTTGTTTAACATATTTTAATGTAAATAACTATCACCTATATGTTGGTACATGGACAGCTTTTAAGCTTTGATGCAGTGATTTGTCAGTAAGGCTTAACCCAGCTTTCTGGTCCTATACGAAGGAGTTGGACACTATGTGGCAGTCATGAAAGACCTTCATCAAACTGATATGCTGTTCATGTGACTTGCTTAGTCACAGTTGGGCTCTCTTCTGTCCAAGCGGTCACTTTCTCACTAGGTTTGAGAAGTTATCCAAGGTGAACATCACAGAGCTACTTGCCCCGTGTAATCCTGTGCTATGGCGTATTCTGCAAGATGAATAGCAATGTTATGAGCTGCTGTAATAGGGGTTTCCTGGTTACTCATGTATGTGATTCAGACCTGCAGTGAATACCGGCTTAAGGCATGAACTAAGTTCATCCATGACTGATTGGTGTTCAAAATTCTTCTGTAGCAATAGCAGGGATCATTCACTTGGTAAGCTCCTCCCCTAGCTGTCATCCACTTCTCACAAACACAGTTACATTTGTAAGTAGCACTTACTACTACATTTACATAACTACCAATGGGTAACATACCAATCATCACGCTAACAGAATCCGGTTCCAAGCCAGTCAGAAACTTCCTGCGAAGGCTAATACCCTCAAAATCTACATAGACTCGTCTAAGGACCTCAAATCCATTCATCATCTACAAAGAAAGAAATAGAAATTATTTTTTTCATTGTTTGAAAATAAATATTTTCTCTTGTATGAAGAAAGGGGGAAAAAAAAAAAAATCTGTGCTCAACTCAACAAACCTTGTTGTTAAGAAGGTCACGGTGTTTGTTACAGTAGACCTTCTTATCGCTTTGAAAGACACAGTGGCTGGCACGAGCACACATGAAGTGGTAGTTACTCTGGCAAGTTGAGAGACAGCAACCAACTGTTGCTCCCACTTGGTTACACCGCTCACAGCGCTGTGAAGAGATGAGACGTTTCAAGTGTGACCAGTCAATGGACTAACACAGCCTTCTTTTTAAAGTTGCTTTTAGATTAAAGTGTCTATTAAATCACAGATTTCGCTAATCTTTATTAATTACACATCCATTACGAATAATTAAATTTTCATTTACCATGAATCGTCCCCTGGCTACAGCACTGTGGACATGTAGCAACGCTCCTTTGACTTCATGCACCTCAGCCGACCAGATGCAACAGTTTACATGAGCCCACTCATTTTGGCCCAGGTACAGCAGTCTGCCCGCCTCCTATGAATGCAATGAATTAAGTGATACGAATGCTGAATTCAGAAGTAATGGTAGCTAAGAAAGAGATACAGGAAACCAACTTACACTTGGTTTGGCATCACCATGTTGTTGGCAAAGAGAACACTGTCTTTGATCTACATCATAGTAATTGACATTCAGAGAATCTGTGACGCATTGGGGCACAAAAACAAAAAACCCTGTTACTTTAACTCATATCTTTAACCTATACATTGTGCAATAGTCAGTTTTGTGTGACCGCACTTTCACTGCAAAATTACAGAAACAAACTAATTACATCTGGATTTTCTTACCATGTGCTTTTAAATGACAGTTTTCTTGAGTCTCCTTTGCTCTGGTAATGGCACGGTCTTGCTCTTCCAGCCACTGTGCATAATTGTGCTCGTCAGAGGGTGGAATTATTGCTTCTGGGAGCATCCCACTGCGGAACAAAGAAACTTTGATTAGTGATCAGAGCACCTTTGTACATGTGACTTAAGAACAGTATGCCTACGACCAAGACCTTAGCCAACAGACATGGAGAAGAACTTTCATTGCGACTTGTGTCCTCTTTAACATCATGGGCATATTGAATATGAGTATGAAATATATCCACCCAAACCAATTCCCTAGACGTATTATTATTATTAAATACATAAATAACAAAACAGAGGGAGGTAAACACCTTGGAAATTCTTTTGAAACAGGTTTCCATGTGGCAGGGTCCTGACTGTCAAACCAATTAAAAGTCTGCTCCAGCAACTGTAAAGAGAACATGGCAATGGGTTAAAATAAATTTGCACTCGATTAAAAAAAATAATTCTGCAATTCTGAATTCTGCAATTCCAAAATTCTTAAATTCTCAAAACACTTTGTCCAAAAATGGAAAACAAATTTGGTACTTTATTACAGAATGAATAATCTAACTAATCAACTTAACCACATCATAGCATAATGGCAGTTTGCTGGAAGATTCCAGCATAATTTTCCTCACCACACAGTAGCAGTCCTCACATATTTGCAATCACTTATTACTAAAGCTTTGTTGGCTTTAGAGCAAATGCTTTGTTGTATCTTACTATACCAGCAAATTGAATTGCCCATCATGAAGTCATAATATGGCCCATATGTATCTAATTATCTTAACTTCAACAGTTCAGCCTACCCTTAGATAGCAGATTCTGGCTTGGGCAGTGGGCCTCTGCTCCTCTGGAAGACATCGTTCATCATGAAGATTCTTTACCAACAATCTTACCACATCCTCATGAAACATTTTCTGTTCAGAAAAAAAAAGAAAAAAAAGAGAGAGAATAATTCTAAATAAACACCAGATGATTTCATACAATGCAATGTCAGCATGAAAAAATAGAACATAAGGCCTGGAGAACAAGAGCCCAAATTTAAGTTAATTCATTGAAATCATAAGATTACATAGTATCTTGAACCATGAAAAGTGTTTCAGAGTCAGTTTTTGGTACTTTTCTGCAGGCATCAACTAAATAATCTTCCTCACCAGTGAAGTATACAGTCCATCTGCAAGCTTCCTCTCCACAGAACGAAGACCACAGACTGTCTTTCTGTCCTTTATACACTCAGCCTCTTGGTAAGTCTCACACTATTTAGAAGCAGGCAAAACATTAATAGATTAATACAAGCTATAGCTAAAAGAGTAAGAAAAAAAAAAACATATGAACTAAAAATGCAGAAATGCATACCAGAAAAAGTAGATAAATTTACCTGGGAGCAGGTCTGAAGGTGACCAGTGGTAGGAGAGTTTTGCAAGCCGCTCATGACTTTCTCCAGACCGTTCCTTAGCACATCCTGTACTACCTCCTGCCAGCCACTTGGGTAACTCTTACTGCAGGCTGCACAACTGAACACTAAACTCTTCCCCCGTAATCTGCTTAGTATCTCGTACAAATCATCTAAGACATGGAGCAATAGATAAAGCGAGTTAGAGAAGAGGAGTATACACTAATCAAGAACATCCAAACAACTCTCTCAAGATATTAATTAAATTTGCCAGTTAATAGGAAAATATTAATGGATGACAGTTTGTAGTGTAGTGACTACTGTAGGGGGCCTGTATTTTAATAAGAGACTTTGGGAACAAGCTCATCTAAAAATCACTGACAGTTGAACATTGAAATAGAATGACAAAATATATAACCCTTCCAAGTTCATTGCACACTGCATCATTACAGGCAATGGATCTGAATCCATTGAACCCCTATGGAAGGTGGCAAAACAGGAAATTCATAGCATGAAAAGTGCTCATAAAAATCTACAGGAACTGCAAGACACCGTCAACAAGAAGTAATTCTCAAAAGATTTCTAAGAACCTCAGAGAAGATTTAGTGAAATCCATGCCACAAAGAACTGAAGTAGTTTTGAGAGTAAAGGAAGGCTAACCCAGTAATAGTATAGTGTTTCTAAGTGCCTGGTAATTATACTAATGTTGAATGCTAAAGCATTTTTTCTGAAACACAAACAGGTACATAGATACATACCTGTAAGTCCCTCACACTTAGGATGAACCCAATGGGCACATCGCGCACACTGCATCATGTTGCTGTCAAATTCATGCTCCTGGTAGCACTTGAGACATACTGTGCAGAAGTTACCTGCAAAATCACATAAGAATAGTCAAATATTAACATCATAAAAAACTGCAAATAACTACTTCTAAAAATAGGTACATACATAAGCAAGAGATGTAACAAATCATTGTTCAGTTTTAAAGAGAAATCATGTATATTCATTAGCTAAGTAGTGACACTTATGGTTCCATCAACGTTCCTGACCATCAGTTCCACTTACAGTGGGGAAAAAAGTATTTAGTCAGTCACCAATTGTGCAAGTTCTCCCACTTAAAAATATGAGAGAGGCTTGTAATTGACATCATAGGTAGACCTCAACTATGAGAGACAAAATGAGAAAGAAAATTTCAGAAAATCACATTGTCTGATTTGTAAAGAATTTATTTGCAAATAATGGTGGAAAATAAGTATTTGTTCAATAACAAAAGTTCATCTCTATACTTTGTTATATATCCTTTGTTGGCAATGACAGAGGTCAAACTTTTTCTGCAAGTCTTCACAAGGTTGGCATACACCGTTGCTGGTATGTTGGCCCATTCCTCCATGCAGATCTCCTCTAGAGCAGTGATATTTTGGGGCTGTCGGCGGGCAACACAGACTTTCAACTCCCTCCAAAGGTTTTCTATGGGGTTGAGATCTGGAGACTGGCTAGGCCACTCCAGGACCTTAAAATGCTTCTTACGAAGCCGCTCCTTTGTTGCCCTGGCAGTGTGCTTGGGATCATTGTCATGCTGAAAGACCCAGCCACGTTTCATCTTCAATGCCCTTGCTGATGGAAGGAGGTTTGCACTCAAAATCTCACAATACATGGCCCCATTCATTCTTTCATGTACACGGACCAGTCGTCCTAGTCCCTTTGCAGAGAAACAGCCCCAAAGCATGATGTTGCCACCCCCATGCTTCACAGTTGGTATGGTGTTCTTTGGATGCAACTCAGCATTCACTCTCCTCCAAACACAACGAGTTGTGTTTGTACCAAACAGTTCTACTTTGGTTTCATCTGACCATAAGACTTTCTCCCAATACTCTTCCGGAACATCCAAATGCTCCCTAGCAAACTTCAGACGTGCCCGGATATGTACTGGCTTAAGCAGGGCAACACATCTGACACTGCAAGATCTGAGTCCCTGGCGGCGTAGTGTGTTACTGACGGTAGCCTTTGTAACGTTGGTCCCAGCTTTCTGCAGGTCATTCATTAGGTCCCCCTGTGTGGTTCTGGGATTTTTGCTCACCGTTCTTGTGATCATTTTGACCCCACAGGCTGAGATCTTGCATGGAGCCCCTGATCGAGGGAGATTAGCAGTGGTCTTGTAGGTCTCCCATTTTCTGATTATTGCTCCCACAGTAGATTTCATCACACCAAGCTGCTTGCCTATTTCAGATTTAGTCTTCCCAGCCTGGTGCAGTTCTACAATTTTGTTTCTGGTGTCCTTCGAACTTGCACAATTGGTGACTGACTAAATACTTTTTTCCCCCACTGTACCTGGAAAATAAAACAGTAGCATTGTTTTTGTTGTGCTTTTTTAAACTGCAATACAAGGTAGTACCTTGGCCATGGAGGTTGCTGCAGTCAGGACAAAGATTCAGCTCATGATTCCAGGCCATATCCCAGGACTTCCCCGGAGTTACCCCACAGCTCTTGCACCGAATACACATCATACAAACCTAAACAAAAGCATGCAACAATGTAGTACATGACAATCCAATTTTACCAATAAGAAAATTTGTGTACAAAAGTATCTGAAAGCGAATAGCAGAGCAACTGAAACTTACCCAAGATGTGTTACACTTGACTGGTTTGGGGTAGGTGGGTCCTAAACAGGATGGATGGTAGCAGTACAAACACCTTTTGCATTGTAAAACCGGCTACAGAAAAAAAGAGAGTCAAATTAGAAGGAGCATTCTCAGCATTTGAGAAAATGGAAAAAGTGCCTCAAAACCATGTACCAGTGCTCAAAATGCCTTCCAAATGCCTTCGCACTGCTGCACCAGTTCTGATTTTGTACCACAACCACTGTTCTAAGATCATTGTTCAAATTCATGATTTTTTTTAGCAAAACATTTGCCTATTAGCTTAAAAACTACTAAACCGAATAGCATTTTAAGTAGTGATGAGCAGACTTAAACAGCAACATCTTTTTAGAAGACAGACTATATTATTTTCAATTTTGCATGTGCCATTTTGCATGAGCCATTTTGCATGAGCCAAAAAAGGTCTCCATCACCAGGGTCAGTAAAAAGTGCACTGTAGAAGTGTAGTGAAGAGTCAAATATAGTGTGCCATCTGCTCTTCAACTGTTGTTTAGTTTAGCAGATGCAACAAGTGCTGCTGAGCTACATTTTTATCTTAAGTGCACAGAAAGTCTACTCATTGGTCCTTAAGGCTGCTAATGCTTATAGTCCACATGGATAAGATTACATATTAAATACATCCAGATTTATAGCTTATGTTTTAAGACAATTAAGATGGTCTCCAGGGTATAGATTTTTAAAAGTCTGTTTTTGTATTTTTATGTACATGGGTGTTTCTAAATAAAAGCTGTGGCTATTTCTCGTGTGATGAGCTGCTTTATGATTTGAACCTGATGTTGAGGACCTGCTGAGTATGTATTTCGGCAAATACGATTTAAATTATATATGATTGGTCTGCTTTCTTGTTAAGAGAAATGTGTTTAGGGATATTCTAAGTAAGCTGCAGCCATAATTAATGTTACTTTACAGTCTTCATCCTGACCAAACTAAAAACAAAGACGGCATCAGATGAAATGAAATGTATTAACCAATAATGTGAGGTCATACTGGTCATACCTTTCCCTGTTTGCTTTTACGGCCACAGACATGGCAGAATTTGCAGCGCCTACAACACCAGTTTTCCTTGTTGTCTTTCTGTGGGCGATCGTCCACCGGAAGACAGAAGCGATGAAATGGCTCACAGCACATCTGACAAAATATCATCTGCAAAACAGTGAAATGCATTTCTCATATGCTCATTCTAGATGACATTCAACTGGCTCTGCCTCTTGCTCTCAATGTACCATCAACCATCTTAATTCCTAGGCTGTTCAATTGCTCTTACGTCATGATGGCCTTTACTAGCGCAGAGTAGACACACACACTCTGGTGTGATTGGTACCGATGTGAGAATACTTAGTCCACCCATCGCCCAAACATTCTGAATGGTGCAGTCCTCCTGAAAAGAGTAAAAGCAAGGGAGGGGGAATAGGAGTGTTAAAAGACAGGGGCAAACAAATACTAACTTCCGCATGGTGCAATATTTTAATAATCTTGTTAATGGGAATGTCACATTCAATATCTTCAAGTGTAGGTTGATTATCTAGTTCCTAGGATGAATGACCCAGAATCTGTTATGAAACTACTGCATAATGTATGTAATTGTATTCACCAATAGGACATCTTGCTATAATATGCAAATGTAATTCAGAAAATATTTAAAAACAATGACTTTCAAAGATTAAGTGAATTATCTGCCAATTTGACTCCTACCCCAGATTAATGGATGCATTTAATTCCAGTCAAGTTTTAAAGAGGAATAGTGCTCCAAAGGGAACACTATGCAAATGCTTCTTTTTGTACATAGTACTTTTATATTTGAATTTACATCTATTCTAAAGGGCAAACCCAAAAAGGGTAAAACAATGGTTCCAAAGCCTACACAAATAAAAGTGTAAAATATATTCCAAGTATAAACAAAAATGTATAGCAAAGCTTAGAATTGGCATTTCTAACAATTAGGCTTTTGTCTTCAGTCATAATGAGGACCTGTAAGAGTTAATATAACATATAATGAAAAGACTGTTTGGCTGCCAGCCTTGCTCTGACCTTAAAGTCCACCCGGATTTTGTGCACCAATTCTTGTGCCTGCGGCTCCCGCTGGGCAAAACCATTGGCCAGTGCGGCCAGAACACTACGCGGCGTGTGCTCCACTGAGCTCTGGGAACGAGTAAGACAGTGGAAGTCAGTAAGGGCCTGGTCCTGCACTCCTTCCTTTTCCACCTGCTCCCCTCCATCCGCCTTCTTGTCCTGTGCTCTTTTGGCATCAAGTTGGCACAACGCAGCAGTCACAGACAACTCTGCTGCATGCACCAGGCTAAGTGGCAGTCTCTGCAACCGTATCTGGAGCTTCAGTTTGAGCTTTAGCGACGGGCTCCCAATAAGCATGGGGGAACTGCAAGATGTGGGGGGGTCTTGAGGTGATGGTTCTCTGGGCTTCAGAGTCTGTGAGGGAGGGCAATGCTGAAGCTAGGAGAGTAGGACAACGAGGGGGAAAAGGGGGGAGGTAGGGGGCGTTATAGGAACACTGCAAGATGATCACAGCAAAGGAGCAATGCAGATTAGGCGAGCAGGTGAGGAAAAGAAAGAGGCACTTTTTTCAGAAGGCGAAAGGAAAGTGTAGGTCAAAGATGTCCAGCTGCCCAAAGAAAATTAAGTCACGGTTAATAAAGATGCCATGCTAACAGATTACATGCAGGGTTAGACTGAAGCTGTAGGAAATAAAAAAAAAAACGGGAAAAATATTAATGCCTTCTACAAAGATCTCATGCTATAAGAGCATCTAGGCCTACATGCATTCTCAAGAGACACATATGGTAGAAGCACCCCAGTGAACAAATCCAGGCACTTTTCCACACTCAGAACCACATATGGTGCTACAATTTTTTTTATTGTTTTTGTCCTCAAAACCATTTTAGTAGTAAGTAAACACTCATCATAGAGTTTTGTTTAAGGATGTCTCAATCCAGTATTTTGCCCTACAATTTGCCCTCCAAAATGCTGAGTATCAGCTGACATTGATCTGATCTTGTGTTTAAAAATAGTTTTTAGAGAATACTTAGAGAATATTTATTTAGAGTTTATTTATATTTATTTATTTTTATTTTCCACTGTATACGTTTCACACTTCTGGGAGACTCCTTACTACTGCAGGCAGTAAATAATGTCCATTGATTAGAGCAGTAAAAAAGATTAGGCTTAAAATAGTCAATCTATTTAAATATGCCTGGATTAGCCCTGATCCGAATCCATTGGGTCAGATTGGGACATCCATAATTTTCTATGAACAACTAAGGTGATTGTTATACTTTACAATAAAAGCAATGGCTAAATTATGTCCTCTTTTCTAATAGATCAAGACCCCATGTCCAATTAAAAACATCTGGAACATATCAGATACCAACATAGCAAACTGTATTATGCTTAAGTCACTAAGCTACAATAGAGACAATATATTTATTAATAGAAATTAAACAAATTAAATTAATGTATTTAGTTTGTTGTTTCGACAAATGCAGACACATTAAAGTACACAAACTTTAGAATGAATGGATCAAACCATGGAAAAGCTGATGCATGTGTTAGTGAGGAAAGCCCAAAGCTGCTCCCATGTATTCAGAGCCAGTCAAAGTTTCTAGAAATAAATGAACTGAATGACATACATGAAAATGTACTAGAACTGAGTGCAGCTGCTAAAAACATTGTGTGTTTATTTTTTTTGTGAACAAATTAGTCATAACCCAACATCGATTGGGGGGGGTGGGGGGTGGTACCTTATATTGGAGTACCTTATCAATTCGACGACGAGCCCACATCCCTCTCGGCATGCCAGGCTTCCGTGGCTTTACCACCTCGTATTGAGCATTTGCAGGTACAGAAGTACCTACAAGAAGGAGAGGGGACAAAAACATTTAAAAAAAAAAAATCACACCATTAAGATCATTGATTCATAAAAGCTGAAATCTATTTGGTGTCAATGTAATAAACAGTAAATAATACTAATTTTTAACAAGTAAAACTAATTATTTTTGGTATAACAATTTTGTTTTCCTTTGTTATTTATCATTATTCTATATTTCATATTTGTCTATATTTTTCTATATTGTCTGTTTCTTATTGTTACTATTGTTTTATTATTATTTTCCATTTTTTAACACTTTGCTCTAGGGAACAGGGTGGGATTTCTGTTACAGTCACGTGGAAAGGTTAGGACACCCCTTTGACTAAAAGATTTTTTAAACATATGGACATGTGAACAATATTTATTTTAACAATATTGGATAGATGGCAGTAATATAACTGAACACATACAACTGAGGAAAGTCTTCTCGCCTAGCTTTAGTGTGTGACCTCACAAATGCTATTCTGGATAAGGTAATGTAGGTAGGAAAGACTGAGCTCACGGAATGAACTAAGTTAAGACAGGCTGACATGTCCATAACCATCTATTCTAGCTTGTTCACAAATACTGAATTCATACCATTGGACTGATTAGCTGGTGCGATACTGTCTTGCTCCTTTCCTGCATCTTCGCTGGGTTCTTCCGTGTCAGTGGAATCAGACTCTAGTAGACTGCTGTAGCATCGGGGAGTGACACGTCGCCGAGGCTGTCTCCTAGTGGGGCTGAGTGCATTAGTGGGGTGCGCTTGGCTCAACTCGTCCTCTCTTGCACCGCTTCTCTCGCCCTCTTCCTCTCCGCTGCTGCATGGGTAAGGAGCCGCAGAAATCTGACGTCGCTTCATCTGAACTGCGGAAAAGAGAATTGGTCAAATAAAAGGTCAAAAGTAGAGGCAGGGGAGAGGAGTACAATGATCTTTATTTTAAATTTCACATAGTGCAGTGCAGGAAATCCACACCCACATGACTAATTATGACCAAGAACTGCAATAAAAAGCTAGTTTGAGACATCTTAATTAGAACACAAGGAAACCTGGGACACAAAGTGCTAGAAATAATAATTACTCATTTAGTGAATGCTCCCAGAATAATTAAAAGCTCCCTCTTTTGAGGCACATAAACTTATTTCAAACAGTAACCAAGCTTTAAACACTTTTCTCCCTCTCAATATTCAAAATATAAGTCACTTGGAGGTAAATAGCCATACCTTTCAGTCGCTTCATTTTGTTCTCTTCAATCTTCGCACACTTTTTATAACTGAAAAAGACAAACAGATCAGCTGTATTTTGCTTAGCATACAACTAATTAGATAACCACTACTCAGCCTTTCATTTGTGTTGAATCTTCAGAAGTAACCGTTGCAAAGTTTGCATCCACACATTTTATGTAAAAAGCTTTATGGTAAAACCAGGAATCAAATAATCTAAATCAAAAGTAACAAGCGCATTTGCTTTCAGGCAATGGCAACTCAAAACGGGAAATAAAGGGTGTCTTCGGAGACATACATGACTTACAGCAGGACTGTATGCTGCATTGATGGGTATAGTTCTATAATTAACTGATATAAAGCAATAGATCTCTGTCTTAAGAAGATGTTGAGCATTACAGCTTATAAATAGACTACATAGCATGCAAGGAGTTAATTTACTCTACTAAGTTAATTTCCAGCTGAACATTAGATTAATTCCAGCAATTGCAAGCATCATTATTTGAATATCACATAATAAATAATAACAATAATAATAATAACAACAATAATACTACTACACTGTGAACGGTAACCTGGCCAATTTTACACTGACTGCCCTTGAACCACTGAAGTGGTTCTCAGGCATATTCCCTTAACATAACCCTGGCTGGTAGCCTGCAGGTCTCTTTCACTTACATGCAGCTCTGGCGTTTCTTATTAGGTCCTCCATATTTAGGTTTATCCAGACAAAACACACATCTCCCACAGTCTTCTTCCCGGCAGCATCCCTTGCAGCGAAAGCAACGTCTCTGCCGCAAACCCAACGTCTTTCTATTGGGCACTGGCTTTTGCTCAACAGAACCAGTGCTCTCAGGTTCTGAGTAAGAGCCTACATCTTAAAGAGAAAGGGGAGAACTTATATCCACAAATAAAAAATAAACGAATAGTAAATTAAAAACAAAATACACAAAAACACATTTAAACCATTTATATCTGCAATTATATCTGCTAATATTCAAGTCACAGTCAAGACTTTATCCCTCTTGACTACAGACCACAGATGAATTACAGACTACTTACATTTACATGACAAAAACATGCAGAAGACATTCAACAGAAATTTTTTTATTTAACTAAAAGCTGAATTCTGAAGGAACGTATAACAAGTTGTCAGTGCAATTAACAAGGAAAATGAGAAATCTGCGTACCCTCTACGTTAGGTGACTGTGCAATACCCTCTCTCTCATGCAGAGGCAAGGCACTAAGCCTGGGTATATCGTCTGGCACCATGGCTCGAGGCTGACCCAGTGCTACAGCTGCTGCTCGGCACACATGTTTTATCCGTGGACCTCCTACTGGATGCTCCTAAACTCGACAAGGGCAAACAACAAAACAGCAATGTGTGAGGATAATGTGTCAATACACAGCCAAATCTACAGCATGAAAACTTTATTCATTCATTTGTTTATTACACCCCCTCATGAGTAAGTTTTATTCTAGTGCCTAACCAAGAGCAATCACTTGTAAATAAAAGCAAAGAGGCAAGAGGGTCTAGTTTCATCTTTGCTTGTTTTATTTAGTCAGGTTTTGTTATTATAGCTTTCACAGCTCTCACTGCGGTCCGAAAAGCCTCGGTTTCAACTTTCTAAATTTGTTTTGAAGCCATTTTTATTGACTATTGTTGCCAAATGAAATCAGTGTCATTTTTTGCAGTGAAAGTTTCAGAGATGCGTTGGAATAGAATGCATATTCCTGATCTCCTGCCTCCTGTTTTCCCTGTGTTTATGGTGTCTCCACATCCACTTACCATAATATCACGCATATACAGGCATTGGGATTTAAAGCATAGATGGCTAAACCGTAAGTTCTTACAGCATGTACAGCTAGGGCCTGTTTACAACAGGCATTAACATGCGCTTTGTATCTAGATCGGGAGTATGACACGTACATCGTTTCTGTTATACTTCATGTAAATAACAGTTTCTCTTCGAAATTGCCTTGTCCCAGGAGAGTTTAGAGAACTGTGGGTACAATGCACTGGAATAGATGGTCTCTCACATTCCAGCAAAAACAATGGACTATTCAAACCACAAAGGAACAAACTCAACTCTGCTTTCATTTACCAGTAAAAAACGCATTCCGTTTACATTTGTATTAAATGTGGATGTCTCTGACCACCTCCAAATGTGGTTTGAGGGAGATGATCGTAATTCGAACACACTGCGTCGTAGGGGTGTTAACACCTGCCTTTTCATGCTAATTCGGTTGTAATCTGATCATCAAAAACGCTTGCTAATGGCAGGCATAAACAAGGTCCAAGACTCCTGTGTGTCAGCACCCAATAAGGCAGAGAATTCTGCAACTCAATTAAAGCTTCACAAGTGTGAAAGCAGAAACCCCACTCGCCTTATTGAGACTGAACTGAATTGAGCCCAAACTTGCATGCGAGTGGAAAATTTTACATTCAAACATAGGATTACATTCTCCTATTGCATATTACATTTTAATGTTGATACTGATATGCTTCCATACAGATATAGCACATATTTGAGAGTAAGAAAATATAACTGAACGTTTAAGTGAAAATGTAAATTATCATAGTAAAAATCATAACTTCCATCACACACACACACACACACACACAGACAGACAGACAGACAGACAGACAGACAGACAGACAGACAGACAGACAGACAGACAGACAGACAGACAGAGACAGTACCTGAGGAGCTGCTTCTATGTTTGCCCTGTCCATTTCCCTTCTCCTCCTCTCCCCAACTTCAACCACACCAGACAACAGCTGTAAGAGAATAGCATTCAGTACAATTCAGTTTTGTTCTGGCCATCTACAAGGTTTTAGTTAAATTGAGGAGCTAGCCTGGAGTTAACCCTGCCCTTTCCCACACTCAAAACCTGCCAAATTGCCCCAAGGCTTAAAAAGCAAGTCAATATCAAAAGGATTCTCTAATTGTTGGTCTCATCATCACCAGACCAAGAGTTCGATGCTCTGCAATGCCACAGACATCGGTGTCCGGGTGTTTGAAACTAAACATCTAGGAAAGCCATCCCTCTCTCTTACTTGTAAGAGTCTGCTAGTGGAAATGACTGAATTGTCCCCAAGTAGTTTCCTTCAGTGACACTGGATGAAGGGCAGTTTAAAAATAAAAGATAAGGTACTGCTTCAATTACCTTGGAGGATTCATAAGCTAGCCTTCACAGTTGTCACAGTTGGTTTCACACCACAGTTTGGGCCTTAAGGGCCACATGAATACTTAGCATGTAGGAATATTGGTGACAATGGCAAGATTAGCCAACACACTTCACTCCTATTTTGCCTCACATAGTTTGAAAACATCATAGCATGGTATTGGGGGAAAAGAAAAAGGGAAAAAATAGCTACACACGTGGACAAAATTGTTGGTACCCTAATAAACAAATGTTTTGAAAATTAACCAATGAAAGTCAGCCATTGCTTTTGAACCATGCTTCAACAGAATTATTTAAAAAATATATACTCATGAAACAGGCCTGGACAGAAATTATGGTACCCTTAACTTAATATTTTATGGCACAACCTTTTGAGGCAATCACTGCAATGAAATGATTCCTGTAACAGTCAATGAGACTTCTGCACCTCTCAGCAGGTATTTTGGCCCACTCTTCATGAGCAAACTGCTCCAGTTGTCTCAGGTTTGAAGGGTGCATTTTCTAAACGGCACGTTTCAGCTCCTTCCAAAGATGCTCAATATCAGGGTTCATAAAAGGCCACTTCAGAATAGTCTAATGTTTTCCTCTTAGCCGTTCTGGGTGTTTTTAGCTGTGTTTTGGGTCATTATTTTTTTGCAAGACCTATGACCTGCGACTGAGACCAAGCTTTCTGACACTGGGCAGCACATTTCTCTCTAGAACCCCTTAATAGTCTTGAGATTTCATTGTGCCAGATGCAGCAAAGCAGCACCAGAACATAACAGACCCTCCTCCATGTTTCACAGTAGAGACAGTGTTCTTTTCTTGATAGGCTTCATTTTTCCATCTGTGAACAAAGAGCTTAAGTGCCTTGGTAAAAAGTTCAATTTTTTCCACAGGACATTCTCCCAGAAGCTTTGGGCTTGTCAACATGTAGTTTGGCAATTCCAGTCTGTTTTTTTATGATTTGTTTTCAACAATGGAGTCCTCCTTGGTCGTCTCCCATGAAGTCCACTTTGGATCAAACAACGACGGCTGGTGCGATCGGACACTGATGTTCCTTAAGCTTGAAGTTCACCTGTAATCTCTTTAGAAGTTTTTCTGGGCTCTTTTGTTACTATTCGTAGGTCATCAATTTTCCTCCTGCGGCCACATCCAGGGAGGTTGGCTACAGTCCCATGGATTTTAAAATTCCTGAATAATATGTGCAACTGTAGTCACAGGAACATCAAGCTGCTTGGAGATGGCCTTATAACCTTTCCCTTTAACATGCTTGTCTATAATTTTCTTTCTAATCTCCTGAGACAACTCATTCCTTCTCTTCCTCTGGTCCATGTTGAGTGTGGTACACACCATGTCACCAAACAGCACAGTGACTACCTGTAGCCCTATACATAGGCCCACTGACTGATTACAAGATTGTAGACACATGTAATGCTAATTTGTGGACAAACCTTAACATGTCCCTTTGGTCACATTATTTTCAGGGGTACCATCATTTTTGTCCAGGCCTGTTTAATGAGTGTATTTTTTTTAATAATTCTGTTTAAAAATCCAGTTCAAAATCCATAGTCAGATTTTCATTTGTTCATTTTCATAGGATTTTTATTTATTATTACGTTTGTCATATTCAAGTTATTTCTGTGACCATTGTGGGTTTTTCTTTTATTAACCAAGGGGTACCAACAATTTTGTCCATGTGTGTAAAATCCGAGTGTGCTTTGCTGCAGAATTTGAGTCATATGGAAAATGTCAGTTGGTAGCTGATTTAAGATGGTCTAATCTGGTCGAAAAGCTGCATCCCACAAGAAAACAGTTTTGGCAATAATCATGGTTTGGTACTAATCTATGTAACATTACACCCCTACCTCTAAATCTAATCTTGTTAAAATCTTCTGAAGCAGTAGAAATACTACAGAATTCTCTACAATAAACAGGAAAAAAATTGCTCCCTCAAAAGAAGTGTAGCAACTGACGTACTAAGACACTGATGACAATGTTTGATTTAGTAACACCCTACCTGAGCAGACTTTAGCTGTTTCTGCTGGTCAATTTTAATCAGCTGGACCTTAGCCCTCTTCAACAAGTGAAGCATCTTCTTGTTGGCACCAGAGAGGTTGATCTTATGGATGGGACTGATCTGCTCCTCTAAAACCGGAGAAGCATTTGCATCCTGGCTTTGTTCATCAGTGCCCTCCAGGCTGGTACTCTCTGCTAAAAGAAAATGATCACATGAAAATAGTTTGAATAGCAGGGACCTCCCTCTTCAGTCCAAAGGGTCAGGGCTGTCTACAATTCACTTATATTTTAAAAGACTGAGTTTCAGATTATACTGGAATATTGTTTTTGGTATTCTGTTCATTCCACCACTAAAGTGGAGGTATAATCCACACCAAGTAGGCATTTGCTGAATGAAAAAAGAGAAAAGTGATCTCTATAAACATCCAATCACTTTTCATAGGATGAAATACCACAATATCAATACATTAAAATAAGAAAAAGGAAAGCCACTTGCTTGCTTGTTTTCCATGTTATTTTAATAATACATGTAATTAATGTTTTATAGTAATGTCATTTTTGTAATCCAGTTACTTTTACAGTCACATTGTTTACTGCATCTCTAGTGCCCAGAACACCACCACAGTTCAGACATTAAAAACTATATCTGCAGTACACCATCAAAGCTGAAACCACATTTCTAATGTCAGTCATGCAAGTGTATTTCCTGTAGCTAAATTATCTGCCTTCTGGTTAAAACTATAAAACTAGTTGCATGCAAAACCCTACCCTCTGTTACACTTCTGAAACGAGCAGAAACACATTTTTGTGAAAACTATCAAAAATATATGATGTACATATAAGGTTATCATAAATGCCTAACCACAATTCCTTTGGGATGAAGTCAACATAATCCTTACCGTTTTCTTTTGCTACATCTTGAGCTGGTTCAACAGCGGAGAGTGCTGATTGACCATCTGCATCAATATGTACAGCTAATTTACGCACTACTCCTGGAGAGTTCACGTCCTCCATCTTTATATCAGAGGTCTTTCGTCTCCCTCCATCTCTAGAATCTATGAATCCTTCTGTATTCTGATGCTCCCCTTCTAGCTTTTCACAATCATTTTTGTAACTGGCCATTCGCTTCTGTCTTCGCAGAGCCAAGCTCGCCGTGAGCTTCTTCAGCCTCTCATAAATTTTAAGATGGGTGGAATCGTAAGCCAACCTTCCCACCTTCTTTCGAGGAACATCAGAGAGTTCTGAGGAACATCTGGGTTTCCTGCCACGCGCTAATTTGCCATTATTAAGGTTCAGCAGTTTTGCACTCTTTTTCCTGCTTTTAAAGTCCTTGGTTTGGGTCTGGGTGGTACCAGTTTGCTCTGATTCAAAGCAAGGCTCATTTGGTAAGACCTCCATTTGACCAGGGTCTTTTATACGCTGTCCAGACATGCCTTCATCATCCATGAACCTCTTAGGTACCCTGATCACTCTGGATGGCCGAGCACTAGCCGCACAGACTTGAGATAGTCCTTGTCGACTTGCCACACCCGTGTTCTCTGCTTTTTCATGCAGCTCCTGCTGGTGATCCTGGCTCACTTGGGAGTCCACTGCTTCATAAGTGTAGTAGACAAGACGCCGTCTTTTCCTGGGCATCTTACCCTCAACGTGAGGCTGAGACTCACAGGTCTTCCGCATCATGTCCTGGTCTGTCTGCTTCCTTCGATAACCAAATAAAGACTTGCGCCGCTTTAAGCCAGGGGGGGATTTTTTAGGAGAATTTAAAGAGCTGTCCTTCAATGATTTTCCTGCACTTCCAGTAGGAGAAACTGCTCTCTCCTGCCCTGTCTCTGTCCCAACTTCTGGAGAGGCACTTGTGGCCTTGTGGATTTTTCTCCGTTTCCCAGTAGTTTTGGGAGATATAGAAACCTCTTTGTCAGTAGTCTGTACATCATTGGACTTTCCGTTGGTCTGGTCTATTTTAGCACTCTCAGTATTTCTCCTACCAGAGTTCTGACGAAAATTTTCAGCCATTTTCTTTTGGGAGGTTTTTCCTTTCCCCTTAACCATCATTAAAGTCCATACCAATTTCCTCTGCTTTCGTCGCCTTCCTGGCACACCAGCATGACTTTGCCTCTTTCCCTTTCGTTCATCTTTGAGAGATGCCACTGTGCCTTCATTGCCGGATCCATCAAGCACTTCATCTTCCAGATCTTCATTTTCTTCTTCTTGTAAATTTTTAAGTCCTTTCTGAGTCGTTTTCTCTCCAACCCTGCTCAGAGGAGCCTTCAACTGTTGTCTAACTGACGCACTGTTCTTGTTCACCTTTTTGCTACCCAGTTTGACAATTAGCTTGGTCCTCTCAGTATTGTGGACAGTTCTGAGACCTTTTCCGCATTTCCTCTCAGACTCCTCAGTTTCCATGGTGGCCCTTGAGGTTTTGATTGTCGCGGTGGTGCTTCTACCGCTTGCAGATGGGGCAGTGGCCAGAGGAGGCTTCTTTTTCGATGGCGATGAAGAGGCTTTATAAAGACTGCCTAGAGTAAAGACGACCGAAAGAAAGAAATTTCACTGTAGAACTAACTCAAGATCAGACTCTCCACCACAAATGAAGTGTAATTCAATCAGTAATTCACGCTGTGAAATACCTTGTCCAGCACGCAAGGACCACCGACCATCTGCCTGGAACCCTGTGAAATCTCTCTCCTGTAACACAGAAAGTGAGGCATTTTAGGTTGTTGTGCGACGCCATACTCTTTCTGTTGGGTTTATATTCAAAAGCACACAAAAAAGGGAAAAAAAGTGCCATGTTTTATACTCAACAGTAATACGTCAGTTGCTCGATCACATGCCAGTCTAAACATATGCATAATTATGCAGAGACTAATCTGATCTCAAATCAAATTACTTTTGTATGTGGTCCTAGATCACATGCAGATCAAACTTATGGCCAGGTGAACTTTGAGAATGCAGCAAATAAATTAGTGTAATGTGGCAGCAGTAACTAAGCAATAACTGTCATGAGAAGTAACTAATCATGAATGGCTCCCGACTCCATAGGTCACATAAGTTACGAAATAGCGGGCAGGAAGTAAAAAAACAAAAACAAATAAAAACTAAAAAATAGGAATTAAGCAAGAAGGCATGCAATGTTAACTCACATGCCTATTTGACTCACATGGGAGTTTGATTCAGGGTTTAAACACTACTCAAAATTTTAACATTCTTTATTATTGCAAAACTGTTTATTTTAGAGCTGCAAAAATAACATTATTCATATGAATATCAACAAGTAACTGATTTAAAAAAAAAAAAAAGCAATAGCAATCGAGCAAGGCCATAACCACAGTTCTGCGGTACACATCTCAGAGAGGCCATAGATTCCACTATTTATGCAATAACCTACGCTAAATTTTTAATAAACACAGTAAGTCATACATTAACTTGTGAAGAGATGTGCTTTATTCACAGGCCATTTATTGGTTTAAATAACTGGCCTGTCAAAGCCTGTCTTCTTGGTATGTGGGTGTAAGCTAAAGATATTGGATAAAGCCTAGGTGTTCATGTATGTACAGTGTCATTCCTGTAAAAACAGTAGCAAACCATAAATACATTAAAAAAAAAAAAGAAGACACATTCGCTGGCTACTTTCAACCAGATTGCACGTTTGCAGATTGTACGTTTCCCCAAAGTTAGCCAGCACTCTTGCCCTTGGTCTGAGTTAGCTTGTGCTGCTGCACTCCCTGCCTCTATATCGGGGGGACTAATCCTAAAATGTATTAATGAGGTTCTGCAGAAGGCAAGATGTAGGTTGTCAGAAGCTTGGTTATAGAAGTGATGGATTTCAAAATGATGTTGAAATATGTTTTTTAAAAACAGCCTGAAAGGAGGTTTTGCTTAAATAAAAAGATACACTAACTGCACTGAAAAAGGTTAATGTCATACACAGTTATCATCTTTAGGTCCAAAAAAGAGGCTGAGAACAAGCATAATAAGCAGATGAGGTAATCATTTGAACAAATCGCTTTTGAAGATCATACAGACCTGTGAAATTACTTCTGAAGGTACTAGCCCAGACAATATTACAGTAAACAGGTACGGCTAGGTAATTGTATAACAGACTGTGAAGAAAATAATGAGATGATATATATAAATGTCATTTTCTGCTGACTCCTATATTTGTAGCAATTTTTTGTGAGATTACTGAATGTGATCTTTCCATCTGAGTTTCTCATAAATAACTACATCAAGAAAATGGGACAGTGATCACAGAATATTTTGTTCTTAGACATAGATACTGATGGTAGGGTATCCTAGGAAATTCCTTTTTGTTTCTTGGAGTAAAAAGAAGAAAAAGCTTTTCTATATGTTAACAGATACAAATTAGAAAGTAGTGTCCAGCATGGTGTCCACAGAATAAAATAAACAATAAGGGTTTCAGTACTGATTCTTGAGCAACATTTAATAGTCCTCAGATCAGAGCTGAACAAATTTTGTATTATGGATGCCACAGTAATGAAGTATCTGTAATATTTTATAGTTAACCACCAAATGCTTTAGATAAATATATGAAAATTCCTAATCCATTATTGTCAAAGGTCTTTCAATTTTCTTCAATTTGTAGAATTAGCCTTAGAGTGTTTACCTCTGAATCAATATTGGTTTTGGCAAAACAGATTGCTGTTTTTTTTGTTTTGTTTTTATTTTTAGATGAGTAATTCATGAATAAGGAATACTTTAGCCAATTTGTCAGTAGTTAAAGTGGTTAAAGAGGTGAAGTAAAGGCTCACAGATCTATCAGACATTTCTTGAGAATATCTGGTCTTAGCTCATCAAGTCCTACTGAGGTGGTCTTGAGGTTGTTCATTATGTCGCCCACCTCCTCTAAAGTTCCCTGCTGTGACAAAGGAATTTACAACTGGACGGGACGTTGACATAGCTACCTGCTTTTGATTTTTAAATATCATTTCCTTTGGTAAGGTGTTTCAATTGTGCACTTAATTTTAATTCAGTAAAAACATGGTTCCATGACAGCATATAGCAGAGCAACTTACAAAAATGCTTTACTGTTTACTCCCTTAGCTAGTTGGCTAGTTTGTAAAGACTAGGATCCTAAAGATACCTCTTAGCTTGGATACATACATTTAGCTGATACAGTTGAGATATGGTTAACGGATCTCTTTATTACTAAAATACCTTTTCATGTAAATGTTACTGTCAATTAATATTAATGGTTAAAGTGTTTCTAGTTTACTCTGCAGTAGAAGGATCCTGTAAGACATATGCTGCTTTGGACAGACAGATCTGTGAAGTGCCACCTGCAGTCGATAATGTTAATATGAGCTTTTTTTTTTTTTACTACAAAGTATATTCACTACAAATAAAGAAAAGGGTGATCAAGATGCAGACAGTCTTAGCATTTTATAATTGCATCACAACTGTAATGTAATCAAATCATAAGGTGCCTAGAGATTCTCACTCTTATGCAAAGCCCTACAGAATTTCTGAGAAAAGGCAAAATGTTGAGATTAAGACACTATTATTTTCAGTCAACAGAACTGACAGTCACATTTTCATCAGGAGCAAATTAGTAAATTGCAGTACAGTGAGAGAAACACTTAGGAGATTCAGCCTTACACAAAGCATGACTAAATACAACACATCCAATACATGCATGCCTATTTTACCTCTTGCAAATACCATTTCACCCCAACAGCTGCATTTCTCCCAACTGCCACTAGGCTGTAGTGTTCAGGTTTACAACAAGAAATATGTACAAGCACATCATACCTGCAGTGCTAAAGATTACAGACTAAAGATTACTGAAGGTAAAGCATCTCATGCAAATCATATTTCATGAAAGTGCTCTGTAATAAAGAAATTGCACAATGATAATCATCTGACATAGCCGTTTCACAAACATGTAAAACCCATACAAAATACAAAAATGTATATATAAACGCATGTCTGAGCCTTTTGAGCAAGGAAAGGCTGACACTGGCAAGAAAAAAAAAACATGAGAGGAAACAAGACTCAGAAGGGGAAACCCATCCTGCTCTGGTTGACACCGAATAGCACAACAAATAAAAAATAAAAAAATCCACATACGTAAAAGAAAAGTCTCATCATAAGGTCTTAAAACATTTGTGAAACACTACAGCACAAAGCAAATTCACAAGAACCAGATCAACAGAAGCGAAATCATACATACACACCCCCTTGAAAAGGTCAGTAAGGCTGACCAGTGGCATCTTAAGCATATTATTTCTTCCTTGTGCAAATATCCTCCAGTGTGATCACTGTGGCTCAACCTTACATTACGGTCAGTCAGATTGCATCAGTTCAGCAGTATGATGCTGATGTCACACAGCTCAGCCAAATCCAGCACCTAGCCCAAGTAGAACTGAGAGTGAAACCAGATTAAAACTGTACTGCTATACATCACTTTGTCAACCTTTGCCTGAAAGTGTTACTGCATAAACCTGGCCAGGCTCTCATCCTCAAAGTTTAGAAAAAACATTATTGCGAGCAGGTGCACCGAGCCACGCTTTGTCAACTGTGACGGCAGAGAGTGTAGACCAAATGTGCATCAATGCATGCAGTTAAGCCTATTTTGCACAGGTGAGCTGGGCATGCATAAACACACCAGTCTCTTTCTATAACCAAGATAATCAAGCTATATAAACATGCCATTTCCCAAGAAACTTACATAAAAAAAAAAAAAAAAACTAACAATAATGCCCCCTTACTCCCGCCAAGGGGTTTGGAGTCTTACGTTTGCAAATTTAGTTCTGGGGGGTCAATTTTTTTTTTTAACAGATATAGACTTGTATATAGACTGTGGCTCCTCCAGTGCAAAACTAAAGATACTTTAGACACCAAATATTCCTTTAATAGCTAGTATAAAGCTATGCAGCCATTGCCTTAAAACAGGAAAGCCTTGCAAAGGCTTAGTAAAAATACAGATTTGCATTTTGATGGTCTGAATGACTCTACCAGAAAATGTTTCCAACCTTAATAGGATAATTATGATAGCACAATTCACCATAACAGAAGATAAAGGTAAAATATCTGTGGGAAACACTGGATTTAATTTAATATGCACACTTTCGGATTACTCAACCAAATAACACATCAAACAGTTTGTTTAGCTAATATACCAGAACAGCATAAATATCATTAACATTACAAAACACAGCTGTTCTACTATGTGAATGATGCACTGTGCATCATGAGGAGTGCAGTAATCCTCGGTTGGGACAAACTGATACAACACCTGTTCAGGCTGGATGGCTTAAAAAAAAAACAAACAAAAAAAAAATACAACACTGTGTTACATACACTAACTACCAGACACTGACAGACGGCGCAAGTCACAGCATGATTTTCATTTTTTAGATTTTTAAACTTTCCCACATTTTATAGACAATATGGTATGATCAGGAGTACTGGGCCGAGTTTTTCAAGCAAGTGAAGGCTGTTATGCGGAGCAAACATTTGACTGACTACAGACAGCTATTAGCACTGTGACGTTACAGTTCCTCCGTCACTTCTTCAGATCGATGTTTTTAACAGATGACAGTTTATCCAAAGAAGAGTCCTCAGCATCAGTGACGTCAGTTTCATAAGAGCGACATGGGTTCTGCCTGAGACTGGGTTGTGCTTGATCTGCGTACGTTAGTTGGGTCTAGTGAGTAAGTCCTCAGTTAACACTAGCTAGTTGTGTCTTAACTAGTAACAACTAAGGCACTCTCTACGAGCGAGGTAAACATGGCTGCTTTTACATGATCGCAACCCGCAGGTGTATATATTTACATGTACCTTTTTATTTTCAAAGCTGAACCAACTGTTAACCAACCATACATCAGTTTGCGATGTTGCAATGTAGCTACACCTGCACACTTGGGGAAGAGCTCCGTTTAAATACTGCCCGTCTCTTCACGCCCGACGTCGCAAGAGACGGGCAGTATGACGACGCTTAAGAACCCTGAAGGCTAACACAGAGAGAATGAGGAGGAGCTTCTTTCCACAAGCCATCCGTGCCTTGAATGGGGACAGGGACTTAGGACACTAAATCAAAGTATCTACATACACAAACTGGACCCTCACTCACTACAATACACAACCATGGCTCACGGAAAACACACTACGGACAATAATGAAAATATTTCTTTTTAACTCACACATACACTCACATACAGATAAATATGTACATATGTATATGTATGTATATATACACACACACACACACACACAGACACGCACTATTTCATCTCTGTATATATATTTGTATATTTGTATTCTGTACTTTTTTTTTTGCTTCTATTTTTTAACTTAAATGTAACTTATTCTATTTTTATTTTCTTCATTTTTATTTTATTTTTCTTTTGAACTTTACTTCATTAAGTTAAGGTTTCGTTAAGTTTAAATGTAGATTTTTATTGTATAGCTTGATGTGAGCAGACTGTCAAAAAAAGCATTTCACTGCAAGTTATACTGTGTATGACTATGTATGTGACAAATAAAATTTGATTTGATTTGATTTGATTTGAAGTTACACCTGCTCAGCTGCTCACCTACGTAGCGTTAACTACATGCTAGCTAGTTTGTGTGCTACCTACCGTCGGTTTTTAATTAGGTACCCTACCGCGCAAACCTGAACTTCTGAAACTAGCCTACGTTTAAGCTTAAGCACAGCTGGAGCAGCCGGGACCTGTACTGCAGTAACGCTACACCTAATCCACAGCCCTCCGTCCGTCACCCGTTCATTCATTGCCGTCAACCGCTTCTTTTGAACGTTTTTACAGCGCTAATACAGGACTAGAACATCTCCAGACTGAGTTAGATAGCCAGCTATCTATCTATCTATCTAACTGAGGGACATTCACTAGCACATTTCTGCCTGCCTGTCTGTCTGTTAGCTCCATTTTTGGTCAAAGCAGTATCTAGTACTGAATTCTCCTACTGTAATACTAGCTAGCTAGCTGCGTTACCGACACTATTTCCGAAGTACTGCGCAGTTAACGTAGCCTAGCTAGCTAACTCAGGAAGCTAGCGCTAGGATAACGTTAGCTAGCTAGCTTTGAAATGTGGGACCGGGCTTGACAACCTGCTAGCTACAAATCTGACGTTAACGTTGCAGTTCCAATTAGCTAGCTAGCTAGCTAGCTAGCTGTCTGGCTAACTAGCTAGCCTTAACTCACATGTCCTGAAACATGGTCTTAGTGTCGACTGAGAAGTTATAGCCAGCTAACAGAATCAAACAGGTCACTCTGGACCAGTATGAGAGAAAGCTGGAAATCCAGAAATGACTGGCAACCAGCCCGACAGTAGCTAGCTATCTAGCTAGCGGTAATACTGGGGGGTGTCAGAGCTGTGGGGTGAATATCGTTAGATACAGCCCGCCAAGAGAGCAGGGAGCCCGGGAAAGATAGATAGATAGATAGCTAGCTAACAGCGCCAGCTCCGTAAGCGCCCGGTTACTACGTTAGTTAGCTAGCTAGCTAGCTGACCTAGCTAGCCTACTTAGCTAGCTAGTCTGAACACAGCCCGCCACACTCCGAGCTCTGCTAAAAATGAAGCCAGTTCCGCACAGGCTCCATGACAGTACCAAGTACGAGGCGATGCTGCCTTGTCGACTCTTTCCCTTCCCCCCCCAGCCGTTTCTCGACCCGGGCTTTTTTCGCAAACTAACCTCATCGCTGTCGCTGGTGCAGAAACCGGCCTCACTCTGATGCCCGAGTTTGTCAGCCAGTCCCAGCAGGCACAGCAAGCACGGGTCCTCTCGTAGCGTAGCGCCAACGTTGACGGGCCTCGGCCCCCCGGAGCCAGTCGCTGCGTCTTCGGCCCCCAGTCGACCCACCCGTAGACGCTTTTCCCTCTTCAGGTGACTCCGAAAAGTCAATGGCCGGCCTGGGAAGCGGCAGCGCACTGTGGCCGATGGGTTTGCGCCTGCAACGACAACCGAGGCTGATAATCCGCCTCCAGCTGCCGCCATTATTATCTACCACAACAACAACGGTGGTGTTGCTGCGCTTTGGGGAGGAACAAGATGGAAAGGCGCGAGATTGTCGCGGGGCATGGTGGGAAACTGAGTTTCTTTTGAACGCTGAGTTTGCATTATGGCCGACGTCTTCTTTATCGACTGTTTGAGA
Source organism: Salminus brasiliensis (assembly GCF_030463535.1). Taxonomy (NCBI): domain Eukaryota; kingdom Metazoa; phylum Chordata; class Actinopteri; order Characiformes; family Bryconidae; genus Salminus; species Salminus brasiliensis. The sequence goes on from NC_132880.1 coordinate 21,733,209, forward strand.
TCGCAAACAAATAAACATTGCGTAGAAATCCTTGTAATTATTATTTTTTATTTCTTATTCAGGGCTTCGCTGACATCATTATGTGATGCTATTATGGGCAGGGATGGATGGGTTACTTTTAGTGAATAAGTAATCCATACTTTATTAAAAAAAAGTAATGAGATCTGATAACTTTCACGTTTTGGATCACTTGCATTTATAAAGCCATACATTCAAATTTGAATGAAAAAAATAGCGCATTACACCAACAGCTATCCATTGCAGTCAAGAGATCAGCACCTACATTTGAGATCGTTCCACAGCTTCTTCAGCCAGCTGCCACCTGCCCTGCCTGCACTTCCCCTTTACCCCCTTAACACACAAACATTGGATCCTGCACACAAAAACACACTCAGCTCAATACATATGCTTTATTTATACATTTTATAAGTACATTGCTAAATATGCCACTTCTGATGTCAATGTCAGGGATCTATTCCTTTATACGAACACTTTATACTCTTACATTCATACTAAATACTAGAATACTATTTATATGTATATTTATATGTATATAAATGTTTATTGAAATGTTTATCGTTGCACCATGGGTCTGAGAATAGTGTAATTTTCATCCTGTGTATGGCATTTACATATTGCAGTTTATGACAATAAAGCTTTGACTTTGACTTAATCTATACTTTATATATCATTAACCAAATGTATGACCCTTTGGCCTATATATTTATTTATCCTTTCCTCCTCATTGGTTATGAGGCCGACGGTCGCTGAGTCATCAGAGAACTTCTGGAGGTGACAGGTCAGTGAGCTGTACATGAAGTCAGCAGTGTACAAGGTGAAGAGGAACGGTGCCAAGACGGTTCCTTGAGGGGCCCCTGTGCTGCTGCCCTCACATACTGTGGTCGGTTGGTGAGGTAGTCCAGTATCCAGTTCGACAGGTGACTGTCCACTCCACAATGTCCCAGCTTGTCCTTTAGGAGCCCTGGCTGTATGGTGTTAAAAGCACTGGAGAAATCAAAGAAGGTGATCCTCACAGTGCTGCCGGGCTTCTCCAGGTGAGAAAGAGCTCTGTGTAGAAGATAGATGACAACATCATCCACCCCGACACCAGACTATAGATACTGTGATGATTAATTCCTATTTAAAAACCGGAGCAGACTGATGGTGAACTTTTTGGATTTCGGAAAGGTATCCACCTTAATGTCATGTAATGTCATTATTAACCCATGTATATACAACTTGCCCTACATATTTTATTAAAGCTTATGACATATCACTCAATCCAACTTGATTTTATTCTATGATAATATTTAAGCAGATCTATGGTGGACATTTTTGGAAAAGTAATGTATACTGTGATTATTCATTATTAAACATATACACCTGAGCGTATGTTTTTTGAAGTTTATATCACTAACTCTAACTTAATCCTATACTACAGTATCATGCAGCATCAAGTGTCCACCAAACGCTGAAGCTGATCTATGGTAGAAATGTTGGTTTTGGAAAGGTAACCACCATATTATATAATGTCACTATTGATGAATGTATGTCCACTTTGGCTTATATGTTTATCTGTCATAATAAGAGACAGATTGTGACAGAATGGTTGCAGTAAGCCACCAAAGCAAAAGGACTTTATTAGGGCTAAGGCAAAACTCATGGTCAGGACATGCAGGGAGCACCAGCACCAGCACCAGCACCAGCACCAGCACCAGCACCAGCACCAGCACCAGCACCAGCACCAGCACCAGCACCAGCACCAGCACCAGCCACTTGGGTTGTGGCATGGGTACAACTCCACACCTGTGCACAAAACAGGGGGCTTAAGTGGAGTCCTAATCAGTACTGAAATGAACTACACCTGTGTACCTGAGCCTCAGGTGAGAGGCGGAGCCCAGGCACAAGGCCAGCAGAGGGAGACATTACACAAATACTGCACTTTTGACTGATAGTAAGATTAGCATAGACGTGACCTGCGACCATATTCAAGACTAATCATGCTTTATTTCATGTATAGCTGCTGCTGGACAGATAAGGTAAACATTAAAAATTATTTAGATATGTTTGGTCATTATTTTAAATTCAATATGGAATACTTTTTCCAGTCTTGTTTAAACATTTTAGAAATAATACTAATTTTATAAGATACAGCATGCAAAGGCAATCCTTGTAGATAGGAATTATTTAATGAGCATAGCTTTTATATATATTACTATCAACTCCAGGCTACGATTTACTGAGGTCCCACATAACAAGTACTGATTTGGGTGAGCAGCAGATTGCTTGAGTAGAAATACAAATGTGACAAGTGGTTGTAGTCACTCTCTCTGAAGGGGTTAGAGAAAGGAGCTTTGTTCTCTTGTTCCCCTCCGTAACTTCCCGTGGTCTGACACTTGGTGGCTGAGTTGTTGTGGTTACTAAACAGAGGTTGCAACTATGTCATCCTATTCCAATCTACTCGACTTCTGTGGAGTCTTTAGAACCACCCATTCGTATTTGTTTTTTTACTAATGTTTGTAAAGTCAGACTGCATGGCAAGGTTTGATTGAGGTGCTTGATTTTAAACACCTGTGGTAATTGGCCTGCATGCATTTTAATGGGACTGAAACACCTGAATTCATGCATTGAGAGGTGTGTCCCAGTGCTTTTGTTCATGCAGAGTACTTGCACAATTAAAAATGTGGTTGATGTGTCAAGAATGTAGAATAAAGTAAAAAAAATCTAGTGGGCTAGCAGTACCAGTAAATGCATCAAAAGATCCAACTGTTAATAACCACAAAGGTCATATTGTGTTTTACCAGTTTGCTTATAAAAAACTTATCTCCAAAAAGACAGCTTTTTAACTTTCAATGGAAGTCAGTGTAAGAAGATTGTGTTCCTTTGGAGCATTTCCATTGGCTCATTAATAAGTCATTTTTGATGCAGTGTAAAGAATAGCAGCCAGATTAAAATGTAATGATATAACATGGTCAAGTCAGTGGCCAAACCTAGTGTTGGCATGTATTAAATGATTAATTATTGTCAGGTTTTAATGTAATAAGTGTAAAACTAACTTGTTTCTGAATGTGTTATTACAGAACAGCTCTGCAAGAATGTTTCTGAGCTTGAAGACTAAATGTCATCTTGCAAGTTATTGATTAGAATTATATAACATTACCATGAAGGGTCAAAGTCTTAGTAAATCACTTCTATTGCACCCTGTCAAACATTTTCTTAACCTGATGCGTATATATTGCTCATTGGGATATTACGTCCTGAATATATATTGTTTAGCAGTTAAAATATGAAGTGTTACAAGCATGCTTACACTACAGTGTAGTGAATTTAACACTGCCAACGTTGCCAAAATACCCACACAAGCCAGCAAACTTGCACCAAATGTTATCACTTTGGCAGTAATAGGCTTTCATGAGATGTAATATCAGTGCGTCAGACTCTTAGCATTGCTGATTTCAAAGAAAGGTGGCCAGCTCTCTTTTCTGAACATAAGGGCAGTCCATGTTGTGTTGATATACTATTTTTTAAGGTTTAAGAGGATGGCCTTTTGAATGTTGAATGTAATTTTCTTTGGAGACAAGGTCCGTTTCTAACATATGCTAAGTAACATTAATTCAATGTATTATTGTGCAGTATAATAATATTAAATTTAATTTTATTTCTATAGTGCTTTTTACAACAGATGATGTCACAAAGCAGCTTTACAGAGATACAGGTCCAAGCCTCTTTTGAGCAAGCTAGTGGAGAAGAAAGTACCTACCTGATTCACCTAAAGTGAGGGACTGTATGTATGGTTTAAGAAGTTCCCCAAGATATTGTGGGGCCAAACTGTTTAGTGACTTATAAGTCAGAAGGAGGGTTTATTATTATTATTATTATTATTATTAGAAGAAGTATTTTGTTATCAATCTGGAATTTAACTGGTAACCAGTGCAGGGATCAGAGAATGGGACTAATGGTAAATTTCCAAGACCTAGTGAGCACTATAGCTTTTTGAACTTCCAACCAGAAGGGCATTACAGTAATTCAATCTTGAAGTAATTAATGCATGCACCTGCATCATGTAAAGAGAGGACATTACGCATTTTGGCAATATAACGTAGGTGGAAGAAGGCCGTTTTAACCATGTAACAGATGTATGCATTAAACAAGAGAACAGAGTCAAAAACAACTCCTACAAGTGCTACTGGGTATGGCTGAGAATCCATCTAAATCTACAGCAATATTTGCATTTTTTGATTCCATATTTGGATCAATAAGTAAGACCTCAGTTTTTTCTGGGTTTAGCAAAAGAAAGTTGGAAGTCATCCATTTCTTTATGTCTTTTATTAAGATGGTCTGTTAAGACGATTGTTCTAATTTTGTTCAGCAGATAAGTAGAGCTGGGTGGTATCAGCATAGCAATGTAAGTCCATTGTTTATGGATTGAATTTTGCTGGCAGCATATGAAGAGTAAATAGGTCATGTTAGAATGGAACCTGCAAGCTCGATAATCCACAGATGGGCGCTGTTATCCAGTTAGTCCATATGGCATAATTTCAAAACTTCATTCCTTGCCAAGCTTTCTAGTGAGAATATGTTCCTGTACATGATTTAAAGAACATGTCCTTACTCAGTTATCATTAATCAGTCTTATGTTGTCTAGTTTTGCAAATAAAAAATGGGTGAATTTGCATGTAAAAGTATATTCACATGTCATGGGTTCTTGAATCATATCGGATGTGTACCTTCCACCATTTTTTTTTTTTTACCAAAGGGCAGTGCAGTGAAGATATGCACTTACATACGTATTTGATGCCAAGTAACATAAAATTGCATACAACATTTATTCAACAAGCATTAGTTGTACAAACTGCTTTTGTCAATTTTTAGTATATGACAAGTAAATGACAAAAACATAATTTGGGATAGGTTAAGGTCAGTATATGCGCACACTGCACACACTGTTTATTTGTTTATATTACTGCGCTGAACAAAACTTGTGTGGATAATTACAGGGCCCTCCATAATGTTTGGGGGAAAACACATTTTTCCTCGAAATGCCTCTCTGCTCCACAGTTTAAAATAGCACATCAAGCATAAAGTGCATATTTAATATTAACACATTAAATTTAAGTTTCACCATCTTAAATTACAACTCTTTTTCACACATCTAGGGCATAATATTTAGAACAGAGTAATGATGGGTACAGTGTTGCATACCTCTTGCAATGACTGCTTAAAATCTGTGATTCAAAGCTATCACCAGGTGCTGAGTATCTTCTCTATTAGGAAAGCATCTGTGGTTTGTTTGGTGGTTGGTTCATTAAAAACATTAGGCTGTGAAAATACTAGCTGTCTGAGACAGATTTGAGCAAAGTAGATTTGTTCCTGAGTAACATAACATTATAAGTCTTAGTTTTTTTTTTGTTTTGTTTTGTTGTTTTTTTGGCTTTTGCTGAGTGTGTTTTGCTTGGTACCTCAAAAGTATACAGCCTTCTGGGTTTTTTTTTGCTAAACACATCTATGATTAATTGGTTACAAAGGTCACAAATGTCTTTAGAAATCTGCACAGCGAACAAACCCACTTGGACTCATAACTATCTGCCATTATTAATGTCACCACTATTAACTATCTGTTATACCTGGTTTGTTCATTTTATCATTAATGTTTAAATAGTTCTGACAAGAGGAGGATGGGTCCTCCTTGTGAGTCTTGGTTCCTCCCAAGGTTTCTTCCTCCAGCTCTGAGGGAGTTTTCCTTGCCACTGTCGCCATTGGCTTGTTTACTGGGGGTCTTTGATCCATCATGTCTTACGTTATTTTCTTCTTTCTTCTTTGTCTCTGTCTTTTATTAATTACTATTTATGTAAAGCTGCTTTGTGACGACAACAGTTATAAAAAGTGCTATACAAATAAATCTGACTTGACTTGACAATGGATGAATTGTGAAAGCCCATTCCTGCAACCCAAAAATAACAACACCTAATTATTAAGTAAATTGCAATGCCATTGTTTTAAGATACTTTGTCATTATTCTACTGTATTACTGTTTTGAGATAATCCATTATTTTATGATTATTAATTGCAATTGGAATTACATTATTTAGAGATATTGTCTCATTATTTAAAAATATTAGGTGACTGAGTCAATATTTCTAAATGCTGTAAGTCATTTATTATTAGGTAAAAATGTTTTTAAGTGGGTATAGGCTTTCATAATTAACACAGTGAAATGAGTCTAGCTTAACATCTCATTTAAGTCAACTTAACTGATGACTCGCCATAAACACATTTTAACAAAGGGGAGGAAATAAATTAAACCAACTACAAAGCAACAAGACATAGCTTAATAATAAGTTAATGATAACTTATTTTAGCTAGTCAAAATAACATTCAAATTAAAAAAATGTAAATGTCAAAATTATAGTTCCTAGTATACAACTGCATTGTGTCATGGCGTGTACGGCATGACAAAACCGGACCGGATGAACACTCACAGAGATGCAACTAAGTCAAGTCCAGTGGGTTGACAACTACATACAGAGAACACAGTGAAACGAAACAACGTTCCTCCAGGATCATGGTGCAACACAGACACAGTGCATACAAAACACAAGTGCAACACAATACAAGTGCGGACAGACAACACAACACAGTACAGACAGAGAATAATAAATAATTGGGGGTAGTGTGCAAATTATGCAGTGTGTAATAAATATTGAGTCCAGTGAGGTAGTATGGTTATTAGTGCAAATGCTTTATTGAACATACAAGGGTGTATAAAATAAGGTGCAGCAAATGAATGGTCAAAACAAGAACGTAAACAGAAGGTGATAAACCAAGTGGCGAACACAACAAACCTGGGACTGGGAGAAGCTGGGAGTAACAGGGGATGAGCTGGACTAAGAAACTACACAAGGGAAGGGGACAAAAGAAATTACAAGCCTAGCTTGGGATGCAGGGGAAACTAGAACTGAAAACCAGAGGCGAGCTCTGAGTAAACAAAAGGGGTTAGCTGGAGAGCCAGCTGCCTGACTAGATAACAAGGCAAGCCCAACCTGAGTATGCCGTGACTGCCTCGTGAGCTGAAGACGCCAAGGAGCATGAGCAGGAAGCGGCGTAACACGCTTGCCTCTTGAACCAGACTAGGAGATATCTTGAACAAGATCAGAACACTAGCCAACATGAACATGCCACCGACGCGTGGGGAATCAATTCACAACAGTAAGTAGCAGTCAGGAAGCTCCTTAAGTGCTCCCAGTCCAAGGTGCAACACATGAACATGAATCAAACACAAATCAACCGGAAACAAGGTGGAGGTCCTAATATGGGCCTGTGGGCAGCAGCCCGAGATCACCCCGGGGGAGGTCACAATAATGAGGGCCTGACACATTGCATACAAATAATGCATATATTTAAATTATGTTGAAATTATATACTGAATTTGTCTGCATAACTAAACTATAACAGCATGCCCAACAGAATGATAATCATTCAATAAATAGTAAAACAAACAAAAAAAAACACTGGTGATTATTGTTTATTAAGGTGAGTATGTGTGGTAGAGATACTGGTCAATTGAACGACTTGTGCTGAACGACAAGTATGATCTTGCTGGTCATGGTGGTATGTCATGCTGGCATGCTGATTTGCCCAGCGAAGTTGGACCAAGCCAGCCAAAACAATAAATAAATAAATTACTTAATACCAAGCAGAAACAAAGACAGAAAAACAGAAACAAGTATAAAACACAAATAAATAAATAAATAAACATGGGACATAATACCATAATCAGATAAATATATTCAGCAAATAAATATAGCTATACAATTGTACATTGCTTCTGGTGCCTGTCTTCTGACTATTAATGCTTTATATTTTTTATATATTAACTGTCAAGCACCAAAACACTTTCTGCATGCCCAATACACAAGATATATTAGTAATTTGATTACTGTGGTTACATTTGTCAGTGATATATACCTAATCGTGGTGCACAACGTGATATTTATCCATTACACAAAAATGACACTGTATGACATAACAAGGCAAACTGCCAATTATTAAAACAAAACGTACTAAGCAATTTGATCAGAATCAGGTTTATTGGCCAAGTATGTTCACACACACAAGGAATTTGTTCTGACTGTTAGTGACTCTCTAGTGTTAACAATATACAGCTACATATAATGTACACAGACTTCACGAGGACATTTCTATAGTGTTTACAGCGTAATTCACAGAATAGCAGTAAGCAACACTATACAGATTAAATATTGTGCAACCACAGCAGCGTAAACATGAAATGAGTAATGGTGCAGTAATGCAGTGACTGTAGGATAAGAGCGATAAGAGTTTATCAGTAATATCTATGGCCTGTAGCTGATGGTGGTGATCAGCTGTTGATGAAGGTGATGGCCTGAGGGTAAAAACTGTGCTTGTGTCTGGCATTCTTAGTGGACTTAGTGGATTTTTCTGTCCTCACTGTTCGCTGCAGTCTGTTCCTGTCCTGCTTTGTGGCTGCTTCAAACCAGACAGTGATGGATATACAAAGGAAGGATTCAATGACTGCAGTGTAGAATTGGCTCAACAGCTCCTGAGGCAGACCCAACTTCCTCAGCTGCCGCAGAAAGTCCATCCTCTGCTGGGCCTTTTTGAGGATGGAGGAGATGTTGGGCTCCCACTTCAGGTCATGAGAAATGGTGGTACCCAGGACTCTGCAGGTCTCTGCAGCTGACACAGGATTGTTGAGAATAGTGAGGGGCAGCAGAGCTGTGGGGTGTTTCCTAAAGTCCAGTCTCATCTCTACAGTTTGCATGTTCAGCTCCAGGTTGTTCTGACATCAGACTCTGGCACCAGAGTACTATCTGTATTAGTATGATTCCATGATATGTGATATGATCATGATGATCACGTAATACATTGTGATATTTTGGGTACGGCAAAGATGACAAATACCTACAGTATTTGTTCCTTTCATTTCACCTGGATGCATATGTGTAAGTTTTGTTTGACTTATTTATTTAAACATTACGGGGCAGTGGTGGCTCAGCGGTTAGAGCGGCTATCGATAACAGGGTTGTGGATTTAATTCCCGGGCTCGGCAAGCTGCCACTGTTGGGCCCTTGAGCAAGGCCCTTTACCCTCTCTGCTTCCCAGGCACTGGAGTTGGCTGCCCACCGCTCTGGGTGTGTGTGTGTACTCACTGCCCCTAGTTCACTAGTGTGTGTGTGTGTGTGTGTTCACTACCACAGATGGGTTAAATGCGGAGGACACATTTTACAGTGACAAATACGTGCACCTTTACAATCACATTGACCATTTGTGACGGGCACAGATGGAATTTGGCTTCTGCATTTATCCCATCCGTGCACTGAACACACATATACGCACAGTGGACAGTGAACACACGTGTACCATGTAAAAATCCCATTACTGCAGTAAAAGATGATCAATCAACCCTGCTTTATGTAAAGCAAGAGTCATTATGTGAAAAGAAGAATAGGGAGAAGAACAGTGCAAAGAGTATTTGTCAAATGTACAAATTTTATTTCTCAGAAGTTTCAGAAATATCAGTAAACGTCAGAACAGTAAACCAGAAATACCTTTGTATAAATAAATACAGACATTTCTGCATTCAAACTTAGTCCCAAAATATTTTGATAAGTGATGAACTGGCTACCTTTTGTAATACTTGCTTTTTTACAATTTAAAATATTAAAATTGGATATCATTATAACATAATATTACCTAGTTAGTAACCATGTTAGCCTGCCCCCCATCCCAAATAGCCAGATAGATATGGGACTACACAGCATTCAAAATTATTATGCAAATTGGATTTAAGTGTCATACAGATTTAATGTTTTTCTTTTAAAATTAAACTCATTGATGGTATTGTGCCTAAGGTCTCTTTGGATCAATGAATTCTTTAAAGCAAAACTACTTGAGAACTTTCACATTACTAAGCAGGCCACAGCTTTTAAGCAGTATGGAAAAGAAAAAGATCTCTTTGCTGCCGAAAAGTGTCAATATAGTGCAATGCCTTGGACAAGGTTTGAAAACAGATATTTCACGTAAGCGTGATCAGTGTACTGTGAAAAGATTTGTGGCTGATTCAGAACACAGATGGGTCCGTGCAGATAATACTGCATAATGAGGAAGGTTTCTGCCATTCATCAGATCAAGAAAGCAGCTGCTAAAATGCCACTGCAAAGCAGCAAATAGGTATTTGAAGCTACTGGTGCCGCTGGAGATCCACAAACCTCAAGAGGCTTGCAGTTGTGCATAAACCTACTATTCAGCCATCCCTGACCATTGCTCACAAGCAGAAACGGTTGCAGTCTTACTGTTTACTGATGAGTGCTGTGAAATCCTAGATGGTCCAGATGGGTGGAGTAGTGGATTATTGGTGGATGGCAACCATGTCCCAAAAAGGCTGCAATGTCAGCAAGGAGGTGGCGGAGTCATGTTTTGGCCGGAATCATGAGGAGAGAGCACACACTGAGGGCATGTACATACTGTTTATAACAAATAAAGGTGGTTTTTCTGTTATACTTACAGCGACAGCTAAAATTGCAAATTTCTACATTAATAAATGTTTTCCTTTTACCTCAGAGGCAGCAGTTAGCAGGTCTGTTTAAATTGCCAGAGTGAGCTTGTGCATCCTCAAGTCACATAATCTCCCGAGTTAACTATAACTCAAAGTATATTCACTGACAATGCTTCCAATGTTTGGAACCGGCAACTTTCATTGATACATCGGTACTAGCAACAAAGTACAAAATTTCAACCGCACCCAAAATGATGATTCTGATTATAGCCACTATGGCTATCTGGGACGCTGTTTGTGTACCTGTACAGGTTCTGTCCATGCTTGGCTCCTAGGACACTGGACCTTTCCTGTGGGAGATCGCTGACAGATCGGGAATTTCTTAGCCCTCAATTATCCCAGCATCATCCCAGGAGTTTTAAGCTCTGGTTATAGTTGACGCATTGCAATGGGCACCCTCACACCCATTGACTCAAATGACTTAATTACTGTGCTTGTGCCCCGTGTATTGGCTTCTCGCAAAACAACTTTTATACCTTTAGACGCCATTATCTAGCTGATACCTCGCTATATCAAGTTCCCTCCAGTGAAAAACAAATATATAGAATCTATAGCATATGTGTTGATCTGAACACAGCTTTGCTCAGAATAGTTTTCTTTTTTGTAGAAATGTTGAGCTGTGATGCTCAGTCCAAGAGCTTTCTTATATGCTGGTCATTTGCAATTCGTGGGCTTATGGTAATGTTCTGGCATTTGTAAAGAAATGTGCATGTGTGGCCAATTTGTGAATTACTGGTATTAACATACACTCTAAAAAAAAATCCTTGAAGCACGTTTAAGGGTGCTTCCATTTGAAACTGTGAAGAACCTCTGAGGAACGTTTTTCTTCTAAAACATTTTCTTAAGGATTCCTCAAAGCAATAATGGCAAGGAGTCAATATGTTGTGGTATCACATTCACATTCACATTCCTGTGTCATTTAGTTTACATGTAAAATTCCACCAACAGAAGATAACCAGAGCCACATAGTGTACCCCACCGGGTTAATCTTATGCCATGTTCATGCAAACGAGAGTTTAACACCCAAAAGATCTCTTTCTAACAGTCTTCCTTTAATGATCCACTCGTACAAAAACAGGCCACCTCAAAAGGAAGTGATCATAAGAGTAAGAAACTTGGTGCTAGTGGGTGGAGAGGCATTCATTAAGAGAATCAACTTGTTTAAGCCAAAACAATGTGGAATAAACAAGCGGACTTCATTGTTTTAATTAATGTAATTATTCTTATGGAGGGACATTAGATCATATTTACCTCACTGGTCATACAGTGGAGAAAAAAATGGGTATTTGATCCCCCACTGATTTTGAAAGTTTGTACTTGTATTAAATGGTGTTTTACTAGGGGGTCAAATACTTATTTCCTTTAATGAAATTCAAGTTAATTTTTATTTCTCATTTCATGTCATTTTCTAATTTTTTCTTTTGACAAGAAAGTGTCACTGTTAAAATAAAGCTGGCATAAAATTATGAGACGTTTCATTTATTTTTTGTATTAAAATGTTTAAAGTCAGTGGGGGGTCAAATACTTATTTCCTCCACTGTATATGTTTTGATATTTGAGCCTGATGGAGGTGTGGAGGTTGAGGTCTGATGGAAAGATTTGAATAAAATCATTTAAAATCTGTATAAGCAACCAGGTCTTAGGATAAACCTAAAATATGAGTAGGGTGACAATTTAATGATATCTGAGCCTAGATTTAAGATGGAATATTAAATACAAAAAATATATATATATTTAGACGTAGGTTGATCTGGGCTGAAGGAGAAGTGAGGCACATTTGAGTATACCCCGGCAGACACATGCTACACCAAGAACATGTACAACAGGGGCTTGCCAGATTTTGAGAATGTCAGCATACTTTTTTATTGAGATTTTATTGAGTAATTGGGTGGTTAAGATTAAAAAATGCCACAGGTATTTGTAAAAGCATGATTAGCCGGTGAGTTATTATCTATATCCTTAAAAAAGCACACATTTCAAAAGCATGATGCTGCAGTTAGGGCTGAATATCTTCTTAAACAATCCAGGACATGAGAGTCTTAATTGATTCACATTTGCAGTTTTTCTAAAGCCATCAAACTTCTGCTACGGTCTTTAAACTCGAACTCACAGTTACAAGATCTTCATTGGAGTAGTTTTATGATTACTTATACAGAAGTACTTGTGAAGCTATACTGATATTGTGAGTTCAGAATGAATTTCGGAATTCACAAGGAAGATCTTGGTTGGTTGGTTGCAGCTATATAGGCTCCTGTGGCGCAATCAGTTAGCGCATGGTACTTATCCAGCACAAAAAATCCAGCCTGACCCTACACAAGCCTGTGCACATTCTGTCTGAGCTCGGCCCGGCCTGCCCATAGACTGTCATTATGAGCCCAAGCCCAATTTAAACCCGACCTTTTTTTTTTTAGCAACGGCCGCTATAACGGACCTAAATACAATTCCGAGTTGTCTGAATGAGCAAAATCTATTCGGAATGATGGTAATGAACAGTGCAACACAGAAGGAGCATAGGTCTATTATTTTTACTTTTATACTTTTTATTAAGAAAGAAACTCCAAATGATTAAAACACAAACAATGTGAACAGTGATCCACAAACGAATAAAGCTATTGCACACATTAACTTTACATTTAGATTACAACATAAGATAAAAAATCAATTACGAACGAGGCAACGTTTAGCAGGCTGAAAGATTCCAGGACAGGTTGACACTCGGCCCGTCCCCTTGGAACATGAAAGAAGTGAATTGGTTAGGTACAAATAAGTGCCACTAATCTAACAATATAATGGCATATTAACCATAATAGTCTTCATGTTCTCGTGCAAGAACAAGATTTCTTCTACAGTTGCTGGTTTCAGAGCGGTTCTCCTTTGCTCTATCGTTCAGCCAGCTGCACTAAACACAAGGGTGGTATATGTATTGGCTTTCTCTGAGCATTGCGCTCAATCTCACCACGGGTCTGTGTATATGTCCTGCACTGACTTGAGTGTGCTAAACTGTGCTGAATCTTGTCTCCTCCAGGGCTGACTCTCATCTTTCCTTTGCTGGCAGGCCTTCTTCCTATGCCTATTGAGTGTTGCGGTCCCCTTCTTTTTGCTGTCGAATGCTAGGAGCATGCTGCACCTAACACACTCTATTAAGCCGACACACGTGTTGTTACTGTCATGAACTAACTTGGAGCAGCTCCATATTTATGATTTTCCTTCACATTGGGGCAACATTAGCTCATCTGATTTTGTTGGCCAATTAGTAGGTCACACACAGCACTGCAGGTTAACCCAAGGTTAAACTAACATTTGGTTTGATTTGGTTGCAGCGGCTCACGGCTCTCCCTTACAGTGCTCTTTTTCTTGTTTGTCGTCTTTTTTGTATTTCTTTTTGGCTTGTTTATACACCAGTGGTTCTGTGAACATTTGCTACAACCGCCAGGATCTTGTAGCATGTATCCCTGATACATAAAATGGACGACTTGGAATTACAACTAGCTGGGAAACGCTATGTTCGTGACTGCTGTGTTTTAATTATCACTGAAACCAAACTTGAAGATTGAACTCCCGAAATTTTATCAACATGTCAAGTGTTCTACTAGAGAGAAGAACACTTTGGACCATCAGATACAATCAATTGTTCACTTGTTTACCATTGTTTACTTGTAAATATTGTCTAGTTAAATGTATACAGTGTCAGGAACTGAGCACTTTTCTTTTCTCTGATTTGTTGCAGTGGAAGGAGTTGCTTTAAATCTCATTGTGCATGTGTATCGTGACAATACAATACAATATAGTCACTGTACAGAAGCACGATGTTAGACAGGTAGTGAACCCCAAAAACTCTGCCGGCCCAGACGGAGTGCCTGGCAAGGTGCTCAAAGCATGTGCCCACCAGCTCGCCCCCATCTTCACCAGAATCTTCAACCTTTCTCTGGCCAAGGAAGTCATCCCGCACTGCCTGAAATCAGCCACAATCATTCTAGTGCCAAAGAAGTCTCCCATCTCCAGCCTAAATGATTATCATCCTGTGGCCCTCACTCCAGTAATCATGAAGTGCTTCGAGAGGCTGGTTCTTCAGCACATCAAGGATTATCTCCCCCCACACTACGACCCCCACCAGTTTTCAGACCGGAAATGTTTTATTCACTACTGTGCAATTTCTGTATACATTGCTAATATTTCAGTCTTAACTTATTACTGTGCAAATACAAACCGGATTCCAAAAAAGTTGGGACACTAAACAAATTGTGAATAAAAACTGAATGCAATGATGTGGAGATGGCAAATGTCGATATTTTATTCGTAATAGAACATATATGACAGATCAAAAGTTTACTCTGAGTAAATGTAACATTTTAAAGGAGAAATATGTTGATTCAAAATTTCATGGCGTCAACAAATCCCAAAAAGTTGGGACAAGGCCATTTTTACCACTGTGTGGCATCCCCCCTTCTTCTTACAACACTCAACAGACGTCTGGGAACAGAGGAGAGCAGTTTCTCAAGTTTAGAAATAGGAATACTCTCCCATTCATGTCTAATACAGGCCTCTAACTGTTCAATCGTCTTGGGCCTTCTTTATCGCACCTTCCTCTTTATGATGCACCAAATGTTCTCTATAGGAGAAAGATCTGGACTGCAGGCTGGCCATTTCAGTACCCGGATCCTTCTCCTACGTAGCCATGATGTTGTGATTGCTGCAGAATGTGGTCTGGCATTATCTTGTTGAGAAATGCAGGGTCTTCCCTGAAAGAGTACACAGTGGTAAAAATTGCCTTGTCCCAACTTTTTTGGGGATTTGTTGACGCCATGAAATTTTGAATCAACATATTTCTCCTTTAAAATGTTACATTAAACTTTTGATCTGTCATCTATGTTCTATTATGAATAAAATATTGACATTTGCCATTTCCACATCATTGCATTCAGTTTTTATTCACAATTTGTTTAGTGTCCCAACTTTTTTGGAATCCGGTTTGTATCTTCACATGTGAAGTACCATTGTTTACTTACTAAATATTGTCTGGGTAAATGTATATAGTGCCAGGAACTGAGCACTTTACTTTTCTTTTCTACTTCTTCTGCAGTTGCACTGTGGAAGGAGTTGCTGTACATGTGTATAGTGACAATAAAAGGCATTAGTTCATTCATTAATTTAAGTGTAGTGCTGCAAGTAGAGGAGCTCACGTTTGCTCACTATTGCAATTTTTTTAAGATCACAGTGTGATTTATTCCTTTGCTATATTGTGATTATCACTGGCTCTGGCTCAGGTTAGGGTTTTCTCTCCTTTTGTTGAAGCGGTTCTGAAAATCTTGACACGACAATGCAAAAAGTGTCTCTAAAACACTGTGTCAACATGCTACCACAACAAGGGGCACTAACATCTCACAAAGTTTGATGTCAAATTGCTCAACAAGCAAGTGTAACTGCCAAAACAGGCCTAAATACAGTGTAGACCTGAAGCACATTTTCTAACAAGAATTTCCTCACTGTGTTGTTCAAGCAGCAGATCTACAAAACTCAATCTTACTCGCATACCAAAACCCAACTTGTCATTAAAATCTAAAAAAAAACCTACTGCAGTTTTTTGTACATTTCTATGCAAGTGTCTCTGAACCATTCACATGATCCTATTTAAGAAATAAAAGTGAATTTTGCAAGATTTTTCTAAATCTGTGTGTGAGTCACAGCAGAAAAATTACACCCAGTCATTATTTAGTAAACCTCACGCACAAGTTAACATTTAGACGTCAGCACTTTTAAACTGCAAGGATATAGTGTTCGGTACAAGAAATAAAAACAAAACGAAAGAAATGGCAATATTTTTACATATTAATGTGGTAAAACCTTATTCTATACACTATTGCATTTACCATTCCACCTTAAATGGAACAGCAGTTATATTCTGTCACCTGCACGTTATAATAACATCTGCACTAGTAAGATTAAAATAAGGAGAAGTCAGGAATAAGAGGAACAAGATAATAGTTCTCCCGAAAGGAAACTTTACTGTAGTAAAGTGCTTTACAGTGCTAGAAAAGAAGAAAACACTTTTAGTGGAGCTCAAGACCTTGAACGCAAACTTGCCTTTAAACGCAAATGTTTGCCTTAAAAAAAAACACCATAAATGATGCAGCACTTGTTTTAACTTAAACTGACTTAACAGCGCCCCACCATAATCACTCCGCACTGTTTACATAATCCATTTGTTGCACATCCAGTCAAGAGACACATTACTTTAATCAGAATTTATGGTTCACATATCATCACTGTGATATTATACAACATTATTTGGTTTTGCCCTTATTGCTTCTGATGGCTTGTTTCAGAATTAACACACTTAGTATGAGCATGAAGAAACACTCCCACTCACAAAATGTGCACTACATTAATTTTATTCCTAAGAGAAAACATTTTAACACATTCATGTTTTGAAAATGAATTCATTTTACATAACTTGCAAGATCAAATTTGTTAATTGTAAGGCCCGTGTTAGCATGATGCATCACATCTATGACACTGTGGGTTAACCAGAGATGTCATGAGAACTGATACTCCGGTACAAAATACATACCAAAATGGTTAAAATGTGATGGTACTTGTTTTACATGGTACTGAAAGAAACTGAAACATAACCTGTGATATTAGAATGCTGTGTGCATCCTCCTGTTTGACCTACTCATACCTAGAAGTGCATAGCTCCAGTCATCTAACTACTGTGAATACCTACTAGCAGTGCCATGTTGGAAGTTTCAACGATTTATGGCACTTCCATGGTTATATGCCGGTGTTGGACTTGATACTAGGGATCAGGTCAGTGCTCTTCTTGTTCTAATCAACATGTTTACCTGTCCAGACTGGGTACCACTGCTGACATTCTGTGCCATAACAGGTGGGTCAACAGGAGTCAAGAGTTCATGTTGACATTTTTATGCTGTGGTATCAAAATTGTTGTTGAGAATTGTAGAATTTCAGTCATTCTGGTACAGATGACCAAATTTCTGTTATCATGATCATCCCTAGTGTTAGCATTTGATTTCTGATTATTAAAAAACACTCATTCATAACCTGAAAACGGGATTATTTATATATTATAAAGGTGATTTTTTTAGTGAGAAACTATTTTCCTTTAGAATGGCTACTAAATAAAGTCAACTATGAAATGGCTAAACACTCAGGACTATGGTGCACCCAACTAAACATGGGCAGGAGTAAAAGTAAAAAAGCTTCAAAAGAAGCGCATGTAATGCACATACTGAACAAATAAATATTGTTTTACCTGTTAATTACATCTCATACTTACATTTCAGTGACAGCTCTGTTTTTGGTCTCAGCCTTCATCACCTCAATCGCACAGCTCATCGCAGAGGATTTCCACAAAAGTAAAAGAAACAGTAAAGACACCATGAGATGAAGAATAGTAGCACCATTCTCCCACAGCAGTTTAAACACAGTGTACTACTCTTGAGTAATTGTGTTTAATATTCTGCAACAGAAAAAAGACTGACTTATGAGCACGTGGCTTTGTTTCTGTGTTATAATAAGCTAGCTGTGCACTGTGGACCTATCCTATCTGCCCCAAACACACACAGGTTAAACGATTGCTATAAAATGAGCCACTTTAATATCTCATACCACCCATACTTTTATTCCATAGTCCATACTTTTCCATTAAGGTGAATGGTGAATATTTGGGTTTTCGTGTAGAAACCTGTGTCGGCTCTGTATTAGCTCTGATAGCTAACCTGCACTGCTGAGAGCACACAGCACACTGGGGTGAGAGATTGCAGCACCTCAATAGAAAAGCGAGTTAACTGTAACCTAGCTAATAGTAAATCTAGTGACTTTATCTCCCAGACTGAGCCAGAGATACAATTAGATAGCTAGCTATGTCTTAGACAATTAGCTAGCTAACTAGCTAGCTAGATAAAAAGGTGGATACGAGCACAGTTGTTCTATTATTACAGGTCCATTTTTTGACTGTTTGGGATACAATGACCGAAACCAGAAAGTAGTTTATACGTTGCGCTAGCCTGACATTAGCTAGCTAATTATTTATAGTAGAGCATTTCCATTAACGGCAGACGACATATTGTAGCTAGCTAGCTAACAGTAGCTAGTCTTAACTAGCTAGCTAGCTAAGCTTACAGTTACAACCAGGCTTTTTGTCACAGCGTAATGTAAAAGTCATTTAGTTAGTGCTTCAAAATAATTAATATTCAGTTAAAGACTATTTATATGAGCAATATTCCCTCAGAAATATAGTGTAATATAGTGTAATATAGTGTAGTGTATAACAGTTAGCCAGCAGCGTCACCCTGGGTCTGTTTAAACGGACAGAGTGAGCTCGCGCGTCCTCAAGTCACATGATCTCCCGGTCAACTATAACTCAATGTATGTTCAATGGCATTCCTGCAAACGTTTGGAACAGACAACGTTCATCAAAAATTTTATTACATCATAATTTCAACCTCAACCAAAATAATGATTCTGATTATGTCTTAATATCATAATTGCTATCTGTATCTGCCGTTTCCGTACCTGTACATGTGCTGTCCATGCTTGGCTGCTAGGATACCAGAGCATTTCTGTTGGAGATCGCTAACAGATCGGGATTTTCTCAGCTCTCAATCTTCACAGCATCATCCCACGAGTTTGAAGATGTGGTTATACTTGACGCACTGCAACGGGGGGGCTAGCGAGTCTGCGCCAATAATGGCTGTGCTCTGCGCCCTGTCTATTACTGTCTTCAAAAGAGGTCGATTAGCTGACTCTCATAGGCTCCTGTGGCGCAATCGGTTAGCGCGCGGTACTTATACAGCAGTACTTGTGAAGGTATGCCGAGGTTGTGAGTTCGAGCCTCACCAGGAGCATGAGTTTTAAACACACAAAGCTACAGTTAGAGCTGATAGTCTTCTCAAACTGCTCAAGTGTAACAGAGAAAGGTGATGGAAACCTACAAGCTTGTGAAAATTACATTTGGGGGCAAATGTCTTCTTCGGCAAGATGAGATGTTCTTGTAATGCAGTGGTCTCCAGTATTTAGATGCAGTCCTTACATTTAGGCTCTGTTCACACACATCCAGACATTTCTGATAAACTTCTGAAAGTCTCTCTATTTCCACGACAATGCCGAAATATCCCTAAAACACTGCGCCAACGTACTACCACAGCAAGGGTCGCTAACACCTCACAAAGTGTGATGTAGAGGGATGTCCAGTTCCTGAAAGACCTGAGGCACATTTTCTAACGAGAAGAATTTTCTCAGTGTTGTTCAAGCAGCAGATGTACAGAACTCACATATAAATCAAAACCCAATAATCCTAATAATCAAATCATTAAATCTAAAAAAAAAAAAAGCATCTCTGAACCATTCTCATGATCCTGATATATAACAAAAGTGATCTTTTAAAGGTTTTTCTAAATCTGTGTGTGGGTCAAAAAAATCTACACAGAAAACCTGAAAACCACAGTGGAGACTGTTTTTAAAAACCCATTGTCAGTCACCTAAAATGCTGTAGTGGATGAGATGCTAAAACCAAGAAAAAAAAGTTAGATCATACTCCATCATACTGTTTTGATGCAACAGTTTTAGGTCAACTTGCAACTTGTCTGACAAATCAAACAGAAATAAAGAGTTGGAAAGCAATCCACAGCTATGACTACCATCACCTTTGCGCATTAACCTTTTCTTTTAATGTGCTGTGATGTCACAGAAAGACAACATTAGTAGGAAGCAGTGTACATGTTTATAGACGTTCATGTATGGGAGAGAAATCTAATATGGTTCATAGAACTTTTATTAGCGGTTTTGAAACAGGGCGGCAAGGCACCACAGGGTGCATGTTGATGACAGTACATAAATCAAGTGACGACACTTGACAATTGGCTTAAATAATATTGTGATAAGGTAGAGAAATGGGCTAGAGTAGAACGCTCCAAGAGGGAGGGAGGTGGAAACGAGGTCTAAGCCCGAGCCTGCTGCTTCTGCTGGAATTCCGCAATCCTGCTCTCCATAACAGGGCGGAAGTGACGGATCAGTCCCTGTGGAAGGAGAATCAATTTAATAAGTATTCCATGCAATTGTTCAAACTTTCGTTTGCGTTTTGTGATACTAAAGCATAGCTTCCGCTCACATACCTGTACTGGCCATGCGGCCCCATCACCCAGAGCACAGATGGTGTGGCCTTCAATCTGTTTGCTCAGTTCCCAGATCATGTCAATCTCAGCAGCCCGTGCATCTCCCTTAACAAAGCGCCACATCATCTTGTTCATCCAGTCCACTCCTGTGCAACAAAGAAAGGAGATTTATTTTTATTACATAAAACAATGTAAAATGCAGAAATGCTTCTAAAGTGTAAATTACAGTTTAATGAGCGTTTTCAAACAAGCAAAAAAAGTGAAAGTTGGATTCAAGTGAAATGCAACCAAACTAATTAGATGAAGGAGATTTTCACGTATTTTTAAGTTCAATTTTATATCAATTCATATGACAAATGCTTTATATCTCATCCTGTCCAAAAGAAAAAGTCGCTTCTAACATTAGCCTGCCAGTAACAAACGAAACCTTTTCCACATTTAAGCCTTGATACATTGCCCTCTTACTTTTATTACTAATATTCAGGCTCAAACACAAAGCTCTTTAACAGCATTTTACGGGGATGGGCACACTCATTCATGTCTCGTTAATATCATCAGTCTGAACTAACAAATCAAGCACAACAATTTTCTGGGATGAAAACAGAAAAAAATTAAACTTGCATAATAGCTGCAAATACTCTTGCATGCTCAGTCCTACAATACCATTTAAATATATGAATATTTTAAATATTACTTAAGCTGAGTAACAGAGATGGACCAATCAGCATTTCTGGGGCTGACAGCGATCACTGATTACAGTGCTGTGCTGTGCTTAGGCCCTGGCTATAGAGCTCTAGCACCCATAGCAATAGCTTTTTTTTTTAATATGTCTCCTCAGCATTAATACTCTGGCAAGCAATACAAACATGTTACATGATCACATTCACAAGAGCTGTGTTCAAACAGTCAAGGAGGCATCGATTTAATTTTTGTTTCTTTGGCAAATCAGAAAGTGTTCAATTTACTGGAGGAGCTCTGATATGCATGTTCAGACTAAATGCCCCCCCCCCCCCACGGTGACATGTCTGGAGAAACAGAGATATGTGCATCTAGAATAAAACAGAGGATCACAGAGGAGTAGAAAATATATTGCCTATGAAAACAACAACGGGCGGAATATTTTGCTTAGTGTATTTAGCACAAATGGACAATACTGTAGTTTTTTCTGAATACTGCAATAAAGGCTGGATGTCTGGATGACATCAACATTTTAACTCATTATTTGTAGATGTACTGGTTAGATCATTACAAATGTATACAATTTAGGCAGAATTGTATCAATTGCATTATATTAATATAACAAAGACCTTATTTAATTCCAGGTTTGATTTCACAAACATTTGATAAGCATTTCATTTATTTCCCCTGGCTGATCATTTTTCTGCACAATGAGCCGCCGATACCGATCAAGGGCAGGGCACGAGAACCTGACTGCACTGTGTAGCTCATTTTTGGACGCTGACATAACATAATATCTCCAACATTATTTTTAGATTTGTTTTTGATTTTATGAAAAACACAAAGCTAAATTCATGACTCATGTTTCCTGTAGCACTCATGGTTATAGAACTTAAGCAAGCATTTTATGACCCTAATTATGTGACTAATTTTCATGAGTGTATAGTTCTATTTCTCAAAACTGTGAACACAAACACACTATTACTTTATTAACCCTTATTAGGATTTGCACAAATATTGTTCAGTTGAACAGTTATTGTAAATACCCTAAATTACTAATGTTCCTATGGATTCATGTATGCAATCCAATGCCACTGACCAAAAAAAAAAAAACAAAGTTTATAGCATTTATATCACAGAATTATATCTCATTTTTCATTTCCGAGATGCAATTTTGTTTTTGTAACAATATCGTTATATACCTGACTGACTAACCTAGGAATGAAGGTCAACAGTAACAGTGAAGTGCAGTTCCTTACCTTCCCTGCAAGGGGTGCACTGGCCACAGCTCTCATGTTTATAAAATTCAATCAAGCGTGCAATGGCACGAATCACATCTGTCTGTAAACAAAAACAAGAACAATTTAGTTTCTCAGTGTAGCATATAAGCATACTTTGAGGCACTTGTTCATAAACACATAGCCCTTTTAACTATCTTAAGCATTTATCACTCACTGATTTGTCCATTACGATGAGTGCTGCGGTACCCAAGCCAGTCTGGGCCTGGATGAGGCCATCAAAGTCCATCATAACGTCGTCACACACATGACGAGGGATGAGTGGTGTGGATGACCCTCCAGGAATAACACACAAGAGGTTATCCCACCCCCCACGGACACCACCTGCAGGAAAAGTTGGATTTCATCACTTCAACCAAATATTGAAAACCACTTGAACACAGACCATAAGAAAGCAAAGCCTAACAGTAAACATCAGGGCAGAACGTTATCCACACCTTTCACCCAATATACAGTTATGTGTAAAATAATAGCAATGTTTAAAACAACTGAGAAAAAGCTTAATCTTCATAATAGCATTTTTTGCCATATGCACATAGGCACTGAAAGCACGGCACTTTCAATTCCAAATGGAACATGAACAAGTACGTAATAAGCCGTTGAAAAAATAGTCATTTTCATTTGCAAACTGAAATATTTATAGACTAAACTGAAATGTGTTAACAGATTTAGCTTTTCTGTTAATCACTGAACTAATATGTAGTTGTATAACCTTTATTTGAACTGCTTTACATCTGTGTGGCACAAAGTCAACTAATATCCGACACCTGCAAACAGATATTCCAGCCGGAGCTATATATTTTAAGTGATCCATGGTGCCTGGTATATCAATAAATGGGCTGACCCCAAAGTATGAGAAACATCCCCAAAATATTATGCCTGCATCTTCACGTTTTACATCTAACAAACAGTCCCAATAAGAACAATCTTGCTCTCATCTGTCTATAAAATGTTGCACCACTTCTGTTTAGGCTAGTCAATGTGTTCTTTGGCAAACTGTAACCTTTGTAACCTAAAAGATCTTTTTTGATTTCCCTGGAGCTAATAATGTGTTCCCTTCTCCAATTAACATCAAAGTTTTCTCCTTCGGTACAGGAACAACCATTTTACTCACTGAGCAAGGGATAAAACCAGCAGGTACATAATTGACACCTGTTTCTTCACAGAATAAATGACCTCACTAATAGAACTCCACAACTAATAAGCAGTGTGCACGTCAAAACTGTTGATTCTGTTGGTTGCCCATTACTCGGCTGTCATCTTTTCCTCCTAAATCAGTAATTAAACCTCTTACTTTGCACATAACTGTATAGGCTGTGCTTATATTTGATGGTGGTTGGTGTGGCGCAACAGATAACACCACTACCTGCCACTGAGCTACCACACCATGTGGGAGACTGGGGTTTGATTCCCGGTCTGGGTGACTATGCTGCGCTACACCAATAAGAGTCCTTGGGCAAGACTCCTAACACTACACTGACCCACCTCTGTAATACGAGTAACCTTGTAAGTCGCTCTGGATAAGAGCGTCTGCTAAATGCCATAAATGTAAATGTAAATGCAGAAAAACAGCATACCCGCATGCCTCTCAATCAGCTCTTTCAAGGGAATTGACATCTCTTCCTCCACAGTGCAGGGAGTATTCACATGACCAGAGATGTTGAAGAGCTTTGTGCCAGAATTCCTCTCCCTGCCAAAACTGGCAAACCATGTACCGCCACGACGGCAGATGGCTGGGGCTACAGCTACTGTCTCTACGTTGGCAACTGTTGTTGGGCAACCGAACACACCTGCAAGACGACAAGAGCAAAAGTCAAGCTATCCTCCAGACAATTTTAATGGAAAGAAAAATTGTATTACAGTTGAACTGTACAGAGCAAAATGGGCACACAACAACAAGCCTTCTTTAATTTGTTTCATGGATTATCTTACCCACATCAGCAGGAAAAGGGGGCTTCAGGCGAGGTTTTCCCTGTTTTCCCTCAATAGACTCAATCAGAGCAGTCTCCTCTCCACAGATGTACGCCCCAGCTCCACGCATCACAAACACATCAAAATCGTAGCCTGAGCCACAGGCATTCTTGCCAATCAGCCCTGCCCCGTACGCCTCATTAATGGCGACCTAGGAGAAATGAGAAACGACCAAGACACTACTGGTTAGGTCTCTTTAGTGATTCCTCCTATACTATCCAAGGGTTAACAAACTTCAGAAACACCCCCTTTTAAATCCTTTACAAACACAGCTCTGAAACAAAATCAATAGACTTACAGAACAGCACTCAAATGGTTGCACAGCTTGCTAGGCTATTGGTGGTCACTAGGGTAAAACTGTTGCTGTCTGACTGCAATAGTGATTGCTATTGTGGTGCTTCCTGATATCCTAGGTGGTTGCATTGGTGTTACTAGTGTATTTGTATAATCATGACAAAAGGATACACAAATTTTGCATCCAACTCAAGTTTCTCACCTGAAGATTGGAAGACTCATTGTAGAACTCTCCACGGATGTAGATATAGGCAGCCCGTGCTCCCATGGCCCTGCCGGCAACTAAGCACCCCTCCACCAGCTTATGCGGATCATTCCTCATGATCTCCCGATCTTTGCAGGTGCCAGGCTCGCCCTCATCAGCATTCACCACCAGGTACTTAGGCCTGAGCAACAGGAAAAAATAAGAATTACGCATGTGCATCAATGGCATTCTGAGTTATGACCTAAGAGGTAACCGTGTTTGCCACACAGGAAAAAAGTCTGTGCTTTAAAACAAAGGTACAGAAAGTTTTTTTATGCCAATGTTAAGTCAGGATGTAACCAACCTGCCATCGCTGGGCTTATTCATAAAGCCCCACTTCATACCAGTGGGGAAGCCAGCTCCTCCTCTGCCACGCAGACCAGACACTTTAATCTCATTCAAAATCCAGTCCACTCCCTTTTCCAGGATCTCCTTGGTCTTGTACCAGTCACCCCGGCTCAGCGCACCCTTTAGCCTGTAATGAATGTGATGTGTCAGCAAATCCTTTTTTTTACTAAAGTCTAATGGGAAATCTGAACAATCCAACTTGATCCATGCACATGCTGCCTTCTGTAACATTTTGGAAATTACAGAAAAGTATTGTATTACAACCCTAACACTACCATTACTTAGGATGGATCACTTAAGTACTATGTCATGGTAAATACACGGACAGCAAAAAAAATTACTACTTAAAAATGTACTTACTCATAAATTTTAACACATAAGAAGACACAAATTAAAACTACCTCCAGTCATGTCGCCCATAAAGGTTGGTGAAAATTCTGTCCTGATCTGCAAGAGGTCCAAACTTGGTTTTCTTCGGTTTCTCCTTGGAAACAAAATGAACTTGTTAGTTTTCTCTTTCCTCATACCACTGCTCCCATCAAAACCAACTCACAATATATATAGTATCTTCTCTACAAAGTGCTGATGTGGCCTTCATTCCAGGAAAAGCAAACTTGATTCTACATTTATTAACTTTTTAACACTTTAGTCCTTTTTTCCATTTTCTGCCTGAAATTACACACCCATATCTTGAGGCTTTTTGCTGAAGCCTTATATAAACTATATGCAATTTCATGAGCTAATGTTACTGAAGAGAAATTTGTAACAGAAAACATTTAGATATTGACAACCATCGCAGGATTTAACTTTTAACTGCAGCAAAGGTGGGCCTCCAGCATTACTACTATCTCCCAGGTGCATAAAGCAATCAGGGAACCAAATTTCTGGTGTAGGTGTGCTTGAAGATGGGCTGAGGACTGTTTGGTGATTGTCCAGGACTGACTTTAGAAGCCCTTGAGGAAGTTTGATAGTGAAAAATACCTGCTGAGCAGTGGTGTTGTAGCGCACCAATGCCACACTGCTACTAGCACTGAGTGAGGTGGAGGGGGTGGGAGTGCGAGAAGCTGCAGTTGCAACAGCAGGCAAGCGCGTAGCCCCGCTGCTGAGAACCCGGCTCAGGACAGGGCAACCCACGCAGGATAACATTGTTCCCTGTTAAAAAGAACTGCGTCATAACTGTACATAACAAATATACACATTTACTGTCACCAGATATAGCTCTATGTAAACCTAATACTTGGGGGGGGGAAAGAACTTTTTTCTTCCCATTTAAACCTATAATTAAAAAAAAGGCTTAACATGGCTTACTGTACTAAAACAACAACTGAAGAACACCAAACCTCTCTCACTTATAACTTATAACCTTCTCTACAATAGCATCTGATACTACCAGTACTTGCCAGTACTCCATCCGTCATATCCTGATACGACTGTGACAGTGGGTGAAGGGCGGCAGCATCTCAGAAACAGCTAAATTCGTTGCATGTTCTAGAGACACCGTACTGAAAGTGTACAGAGAATGTACTTTTTGCACAACTATATCACGATATTTAAAGCCATTTATCATGATACATATAATAACAGACGAAATACATCAGTAGCGACAGATTCTTAAATAAACCACTATTACGATACTCTCCCATTCTGAATTTAGCCATCCAATGAAACCAGTCTAATGACACTGTTGGTAATGAAATGTGCAGTTGACCAGCGTTTATAAAGCACTAACAATATCCTTCATATGCTGAAGTATTTATATTGAGTATATGATGATATAATCACAATCCAATATGGCCATATTGCCCAGACCTAGTACAGAGCAGTCAACGCTCCACTGTGGACCAGTTGCCCTCTATAATGAAACCCCTCTATGTCTCTTCACACTAGTGTCATTCGAGCCAAGCTTGCTTATTCCCACTTTTAGGCTGGGGCGTCCTTCAAGCAGTAGAGAGGACTAATGACCTGTAATAAGTGAGAGGATTGTGGTGATCCTAGGTTTTAGTACAGTAAGTTTTATGTCATGCGTGTGTTAGTAAAGTGGGCCACAGTGAGTCTTCAGCTTCAGCTCTGGAACAGGACTAACATTCCCTTAAAATCTCCCCTCGTGTTTAAGAGGATTTCAATCTAGTGACTGCAGATGCCAACGTATATGATTTACATCATTTCCCCACTCATCAAATCACTCAGTGACACCTCGTGCCCTGTTGAGGGGATATTCTGCCAGTCTCTCTGTGTGTGTATAGTTTACCCTTCGGCAGCTCCCATTCCACATAGCGTCATTATTATAGACCAGACTGTGAAAATTATAGCTAGCTTGATCACAGTTGAAAAAAAAAACGATTGATCAACGATTGCATGATCAAATCATTACATGTCGTTAGCTAAAGCAACTGAGAAGCAACACCGAGTTTTGGGCACCGGTGTACCGTTAGCTCGGTTAGCTAACGCAGCTAGCTTTAGCTTGAACAGGTTTCGCGTCTGACTGCAGACTATGTCACAGCTCAGTTAAGGCACACAGCAGAACGATCAAAAAAAAAAGCACCCAACTTCTGAAGGCAGAAAATGCCCTGACTCTCTCCAGCACGCTAGATTTAACTGGTGAACTAGCTGGAGGGAAGAGCGGTGACCTCCACCTTCACTCACTGACAGGAGAGGTCTTCAGCTCAGGAGCAGCGGCGTCCTTCACTCCAACACAGCGTTCATATTAACGGCCATCCGAGACGCCAGTGACACACAACCGCTTTACATTCGTTTTACACACCCATTAGAGAAAATAGAGAACCACGACCCACGAACTCTTTACCTTCGGCAATGCCCAGAGCTCTTATTCAACCCCGCTGAGCGGAAACATTAGGTTAGCTAACACAGCAGGCCGGATGTAGCTCCGCTTCTGCGGTGGATTGGCGGAGTGTGACCAGTCAGCGCTGACTTACTGCCACCTACACTTCAGAGACGATCACATACTTTTAAATCGTGTGTCTGAACTATATCTGTGCTCTAAATGTGCTCATTCTTATAATAAAGGGAGAATAACACATCCATCATTGCTACTTCAGGTTTAGCACAGCAGAAACTGCACTATGTAGCTCTGATCATTTGGGCAAGACGACACTCTGCAATGCTGCATAACCCGAGTCACACCTGGTAATATCCCCATACCACAGGGAGTCAGTGCACATGGTTCTTTCACTGTCAGTGCTGCTTCGTTACCTCTAAGCTTGTTAAAAATGATGATTGTCACAAGGGTAGGAGATCAAAGTGAGATTTGCGTAGAGCCCGTGAGCAAAAATACCAATTCTCACATAATGCTGCTTTAAATCCTCTAAATTGTGAGGTGTGATGTGAAATGTGACTTAATCAAGATCTGGAACATTTGATGAAACACAAGCAGAATGAATATGCATCTAATTTGTTCATAAAGCTTTTTATTAAATTTAATTGTGGTCATAGTCTCAAAATGTTCGGAAATAGAACTGCTCCTGACCATGTGTAAGGCCCTGCTCACACCTTGAACTAATATGTATCTTGGGTGATCTGACCTGTGATTGGATTTCACACGGCATTTCTGCTGAAGGAGGGGCATGGCACACATTATTGATGTCGCTCTCCTGCTACTTTAGTTTCAATGCCGAAGCATCTGGTGATTTACAAAAAGAATGTGGTCATATGCATCTCTGACCACCTCCTAATGTGGTTTGAGTGATCAGATGTGTTGCTGGCCACTTATGATCGAATCGCCCAGAACGCATGTTAATGCCAGGTGTGAACAGGGCCCAAAGTGTGTGTCGCATCTGATTGACAACGAAAGTGCCATTTGACATGACTACTTATTTATGTATTAACTAAAGAATGAAAAAATACATATTACATTACAAGTGAAATCAAATGAAATCACATTCAACATGTGGCAAATTATTTATTTGTATAGTTTAGGGTCTGTAAATGGCTGATCTTGCACTGCTGCTGGATTTAGCAGACCGAGCTCTGCTGAAAGAACGCCTCTTTAGAGATGTATGCAGCTTAGTTATATACAACCGGAATTCGAGATCCTTTTGCAGAGCCAGAACCTTACAGTCCATCTGCAGCCTTCTTCGCACAGTGCATCCTAGCACTTCCACAGGTATAAATGTGCACACACACCAAGCTCATCAAACCAGGCAAGCATCTTCTATTGCTTCTTTCAAGTTGGCGTAGGTTTCATTTTAACTTTAAGTGGACACATTGATCATGCCACCCAACCTAACCCATCATAATAGTAGTGTTTCATATTAAATAAACAAATACAAAAATGTTTTACCCTGAAAATAAATATATATTTTTACTATGAGTACGTTTTATACAAACATCGTCACTTTAGAACTGTTCACAGTCATAATGTAACATCAGAATACTTTTAAGATCCCAACAAAAAGACACCCACAGACCTGAATTAAAACATTAGCAAACAGGGATACAGGCATATGTCTGCAGTACAAATAAATTCACATAATAATAATAATAATAATACACATATCAGTTAAATCTTACATTATGTAACACTTAAATATAACAATTTGTTTATTTTATTATTTGCAATTATTTCTCATTTCTTCAACTATTTCTTTTTATTTCAACACGCTGAATACATGCATTTTGGCAGGAGAACGGAAGCATACAGGAAAAAGTTAGGACACCCCATGAAAACCTTTGTCTTTTTAAATATATTTAAACATATAAACATTTGACCTTTGCTTGATCTGTACTGAGAGATGGAGGTACTATAACCAAACACATAAAACTGAAGATTTTGTATTTTAAAAATTATTTAGTAAAATGTAATTATTAAAAATATTTTTCTGTGAGGAAAAAGTTAGGAGACCCCTGACATGTATTGATACTTCAAATGCCTAAAACTAGAATCTTAGGCCTTCAGAAAGAATGTTGTAGATGTAAATGAGTCTTTCAATGGATTTATAAAGATCTCAGAACACTCAGAAATTATCCGTTCCACTGTCCACAAAATAATTTACAACAATTAAAAATAGGTGCAACAACTGCCAACATGGTGACATGGAGAAGTCTCCAACAACACTAAAATGTCACAGCTCAAGTCAATATACAGCTTCTGCCATTAGAAAGAGACCACTAATGATTGCTTTTCATGGCCTTGCTTTCAAAAAAAAAAAAAACATCAGGGCAAGGCTAAAGTTTTCCAGAAAACACCTAGACCAAGATCAGGACATCTGAACAATGTGATTTGGACAAATGAATCCACAGATGAATTATTTGGGTAACAGAGGACATGTTTGGCATAAAAACATACATAGCATTTAAGCACAAGAACCCATGTAAACTGTGAAGCATAAAGGTGTAAATGTCATAGTTTGGGGCTGCTTTTCTGCAGTAGGGCCTGGAGAGCTCTGCAACATAGAATTCACTAGGAATTGTTTATTGTAACAGATGAAGCTTTAGAAAAATGCCAGAGCGTCTGTCTAAAAACTAAAGCTGAAATGTCACACAGCTGAAAGAATTTTGCATGGAGGAGCGGGAAAAGCTTTCTCATTATAGGAAAAGTATAACCAGACAGGGGGAAAATACCAGCTATTAGGGCATAGGGTACCCTAACTTATTCCTCACAAGAAAAATGCATTTCTATTATTACATTTTTACAAATTAATATGTTGTTTAAATGAAATAAAAAAAGACAAATGTTTTCACATGACTGTACGCAAAGACATGCTGGAAAAAAGTACTGTGATCTCAGCCTTGGGAGGGACCATCCTATGCTCAGTCACACACATCAGTCTGAGTCAACCCAAAGTCCTTTATACATACACATACATACACATACATACATTAAACCCATATCAACATAATCAACATAATCTCTCTCTTTTTTTTGAGTCTCTTTAAAACAGTGTCCCTTACAGTTCTCGCTCCGTGGCCAGGAGACTAGTGTTTATGCTGCTGATTTCTCTCCATGAATAAGCAACAGGTGTCCAACAAGATTTCCTGTCCTCAAAACTCCATGCACTCCACGCCGGTGACATGCTTACATGATATTGCTAAAAACAGGTCATTGGAAGCATGGCAATGCTTCCCAATTTAACATCCTACAAGTGCCATCTATACCTTGTTCACATATCTTTGACAAAGTCTTGCAACCCTCCACCACCCCATTCTTCTCTCTTGCTAAACGATGAAAAAGTAAGAAATGAGATTGCAGATAAATAGTTTGAAATGGGGTGATTACAAGCAGGAGTACGGTACAGCCTAAAAAGGATTACTAAATAAATTCTTACTTAATGAAACTAGCCAACAGACCTTTACACTGCTAGAACAACCAGCAGACACCAGCAAAACAGACCAGCATTAAGCAGTTTAGCCCAATTCAAATGAACATGGAATTTATGATCTAAGTTGCTGGTGTCAGAAGAATATTTGAATATTTCATGATGAATGGATCAGAAATACATTAACTTTGAACATTTAAAATTCTTTTCTTTTTTCTGTGAAGTTCCCATTTTGGAGATGTGTTACGAAGAAAAAGAATTTGCTTCCGAGGACACAAGATGGTTTGGTATTTGGTGTAAACACAATATGGTTTCATGTGAATTCAAGTTTTTCTTATTGTCTTTCTAAAATAAAAAAGTAATCCAAAAATAACTGAAAGGAATCAGATCGTGTTACTTTAGTAAAGCACATTACAATTTACAATTCCATTTTTGAACAGGTGATCAAATTATTTAAAGTCAATTAATTTGGGGGTTGTATTGTATTCCTTTTAACAGTATCGTAGATCATGGCTGATTTAAATCACTGTCATGCATCTGGATCACAGTTATCAAATTATAGACCAGTTTCACCTTCATAAACAAGCACATGGGTATCCACATAGTCACTGCTGACCCCAGTTCAGTGGCTACAGCCCAAAGTTATGACTCAGAATATCATAACAATCCCAGATCTTCTGGTTGTGGTGGAGGCTTAGAAGAAGCATTCAATCCAAGACCTGAAGGATTCAATGTTTCTCATTAGTGTGGACCTCAATACCTGGAAATCTTTATTTGACCCTATTCTTCACCTTTAACAACATATTTCTTATTAAGACCCTTGGATCATGCTGCCACATCTAAAAATGTGCACATATAATTGGGTCCTTCTCCAATCTACGGCATCAGAGGCTCGGTTGAGCGAGGAATCGGTGGGGAACCCCTGGCCCAGGCTTTCCTGCATTCTTGAGCTACATCTGCACACGGATGCTGACAGACGTCTTGGTCCAGCAACTAGGAAACAAGTCATCTTTATCGTGCGCCTGTTGTGCGCCTTCGTTTCCAAAGGGTTCTGTGCGCTATAACGCACAGCAGCCAGGTTGGGTCCGAAACCGATACACACCCGGCCCTTCAGCCATTTCTCTTCTGGAAACGAGACACCTGCGCGTTCACGACGCGTCCAACGTGGGGAACGGCGCGCGAAGGGATTTGTCGATGCGTTCCGCCCGGATGGGCTGGACTACTAAAGCGCACACTCAGGTGTTAGCAGGGAGAGACAGCAAGCCGATTACACTGCAACCTCTGGATTTCCTCTTTCCGTTTGCGCAAGAGACGCACGCACGCACGCACGCACCCACGCACCGAGGGGCTGTTCGTATTCGAGTACTTTTCGACGAGAGGTTCAGTAAGTCTCCTCGACCACCCGCGACGGGGAAAAGAAGGAAACTCGAGCAGAAGGGGCAGAAAGGACTTTTTCATGTTGGACCGCAGAACCTCACCATGCTGGTACCTTTGGCGATCGTAAAGGCAACCGCCAGCCCTCACTGAGCTCTCACCTTCTCAGCCTTCTCGAACTGGACGGACACACCAAGGTGTATGTAGGGTCAGTCAAGAAGCCGCACGCCCGGTTATGGTGGACCAATTTATATGCTACTGAGAATTGAATGCAGTAATAACTCATTAATAAAGTGGTAATAGACGGATAGGTGCTT
Organism: Salminus brasiliensis; assembly: GCF_030463535.1. Lineage (NCBI taxonomy): Eukaryota > Metazoa > Chordata > Actinopteri > Characiformes > Bryconidae > Salminus > Salminus brasiliensis. Next base: position 21,766,732 of record NC_132880.1, read on the forward strand.
TATTCAGAAGTATTCTGATAACAACCACAAGTTCTAAAATGATTAGTAATAATGCTTCAAGTTTTATCTGTTTACAATTTTCTTTTATCTGTTATTTTTCTTGAGATATTGTAAAAAACAATTGTAGACTTCAATTTGGTTCTACAGCTTTGTCCATTTAAGGGCATCTTTGGCGATGCTCATCATTGTAGAATTTAACTAATAAACTACTTAAATTCTAAATAATAAAAAATAACTAGAACTATATTCATACTATATATATATATATTTGTAAACAAGAAAAGTTGGTACAGAATGGATGGTAATGGAGGGGGTGAAGAAGCAGGCAGTGAAGAGCGTCCAGCCCCTAATGGCAACTCAAGGCTCCGGGGCAGGCTCTCCATGTCGAGCTGGCGCTCCTCCTCTCAGTCCTCTATGCATGGAGAGCGAGGTGTGGACCAGAGCTGGAGGCTGCTGAACCTTGTAAACTTTTATGACGATCATTCCGGCTCCCTGACTGACCTCAACTCCAAACCCACGGAGGTGAGCATGGGGTCCGAAGCAGTGACCACAGCGATGAGCCAATGCACATCCACCGCATCCAGCCCTGACAAATCCATGCTTGATGTAACGGGGCATGGGGGGGTCACGTTGACCCCAGGCATAGAGGACTGCGACTCTATTGACCAGTCCACATACCTCCACAGGCAACTGAGCTCCATGCTGCAGCCGGGGGTCAACAAGTTCTCCCTGCGCATGTTTGGGAGCGCCAAAGGGGTCGCGGCTGAGCAGGAAAGAGTCCGGTCCTTTGGGGTGTGGATTATTCATCCATACAGTGACTTTAGGTAAGTAGCTGGTGGACGAACGTGAGCCACAGATCCAGGGGTCAGACTATCAGCTGTGATCTATTTGGAGCCCATGACTCTTGGATAACTACGATAACTTTTTGCTTTTTTCTGTGTAATTCAGATATGAACTGACATGTGAACAAGCCGTACAAAGGGGCATGGTGTGACAAGGTTTATTAAAGAGAAATTTACAGTCCTTTACAGTGGTGATAATAGGAACCAGGGTCACAATGTCAACAACAAAGTATAGCCATTTCATTTACATTCCGAAACTACTTTCCGAAATAACAAAGAAGCCTTGCTTGACCTCTGCTTCTTTTGAATTGATTTAACTCTGCGACTTAACCTAAACAAATCAGTACCCATATTTACAAAGCTGATCTAGGACCAAATTCCTCTATTCATGTATAAAACAGTAAAAAAGTAGATCAGCACTCAGTAGAGAAGCATCATGAATACAGGCCAAGTTCATTATCAGCGGGGACAGACTAGCAGAGGTTTCTAGAAGCTGATTAGCAAAATCAGTGTGTATATTAGTTGATGGTAATGGCTGTGCCCCGTAAGACCTATCAAAAATTAGTTCTGCAGTCCATTTAATGGAGCATGGTGGGAAAATAAAGATTTAGATTAAGAACTTTCGACTGCTGTCAGAATTGTGTCTTTCAAAGACCCCGTAATCAAGTGTGCTACAGTCTAATATAAGAATAAGAGATGGTAAAGTTAAAGCAACATACTCTAAATAAAAACTTAATGAAGAATCATCAATCAAACTGCAATATTGCCATGGTGATTGTCTCAAGTGCTACAAATTAAATCCTCAGAACACATTCACTGCCGGGCCTCTCAATCTCCGCTGACACAAACACTCACGCAGGGCATTGAGTTACCATTCTCTCCCCTCATAAGGTTACCATGAGTCAGTGAGGGGTATCGCTGCAAACTAGATGGTCAGGAAAGACCCGCAAAGTGTGGCAGGTGTCAGGTTGGTATCTTGTACCTAGTATTAGAGTGCAGGAAGTGGAGGTTGAGATAAATGGATAAGGGGATTAAGTTTTAAGAGGGAGAGAGGGACAGCAACAGATAGAGAGAGAGAGAGAGAGAGAGAGAGAGAGAGAGAGGGAGGGCATGAGGACTGAGCCTCTACTGCAGAGGACCAGAATTGTTGGTTTCATGCAAAGTTTTTCTAAGTTTGAGCAGATTGTCTTTGTGCATGGTTAGACATTTTAATGGTAAACCAGCAGGTCTGCCAGCAGAGTTGGAACAAAACCATTCTAAGTCAAGCTTGATATTTTCAAGAATGCTATTTCCTTGCAAGCAAAGATTTTGCTGGAATAGTTTAGCAGTGAATCAAAGAAATGAGATTTATCATTTATCCAGTATGCTTATATTAATTTTCATAATAATGTTCTTATCTTAATTGTTATCTCAAATTTCTTTATCTTAAACAGCACATCACAAAGGAGTCAAATTAGATTTGACTTCTGTTTTCCATGTTAATTTGAGATTCCTTTAAGCTAATTAAGAATGCCGTAGGTATGATATATACAATAATATATATAATATATATCATAGTGTTGCTTTAAATGCCCAGGCAGTGCCACAGCTGCCCTGAGAAGACTGCATGAAGAACTACAAAAAATGTATATGTATACTTAAAGCATTGTCCTTTGAAAGTTCACCGTGAGTCCTTTAAAGAGGCTTTCCGCCTAGTTTAATATTGTGTTAAGTTGAAGGTTTATATGTGAAAAGGGCATGTTTTAAGGATTTAATCAACCCTGAAGATGAAAAAGGTCATTTTTCATAAAAAGGAAAAGGAAACGTCCATCACAAGCAGCATTAGCTTTGAATATGACACCGTAATAGATTGTGAGCATAATTTGAATAACTTCAAATCATTTCACAGCTTTAAGTACATTAACTAAGATTATATACATTATACACACTCCTCTGCACACTGCGCACCTCAGTGCTTTATTGATAGTGGTTCCCACAAAGAACCCTCTGAGGAGCCTAAGTGAGAGGATCAGTAATATTTAACAGGTCAAATTTTAAATGCAATTATGAGTATTGAGTTATTGAGTTAATGAGTTATGAGAATATTCTACCTAAACTGCAAAAAAAACTGCCCTGGAGCAGCTCAGCTTTGGAGAGTAATTAATGATTGGTCTGGTTAAATATTGAGGCACTATTGTGGTACACTTAGCATTAAGTTCAGCCTAAACCTAAATGTTACATCTATTTGGATTTTCCCTGCATTCCACTCTAGAACCTTCTGATAATTAAAAGATAATTAACTAATTATTTCTTAATAGAAATAATTAGATAATTATTTCTATTAAGTCATGGAGGTGTAGGACATAGTTCCATCTCAACACAGCAATTTCAGTTAACTGTATATATGAAATGGTACAGTTTTTTTCTGTTAATCTGTTCTTATGTAAAGTCATAAAAGTAAACCTCAAGGCCTGAACAGATCAATTATGCATTTATGCAATTATGCATTTTTTTAAACTTTTACATGGGTTACTGTTTTTTTTGCCGACATGACATATCAGTAAGTAAACTTGTCTAAACCTTGAGTGCGCCCGTAGAAGCTTAACGAGTGCTACATCTTAACTAATACATGCATGTTGATATACATGCAAGCAATACATACACATTAGTACAGTGTTTCTCAGTCTGTTTCCTAGGTGGCCTACAGAGGGTCCACACCCTGTCCACGCTCCCAACCTATCTGCCATTAAGTGTTCTTTATCCTGTAGCTTATGATTATGTTCTCTGTGGACTCTGTGGACTCTTTGTGGGTCTCTGTGGACTAGGCTCGGAAATGCTGGATTAGTACATATTAGAGGTCCAACAAAATGTTACTAAGAACATGTTCATGAAACCAGTTTGAGACACTAAAGAGTGACATGGAGCATTATCATGCTGGAAGTAGCCATTAGAAGATAAAATTGTGGTCATGAAGCAATGTGCATGGTCAGCAGCAAATCTCAAACATGCTGTGGCATTCAAGCAATGATTTGTTGGCATTAACAGGCCCAAAATGTGCTAAGAAAACTTTCCTCATACCATTACACCACCTCAACACAAGGCAGGATGGGTCCATGACTTCATGCCGGTGGTGCCAAATGATCCTACCATCTGTGTGCTTCAGCAGAAATTGAGACCAGGCTATGTTTGTCTAGTCTTCAACTGTCTAGTTTTGGTGAGACTGTGACCACTTTTCTGCTCACCACAATTGTACAAAATGGTTATCTGAGTCTTGTGAAGGGGCAGTGGTGGCTCAGTGGTTAGAGCCTCAGGTTATCGATAACAGGGTTGTGGGTTCGATTCCCAGGCTTGGCAAGCTGCCACTGTTGGGCAAGGCCTTTTACCTCTCTGCTCCCCAGGCGCTGGAGTTGGCTGCCCACCGCTGTGTGTGTGTGTTCACTACCACAGATGGGTTAAATGAAGAGGACACATTTCACTGTACAGTGACAAATACATGCACCTTTACCGCCATCTTTAGCTTAATTACACCATTCTTATGAAACTCTAGAGACTGTTGTGCTGAAAGTGTCAGGAGACCAGTATCCGCCTATCTGATACCAACAATCATGTCTGCTCAACCGCCCCCCCCCCCCCCCACACCTTCTGAAGATTGATGTAAACATTAGCTGAAGCTGTTTGCCTGTATCTGCATGCTTTTATGCATTACACTGCTGCCATATGATTGGCTGATTACATAATTGCATGAATCAGTAGGTGTACAGGCTCAGTGAGCGTATTACAAAAAAAAAGTCTAAGCCTAGTGTGGATGTGGTTTACTCATGCCCCTCAGCATGATAGCAGCACTACTCCTGTTCAGTTGTCAAACAGTTTTATCTTTGGAATATGTATGAAACCTACAACTGAGCCTGCAGCACTAGCACGATTATCAGTTGTTGCAAAATCTAAGGCGTGTTAAAAAATCTACACAACCAATGTTCAATGAAGCAATAAATGCACATAGCACCATCGGGTTACAGCTGCAATTAAAGCCTTGTGACTTCTTAGTCAGAGTTAAGCTATAATCTCAGAACAGATGATGGCTCAGTGGTATTAATGGCTATACTCTACATAAAACTCCCTGCCCTCATATAATCCTTTATACAGTAAATAAACAACAGAATTCACAGAATGAGTTGTGTAACTAATGTGGTGTTGTACTATGCATCCTAAATGTCATGACAGGAGAGTGTTGAATGCCTTAAAGGTTACTAGGGGGTAATTGTTACAAAGCAATACAGCCTAAGCTAATAAACTGGTTCTTGGGTTTACGGCTTGGCCCTGCAAAATTTCTATACATATTGGTGATCATAAATGCAGTTCAGTTCATCTACAAAATCAAATCTTACATCCTAAATCCCAAGCTTAAACAAATCTCCAATGGTGCACTTTTCCAAAACAGTTGTCACTACATGGAGGGTAGTCTGAATCAGTGCTACTGTATAAAAGAACTTGGATTTCCAGATATTTTGTGGACATTCAGGAATAAAGGGCAGATCAAGGAGTCTGATAAATCAAGGAAAAATAGCAATGCTGTCTCTATCTATTGTAAAAAATAATAAAATAAAATTATTGGTTGTGATCTAATCTTGTTACTTTAACATGATCCATTTTGTTGCTCAAGTCAAATATTAGTTTTAAGTCTCTACTGAGTATCTACTGAGACAGGAGGTCTGTGAGGCTCCCCTAGCCTGTCACAGTGGGTCTTAATAGGGGATCTTTGCGAATCTTAGAGTTGTTATTAAAACAACAACAGAGCAAATGGGACGTTTAGTTTCTTGTTTAGTAATCCATCTACTACGTAGGGCATACTTAATGTAAGCAGCAACGTCTACGTAATTATTTTTTCAAAGAGATTAAAGCATAAAGAAACATTTCCCAAGTGAAATGTAAATCTTGTAGTCATTATGTGATGCAAGATGGTGGACAACGATCTGTCTAAATAATCTAAAGGGATGAATGTGCATCCCTGAAAGCTTTGCAGTGTAACTTTGGCTTAGTGATTAAAGCTGGAGATAAAGGTGGATCTATGGTGGCAATGAGTTCAGGACTGTATGGCAGAGACATAAACAACCATCTGTCCAATAAGGCTTTCTCAGGCTATCGTTTACGTTGTAATCCGGCTGAAAAAAATGAGCTGAAACTCATGCTCAAATCTGTTCCACGTAATGGATGGATTACTAAGGAAGAAAAAGAATCCCTTATCACAGCACATCCTTTACTTTGTATTTTTTTTAGATATCCTTGGGATTTCCATATCTTCAGTGGATTCACCTCTCAAATCCATCAACTTCCAGAACATTTCAACTAGTGCCTTTTACATGTTGGAAATGCTCCATGCAAAACACCAAATGAAATATGACAGTGTTAAGTTTTCAAAATTGGAGAAAGCATTTCATGAATTTGGTCAAATATACAGAGCTAGGATGTTGGTAATGATTTAAATGGTATAATAACAGCAATGTGCAGAAAGTAAAGTGTGCAATTGTGTTCATTGTATCAGATGGCAGAGTTGGTTGGTAATTGGTTAGTCCCAAAAACATCTAGTAAAATGGTACAAACACAATTGATTCAATATAATTATTTCCTAAATACCTAAATACAGAAACAAATATCTTTCATTTAGCATCTCATATTACCTGGTCTAATTACAGCTCACAGTGTTGTGTAATAAGAGTGTTGATTACAGAGCTAGCATGAATCATTTACATCAGAATTTTTCTATTTAAATCTTGTCTAAAAAAATGTCTAGATCATGTCTAGATTTATATCAGGTTATAGCTGGAATGTACTGAGCATAAGCTTAGGACTGCTTAAGATGCAAGGAATGAAAGATGCTGATTTCCTCAGTGTCAGATAACTGCAACAGGGTAATAAGTATAATGATGCTATGAGCTCATTGAGTGGTCAGGTTCAAGGCCAGGTTCAAGGGTCATTTAAGAGGCTGGTATTGATTGACACCACTTTGGAAAAAATGACTAAAAATGTCTGGTAAAATGGTACAAACACAATTGATTCAATATAATTAATTTCTAATTACATAAATACAAAAATATCCTCATCCAAATGAATATGATTAGTGAAAAGAGTCTTGTGACTAATTTACTTTTCGCCACAAAGTAGGACCACAGATATTATCAATATTATAAATTATAAATAAATGGTAATGTTTTTTATTTTGTTTATTGTATCTTTGATAAATCCCTGGATGATAACTTTTAACTGAATTTCTTTGAGGCAGATATAGACTTATTGTATATTGTAAGGAGACTAAGCTCTGACACCTTGTTAAGACAAACCCTGACGTGCAGCGGCTGTACTTTCGCCTGATTGGCTCTTACTGTCTTATGATTTTTTATGAAGTTTGTTATGTGCTTCAAAAATGGTAATAAATGACCATAAAACATAGTAGTTTTATGAAACCAAAACAGTTTTCAGGGTAAGTGTTGATAATTTGATTACTGTCAAAATTCATGAATTACATTACTATGAGAATATGAGACTAATACCAAAAGTGTGATTTACATGGACTTTTTGAATAACTTTAAAAAATCTGTTACATTAATCCTTGCACTACTGTTATCTAGTAGGTGAAACTTTCTATATTAATGTAATTTGTATTTATTCTAATGTTTGTGTAAACACTATGCAGAATAAACAAGCATTGTCCAGTAAACATAATGTTTGCCCCAAAAGTTCCCCAAGACTCTTGCATAGCACTGTACATGAATGAAAGAGGATAGCATAAATATTTCATCATCTATTGTGGTACAGAAGCAAGTAATGTGATCAAGGATATTTAAACTAGCACCTCCACCGACAATCCTTAAAAGGGGTTCTTCGGGGTTTCTTTAGTGTAAGCAGAGGAATATTCAATGAATACATGGTTTGTTGCTTTGGTAAATAGCCCTACATACACAAGAAAGGACCTCTTATTGATGGACCTTCAAATAAAGTTCTAAAAGTTTCTAGATAAGTATAACACTGTTTGTTTAGTGGACAAAATGACTCTGATGTGCACAATTGTATATTCAAATGTACCTCATTGAAGAGTGCTTCAAGCTCTTTCTCGGTATCTGTAAATTGTCCAGAAGGTCTTCTCCAAGGTAATGCTTTAATAGATGGTCCTTACCATGAATTATGTTCAGTATGTTGTCTCATTAAATTCAGTGCCTGCGAACATCTACAAGAAAGGCAAGAAACAAATGTACAAGTAACCATAGCAAAAAACTAAATGCTACACTACAATGACACTGTCAGTTTTGTGTTTATTTGGACCATAAATAAAATGCAAATGTGTTAGAGAGAAACACTGGAAATATTAGATGGTTTAACTTGTTTACATAATGGCCTATTTACTAATGAGCTTTTTAGTGAGGCCATATTTTAGAGCCAAGTTCGCTTAATGCAGTGTTTCTCAATAAGAGAGCCCTTTCTGATTTAACACACCCACATTAACTCAATAGTGGGCTGTTAATCAGCTGATTAGTTGGATAAGGTGTGGTGGGGGCAGAGTTGAGAGAAAACTGACTTAATGTATCCATAACACAACAATGCATCAATTAAAAACTGTTCAAGCAGTCTTTGTAACAGCCAGAGAAAATGCTTTCATTTAGCATCTCATATTACCTGGTCTAATTACAGCTCACAGTGCTGTGTTTGTAGAAAGCCAAACCCCATACTTACAGATTACAGGGCTAGCATGAATCATTTACATCGGAATTTCTCTATATACATCTTCTATAAAAGGTCTAGATCAGTAGAAGGTATAGCTGGAATGTACTAAACATAAACTTAAGGATTAAAAAGTGCTGATAGTTTCTCATAAGGGTCAGATAACTGCAACAGGATAATAAGTGTAATGAAGCTATGAGCTCATTGAGTGGTCAGGTTCAAAGCCAGGTTCAAGGGTCAGTGAGAGGCTGGTGTTGATTGACACCACTTTGGAAAAAATGACCACAGGAGGAAACCTCAAACCACTGACAAATAATGAATACACATGCCGGGTAATATATCCCGGTAAATACTTGCACTCTCTTATGCATATTGACACTATGTTGAGTTATAAGTCAATTTTGGGAAAAGGACCATGCTCTGAACTTCAGCTCTATATATTCCCTCCGCTTCTCACTCCACTGTTGTTGCGAACAAGCTCATCTCAACTTCGAGGGAGAAAGGGAAACCTCTCTGGTTCAGTATAGTTATATAGTTGTGTTAGCAATATGTTAGCCTATGCTGCAAGCATGGGCATGACTATTCTTAAAGCCTGTGCCTGTGTAAAAGGTCACTTTCGCTGCATGCCATGAGTTCCCTGCCTCTACAGTCATATCAAAAATATCTGCAGGTCATTTCCTGGTAAAACACCAATGAAACAAATACTGGTAAGGGTGATCATTGTACAAGTAGTACAGTGTACCCAGCTCAGGTTCTTAACTTCTTAGTATTAAGATAATCTTAAATGTACAGAGAATTTCATGTGAAGCTCTCGCTACCATTTTAACAACAATCTTTAATTTGTGCTAAAAGACCTTTGGCTAACCCAGATGTAGCTGACAAGATGTTAAATGTTCTAAACATTAGTGCCAAATGGATGACATCTATGTACAGATCTATGTACAAGACCAAATTAAATAGCTCTACACAACTAATAGAGCAAGCTCTTTCTCCAAATTCAACACACTGCCACTTTTAATGTCGACTGCGGTCTTCAAATTATTCAACCCACTGAACAGAACCACTCATGAGAGCACACCTTAGCAAATCAGCTGGCAAATCAAGGGCTTCATTAGCTGCATCAGGTGTGCTTGAGATAAAACACAACAAATTCCTGAATTGACTAAAGCATTGGTAACTGTGACATTTGATTGCCTATTAGAAATATGGCTAACTCAAGAGAGTTGTCCAAAAGATTAGAGAAGATATCATTTCCTTACAAAAACAAGGAACAGGATTCAAAAAGAGTGCAAAGACACAGAATGTTTCTAGAGACACAGCTGGAAGTATAGTTTCCAAGTTCACAGTTAAAGGAATGCTGGCTACATTTCCTGGATGTGGCAGAAAGAGGAAGCTATCACTGGCTGCCACCAGATTCCTGAGGAGTGAGGTGATCTAAAACCCTTGAGTAAGATTTCGTGACAGCAGGCACTGAAGTTTCCGTTTGCAATGTAAGTAAAGCCAAAAGCACAAGAACAGTTGGCTTTTCAGGGGCTATTGTTGGCGCTTTTCAGGCCTATAGATCAAAGATCACCTTGCTTACAGGAAAGCATGGAGGTGGCTCGGCGATGCTCTGGGGCTGCATCACCATATGCTTACTCTGGCACTGGACATTTTCATTATGTGGAGGGCAAAATGATTCCTCAAAGTCCACCAAGGCTTGGTATCAAAAGAAGTCCTAGAAGGTTTTGGAGTAGTCACCTGACTTGAACCCCACATAAAATCTTTGGTTGGATTTGAAGAAGGCGGTTGTAGCACACAAACCCAAGAATGTTAGCTGTGAACTGGAGGCCACTGGCCATGGAATGGGCTAAGATTCCTCAGGAATGCTGCCAGAAACTCTAAAGGTGAAGGGGTTGAATAATTCAGAGACTACAGTTGTCATCAAAAGTCCGTTGTGTGTTGAATTTTGAGAAAGCATTATAACAGAATATTAGTTGTGACGAGTTATGTGAATTGATCTTATTTGATTAGTTTATTGTGAACAGCTGAAAGTTTGTAAATGTTGCTAATAAACCTAATTTGTAATGAAGCTTAAATAATTTATGTGTATTTTCTCTTCACAAAATATTTGGTGGGTTATGAGACTACCAGTGTGTCTACACGTGGGCCTTAGCATGCACAAATTTGGGAACCCCTGATATAAAGATTACTATAGTTGATGCACAGTTTGGCATTTCGGTCTTCTTAAAACATAGCATCTATATGAGTAAATACTATATGACAACTCTACACCCTCTACCAATCAAAAGAAAAAAAAATACTTGAAGAAGGAAGATAAATGCAGAAAACATACAGCAATGGGTATCTATGACTATTGAGTGTTTGATAACCCTAACCAATGAGTGGCAATATCTGACAGAACCTTTTTGATGTTAGTTACATATGCAAATACAGTGGTATGCAAAAGTTTGGGCGCGCCTAGTCTGTTCCTGTGAATAGTTTAGTAAGTAGATGCTGAATTGATCTCCAAACGACACAAAGTTTAAGATGACACACTCTTTTCTACCATTTAAGCAAGATTAGTGTATTCAATTTGTATAATTCTAGAGAGAAAAAGGAAAGGACCACCACAAGAGATTTGACCTTTTAGACCTTAATTAGCTTATTAGGGTAATGACTAGTTTATGGTCATCATTACGAAAGACCAGGTGATGGGAATTTAAAGCTTAATAAATACTGTGTGTCCTCAAACTTCAGCAAACATTGACTCCTCTAAGCAGCTGCATAGAAATGTGACATTTTTTAATAATTGATGCACACAAAGAGTGTTTTCTGGTAGCCATTCCTCAGTTTGTACTGTATTTAAGAAATGGCAATTAGCAGGGATGGTGCTGGAGGTTCTGGAAGACCAGGAAAACCTTCTGAGAGAACTACTTATAGGAGTGTTGGATCAATACAAAATATGTTCAGGTTTAAGATTTAGCTGACTCTTCACAGTCCCCAAACCTGTGGATAAACCACAGTTTACAAATGATGATACTTGCCAAAGGGGCCCAAACCTTTAAGACTTAATTATTTATTACTTTTGATACTAATCTATTTTCTCTCTATTCAAACTCCAGGTTCTACTGGGATCTGGTAATGCTTTTTCTGATGATGGGCAACCTTGTCATCCTACCATGGGGCATCACCTTTTTTGAGGATCAGAACACGCTGCCATGGATGATCTTCAACATGGCCTCAGACACTCTGTTCCTGGTTGACCTGGTCTTAAACTTCCGCACAGGCATCCTGGAAGAAGATAACAGCCAAGTCATCCTGGACCCAAGGGTTATCCGGCGCCGATATCTGCAGGGCTGGTTCCTTATAGATTTCATCTCCTCTATCCCAGTGGACTACATTTTCCTGGCGGTGGACCTGGAGGCAAGGGTTGAGTCTGCAGAAGTGTATCGCACAGCCAGGGCACTGAGGATTGTCCGCTTCACCAAGATCCTCAGCTTGCTAAGACTACTCCGACTGTCCAGACTCATTCGCTACATACACCAATGGGAAGAGGTAAGAGAATAAGGTGATGAGGATATAAAAAGATACAGGTTGTGGAAGAGAAAGACAAGGGATGTAGCAGACTTTTCCAGACATAGACAAAGCACCAATTGTTCCTCCACCTCTAGAAATCTAATGCTGATCTTGATCAAGTGTTCTAAGCTCAGGTCCTGGAGACTCCCTGTTCTGAAATAACACTCTTGGTCCATTTACATGTAGTATTATTTAAGGCTTCATATATATATACATATATTTGGTGATGTAAACTAGTGATTTCAACTCCAGTCCTAGGAATTCAGCTCGTCTTCCAATAGCAGAAACTATTTAGGGCAATTAGCCATAAAGACTGGAGCTGAAAGCCACAGATCTAAACCAAAGATGACAAGGTGCAAGTCTTTTCACAGTGGAGATACTTAATAGGGATACAGCTCTGGGAGGCATTAATGGAGGGAGACAAATGATGTGTAGAGAAGTCCACAGAGGTACAATTAAGTGCAGAACTGGAAAAAAATATACTGCCATAGAAAACTCAGTTTTAACACTCAGTATAGTCAATCTTCAGTGTTCCTGAAGGCCTTGATGAGTACGTGATCAGCTTTCTTAGACTAGTGTCAGAACTTAACTCTGCAGTTTGCTAGATATTTAGGACTGGTGTTGGGCATTTCTGATTTAGAGTAAAATACACATTGTATGACTCCTCTCTCTCAGATCTTTCACATGACGTATGACCTGGCGAGTGCAGTGGTTCGCATAGTGAATCTGATCGGAATGATGCTTCTGCTGTGTCACTGGGACGGCTGTCTTCAGTTCATGGTGCCCATGCTGCAGGATTTCCCCTCAAACTGCTGGGTCTCCAAAAACAACATGGTGGTGAGGAGGCTAAGTGTTTTTTAGGCATATGGAAAAAGTTCTTTCCTGTAAATGGGGTGTGTGGCACTTACTAACTAGCAACATACTATCCATGATATTTCTGGCATTCAGCACTGTTTACAGTTGACCTTCCTTATGCTTTCAGCCTTCTTCTTGATCTTGATTCTCCCTCTCAATACTGTCCTTAGAATGCTACCTGGGAAGTGCAGTACTCCTATGCACTCTTCATGGCCATGAGCCATATGCTGTGTATTGGGTATGGTGCCCAAGCTCCCGAGAGACTGACTGACGTGTGGCTCACCATGATGAGCATGATTGTAGGCGCAACCTGTTATGCCATGTTCCTGGGCCACGCCACCACCTTGGTGCAGTCATTGGATGCCTCTCATCGTCAGTACCAGGAGAAGGTATTTTCAGAGTTAATCACTTTGCCACTGTCGCACTTGGTTATATATATTTTGTAAGGAATGATTAGTAAGCTTGAATGTTGTATCTGTTACAGTACAAGCAAGTGCAGCAATACATGTCATTTCATAAGCTGCCTGCTGACATGAGACAGAGAATCCATGACTATTATGAGCACCGTTTCCAGGGGAAGATGTTTGACGAAGAGAACATACTGGGAGAACTCAGCGATCCACTTAAAGAGGTGCTCTCTTACTGTCTTATTCCATTCCTATGTTCCCAAAAGATTGTATTAGTTATGTATAAATTATGTTTTGCTGTGCTATACTGTACATCATTCAATTTTTTATGATAAAGTCTTAAAACAGTGGTAGTTCTAATACAGTCCAAATATAGTATTTCTATTACCCAAATGGTTTAATTGTTTGCATTATGCATGCTGGGTATTTTATTTTCATCTATTGATGGATAAAATCATAAACAGATACAAAATCGTGAATTCTGTCAAACCTATCTGGTAGAGAGACACAATGCTGCGCAACAAAAGATTACATAACATTACAAATAATATGTAAAAATCACATGACTTCCATTTATTCTAAAATGACATGACTTCCCATGTTTTTTTGCCAGGACATAGTGAGCTACAACTGTCGTGGACTGGTAGCAAACATGCCGCTGTTTGGCAATGCTGATCCACACTTTGTCACTGTTCTCCTGACCAAGCTGCGGTTTGAAGTCTTCCTGCCAGGTGATATCATCATTCGTGAGGGCACACTAGGCCGGAAGATGTATTTTATTCAGCATGGCTGTGTCACTGTCATGACCCGTGAAAAAAAGGAGAAGAAACTCAGTGATGGCTGCTACTTTGGAGGTGAGTGTAGATTACATTTTCTTTGGGTCAATAGCTTCTCAAAAGCTTTTTTGTTTATTATGTGTCAGAAGATGGAAGCATTTATGTATTAAGAGAAGAATGAAAAAAAATCCTTGTTAATAATGTTGATAACAAACCTAGGATTTCTATTTCTCGATTTATCATGATTACACAGTGTAAATGGCAAGTAGTGTTTAAGAAAATAAATTAGAAATTCTGAAGTTGAGTGAACTACAACAGTCACAATGTCTTAAAAGGTCCAAAAATGTGATTTGTCTTTTTTTAGAGATCTGCTTGCTGACCCGTGGGCGCCGTACAGCTAGTGTAAGAGCGGACACCTACTGCAGACTGTATTCTCTCAGTGTGGACAGTTTCAATGAAGTTCTGGAGGAGCACCCAATCATGAGGAGAGCATTTGAGAGTGTTGCCATGGACCGCCTGGACCGTATGGAAAATAAAGGAGCACCGAACACGTCCTTTTAAGTAAACACAAACCGAAGACAGTGAGAAGTGACATAACTTATTAGAAGAAACATGGGTTAAGGACATGGCTTGGAGTGCAGGCAGAACCTTAGGGCAATGTCTTGAGAATGCCATTACATCATGTTAATTGTCCTGTTTTGCGCCCCCTCCCCCCGCCCCATTCATCGTCTTCATTGTTCATTTTCTTAGATCCAATACTTTGGACACCAGTGAACTTTGAGCTTGAAAGGCCCATGCTCCAAGTGCCAGCTGAATGAAGGACTTAAAAGACTGGAGGCGTTTAGCTAATCTGGATCTTTTTCTGACAGTAACCCTTAGAAGTCAAGACTTATTATTAGTTATACTATTTATACATTTATATAAATGTTTGCATACAATATATATATATATATATATATATATATATATATATATATATATATGTATATAGTTGTATGCAAACATTTGGGCAAAAGTAAAATTATAATAAAAAATATATAGTACAAATATATCATGGACTCTTTTAAGCATCTAAGAAAAAAATAGCTCATGCTTACAAAGCAGGCATATCTACCTCTTAATTTCCACTGTCCAAACTGTCATTAAATATTGGCAGTTAAGGGGAACTAAGGCTAACCAAAACCCTTATGATGATAGCAAAGGACCACTGCTAACACAGAAGCCGTGGTGCACTGTTCTACTGTGTGGAAGAATCACCAGTAGGCAACTAATGCCTCATAACAAAATGAATGCCAGAAGTACACAAAACAATATAAGTAACTTCTTTGGAAACGCATGGTGTGAACTGAGAAAGGCCAGAGGCACAAGAAACATTACATGGGTAGATGAAAGAATTTATTCCCCCAAGTATCGTCATATTCTGGAAGCATGCTAAGAAGACACCAATCTGGCTACAAAATATAACTGTAATATGTGACATATGCCAAATGTGTACTACTGTCCAAAGTAGGGGTGCAGAGGTTGTGTTTACACCTTTACATTTACATTACATTTTTAAAATAAACAAAATGTAATTTGTTCAGGGCTGCTCAAACTCGTGCATGCAGCTGTATGTTTAAATGCATAGTTATTAATACAAGAAATTTTATGGAAATTTGATTTACATTCTTTGCACATTTTTTTCTTTGAACAAAAAGTCTACAAACAAAAACTATCACATTTTAAATCTTAATCTTAAAGCATTTCCTTCTCTTTGCGAACAAATGTAGTTTCACTTGCGAAAGGTTTATAATCTGTACTCTCAACAAGTGTGTTAATGAGCTATGAGTGAGAAATAACTAATATCAAATGACATTATGCTTTTGTTATTGCTTGCAATAACTGTGACTTCTAAGGGTTAAACATTCAGAGACCAAAAGGCTACTTAAAAAAGCCTGGTTTTTGATTAATGCACAATGTTTTTTTGCAGGTGCCCTAGCAGGTGAGCATTTTAGGTGGTGCACTGGATGGCATTTGCCATGTCTAGTGGGTGTGTATAGTTTCCAAGCTGTTAGAATCAAAAAAGGTTTACTTTTCTAGGTTGCCATCCAGACTTGAATCATATTCCAAACAACTGGTGCTCTCCAAATGTTTGCAGTAGGCATGGCATGATTTTTTTTTCTGGTTCTATGAATACAAATATGCACATCCTAATTGCATATTAATTCCCTGTATAAAGTGGGTCTGAGTGTCCTGGTGAGCTTATCCTCACTCAAGTATTATACCATGTGATTCATCTAATCACAGCTTAGAGTAATTAAACCTGCCTTCCCACAAAACCGGTCATAGGGATGGCAACTTTTCAGGGTCAGACTGCCTTCTGTTGCGTTTCAAGGGAAAGAGGGTAGAATAACTGTCTGTTTAAAGTTGGTCATAGGTGTTCAATACATTACACTTAACTGGGTTAAGAAAATACACTTGTTTTCTGATTACTGCTTATAGAAGGCCAATGAGGTATGTATTGATGGCTTTGACGGCCATAAATAACTCTAGAACCACATATGAGCATTATGCATTAATGGTGCACAGATTTTAAAGATGATAGATACTATACAACAGTTTGCATCATGTCATTAGTTAATATATAGGCTAAGAAAATGACCAGGTTTGGATTAATTTCTTAAAAAGTGTAAGTGCAATTTTAATTTTAATAAGGCATTGCTGTTTTGCACTCACTAGTTACTGAGTTGATTTCATTTGTTGTTTTTTCTGGTCAGCAGCCCATTGATTCAAATACATTATAGGCCTATTTGACTTTGATGTGGTCTGAGATTCATATTTTCCTACCTCAATGCAACCTCAATGAGGTTTGAATTACTGGTACAGTGTGCAGGCCAGGTCTCCCAAAACCCATGCAGGATAACTCATTTTGTTTGTTGCAAAATGTTTGTTAAATCTAAACAAAAATGTGGATTTATCTAAACAACCATGGATTTATGTAAAAATTGTGACAGGCATACCTAGATCCATAAAGCAGGTGGACTTGGCCAAGTGGATAGTATTGTCTTTCAAAGGTCAATTTCAAGTTTCTTACTTATTAAGATTAGAACACAAACACACTACTATCCATAAACCTGATGCAGGACAATTTTGAATAAAAAACAAAAATAGCCTTCCAACAAAATTAGCCAATCTGCACTGAAGCTATGAGAAAAATGAGGCTAACAAGTAATCATATGTTCTCCAGTTAACATAAACCTAAATCAGTCAACTCAAGCATCCTTGCTCATGAGCATTCAGAGACTATATGACCCTAAAATCTACAATCTATATACAGTGCTATCTATAATATATATATACCCTTTAAGCACATAATAAAATAATGTCAATCTACTGCACTACACAGTGTTTTATGCTTAGGCACATCTGATTCAGCCCATGAAGAGCTTGCTCAGCATTATATTTGCGTTAGATAAAGAGAAAACACAAACCTGTGAAGTGCAGGAACACTACATAACTAGCCCACGCAACTAAGCAAACAAAAAGGTTTGCTAAAAGACATTGGATGTTGTTCATCTGTATCTTCTCTGAATTTTGAGATATAATATAACCATATAAAAACATATCAAAACACATCATGAATTTGATGTAGACTTTTGGTTATGTTATTTCTCAAGATTATGTATTATATATAATCTCAAGAAATAACATAACCAAAAGTCTACATCAAATTCATGACGTGTTTTTAAACTGTATAATTGTAGCTATGCTGTTATACAGATGGATCCTATTGGCTTTTGTGAATTAAACAAATCCCAAATCAGAAAACAGTAATTATCAGCAACGTCATGAAAACTGTGCAAGGGTGAATGAGGTCTATTAAATCTATCTTGCCGGTTTGCTGAGGGGACAGTGAGAAGATGTACAATGTAATTCATTATTTAGCAAAATCAGGTTTATTAATTTCCAAAATACAAAAACAAACCACGTTATCTGGGACATACTATCCCAGAGCTAATATCAAATCATTCAAATAAATAACAAAAAAAATCAAATATAAATAATTATTACAATTAATTAAGATATAGTTAAAAAATCAGGTGCATAAGTGGCAGCCATATAGACAAGAATATGTATTTTGCTATACACACTTAAACATAGAGGTGCCATAGAATTTCATCACAAAGTAGAAGAAGTTGACTTCTAATTCACATCCGTCTTCCCATCTTAAATGGTGCATCAATTACATTGGGTCCTCAGCCCACCAACAATTTCAAAACAAACAAGCCTCCCCAGCCTTCTAATCGAACCCACAAACCCAAATCTCGTCACTGCCTTCAAAAGTGTTCGATTAAATGGGCTGGAGGTGAAACATGTAGAAAGGTAGAACACCAGAATTAAGATTTATTGACCACAGTAGATCCACATTTAGTTTCTTAAATAAGAACGATTGTTGTAAATGGGATATGCAGATTAAGAAGTAAAGGTTCAACGTCAGTACACGTTTGTTTTGTAGCACTGTACATACAAGCCAGTGACCAATTAGTAAACCTTATTTTTAAGAGTGTAACAGAAACTGCACAGGTGCAGAGAACTGACATGGAGTGTATGAATCACATGACTTTACACTGCTCTGCACTCGGTGCCGCAGGCATAGAGGCCTGGGTGCCACCCATGTTGAGACTCAGCCCTTGGAAGGCACCAAAAAGGGAGTCGTCATTCTTTGGAGGGGCTTTGCTGTTAAGCTGCTTCCTGTCCTGAGATTTATAGGAATAAGAAACAGAGCATAAACAGTCATGCTTTGGCAAACAAGACATTTAATTTTACTTTACACTTTACTTTACGGCATAAGATATCTGCATAGGGTTTAAAACATAAAGCACATACAGATATATGGGACAGTTTGGGCAACACTGGTGGTGGATTTTATTAAGGCAATTAATAAAATCCACCACCAAAGTTAATTCTTCCGCACCCTTGCATAATCACTGATTACTTCCTAAACTTACTGGAGTAAAGAGTAAACTTTACTGGAAAAAGAGATGTGGAATATACGAGTTTGGTTGTTTTCCCCAAAATGCCATATTCAGCAAAATGCTAAAACAAACACACACA
The DNA here is from genome assembly GCF_030463535.1 of Salminus brasiliensis. Taxonomy (NCBI): domain Eukaryota; kingdom Metazoa; phylum Chordata; class Actinopteri; order Characiformes; family Bryconidae; genus Salminus; species Salminus brasiliensis. Next base: position 21,785,953 of record NC_132880.1, read on the forward strand.
GACTCGCTCACCTTTGTGTAACGATGTGGGCTCCTGTAGTGGGCCCTCCCTGCTGCTCTCTCTGCATTCTTCTTAGATAACATCCCTTGCCTCAGTTTCCTGTTCAAATAGTAAAAGACACTTCTTAGAAAATTCCCAGCAGCTGCAACTTTCTTGTTACACACACAAACTGTTAAAATGAATGTTCTTTGGAGATCCATCACTTTGCGTTCCTTCCACTCTTTAAAGAACTTTAAATCTAGGACTCTTTATTTATAAATCAGATCTAAACACAATGGAAAACAAACTGTCCTATACAGGTCTACTTTTTACATTCACCAAAGTACAAACCGGATTCCAAAAAAGTTGGGACACTAAACAAATTGTGAATAAAAACTGAATGCAATGATGTGGGGATGGCAAATGTCAATATTTTATTCGTAATAGAACATAGATGACAGATCAAAAGTTTAATCTGAGTAAATGTAACATTTTAAAGGAGAAATATGTTGATTCAAAATTTCATGGCGTCAACAAATCCCAAAAAGTTGGGAAAAGTAGCAATAAGTGGCTGGAAAAAGGAAATTGAGCATATAACGAACAGCTGGAAGACCAATTAACACTAATTAGGTCAATTGACAACATGATTGGGTATAAAAAGAGTTTCTCAGAGTGTCAGTGTCTCTCTGAAGCCAAGATGGTAAGAGGATCACCAGTTCCACCATTGTTGCGCAGAAAGATACCAGAATGGTGTTACCCAGCGTAAAATAGCAAAGACTTTTAAGTTCTCATCATCAACCATGCATAACATCATCAAAAGATTCCGAGAATCTGGAACAATCGCTGTGCGTAAGGGTCAAGGCCGTAAAACTCTACTGGATGCTCGTGATCTCCGGGCCCTTAAACGTCACTGCACCTCAAACAGGAATGCCACTGTCAAGGAAATAACAGAATGGGCTCAGGAATACTTCCAGAAATCATTGTCAGTGAACACAATCCACCGTGCCATCCGCCGTTGCCAGCTGAAACTCTACAGTGCAAAGAGGAAGCCATTTCTAAGCAAGCTCCACAAGCTCAGACGTTTGCACTGGGCCAGGGGTCTTTTAAAATGGAGTGTGGCAAAATGGAAGACTGTTCTGTGGTCAGATGAGTCACGATTTGAAGTTCTTTATGGAACACTGGGACGCCATGTCATCCGGACCAGAGAGGACAAGGATAACCCAAGTTGTTATCAACGCTCCGTTCGGAAGCCTGCATCACTGATGGTATGGGGTTGCATGAGTGCTTGTGGCATGGGCAGCTTGCATGTCTGGAAAGGTACCATTAATGCAGAGAACTATGTTCAGGTTCTAGAACAACATATGCTCCCATCTAGACGTCATCTCTTTCAGGGAAGACCCTGCATTTTTTAACAAGATAATGCCAGACCACATTCTGCAGCAATCACAACATCATGGCTACGTAAGAGAAGGGTCCGGGTACTGAAATGGCCAGCCTGCAGTCCAGATCTTTCACCTATAGAGAACATTTGGCGCATCATAAAGAAGAAGGTGCGACAAACAAGGCCCAAGACGATTGAACAGTTAGAGGCCTGTATTAGACATGAATGGGAGAGTATTCCTATTTCTAAACTTGAGAAACTGCTCTCCTCTGTTCCCAGACGTCTGTTGAGTGTAAAAATGGCCTTGTCCCAACTTTTTTGGGATTTGTTGACGCCATGAAATTTTGAATCAACATATTTCTCCTTTAAAATGTTACATTTACTCAGAGTAAACTTTTGATCTGTCATTTATGTTCTATTACGAATAAAATATTGACATTTGCCATCTCCACATCATTGCATTCAGTTTTTATTCACAATTTGTTTAGTGTCCCAACTTTTTTGGAATCCGGTTTGTACAAAAAAAGACCACTCAACACTATTCACATACGGGGGCACTGTGAAATCTGTGAAATGTCAACTTTACAAGAGAAGAACAAAACATTTTATTACAAGTTATTTTGGAGCATTTCTATTGGTCCATTCATCATAAGATTTTGACAACATAAAGAACAGCTACCAACCTTTTTCAAAAAGGCTCAGAATGCTTTTTTTAGTGACAGTGACAATAGTTGTATTTTCCTAACATTTTAGACAGACAAAATACATAAAAATCCTGGATAATTATTTTTATTTAGCTCAATCCCAGCAGGAAACATTATGGAAAACATTACTTGCCTTTCTCTGTGCAGTTCTGCTTGGTAGGCTCTGATCCAGGAGGAGTCATGTGCTGTTTGTGAGTAGCAGCAGGGAGCGCTCTTTCTCCGAGCACTCTTGCCTTTCCGACTCATGCCATCCTTCACCCCTGATACACAGCTGGACAACTGTCGGACTGGAGCCCCGAGGGATTTCTTCACTATAGCATCCATGTATCTCTTCTGTGGCGTTGTATAACTGGAGAGTGCCGGACTGTTTTTTAAACCTCAGCACAGTAGGCTTCTTTCAAATTCCTGCCCATACAGAGTCTTACACGTACCCTGGTTTAACAGGCACACAAAGCAGCACTTTCAATAATCTCACAGCAATTAATGCATATTTCTTCAGGCAGTTTGGTTCAAGTTAATTAGCACCCTGAAAACAGTATGCCAGGACCTGAAAAATCAGGAAAATATTACACTTAAATTACAGTCTAATTACATAAGAGCAATATGCACGTTAGTACTCATAAAGTTAAAGACTGTTCAGAATTATTCAGTACATACATTGACTTTTTAAACTATTTAGTAATTACAATGCACTCAGAAACTACTATGAATTCTAAATGTATCAACTATGAACTACTCAGTACCTATTCTGCATTATTCAATATCCACTATGAACTATTCAGTACCTGTTCAACATTTATCATGAGTTATCCAGTAACTATGTATTATTTAATAAGCACAATGCACTATTCATCAACCATTACAAATAATTTAGTATCCAGTATTAATTAATCAGCATATTATATTATATATCATATTATATTATACTATGAAAAAGTGAGGACTTGTTCAGCACCCTCCATGAATAAATGTTCAGTTACTACAATTAATTATTCAGTAAGTCCAAAAAATTATCCAGTACCTACTATGAATTTCTGAATGAATGTTATGCAACTAAGTCTAAATTATGTAAGTATATGTAAGAAACCGACGTGCAGACTAAGCAAGAGACCCCTAGAGACCCCTAGCCCTAAAGGGCCTTTGTGCATCAATTTAGTACAAATTACAAAGTATAACTCACAAGGACAAGCAGAAATTCATTTGTGAATTTTACTACTATAACTGTATTTTGAAAAGCAGAATAAGCTCAAGACAAGTGACATTTTACATACCTGATCACTGATGACTGCATTCAATCAAAGCAAGTTCTCAGACATTCGTATCCCATTCAGTGTAGTCCAGCTCAGAAAGCCCTGCCTCCTTGTGAGTCTTAAGACTTTGGCGACAAGTAGCATGTTTTTAAACCCTGGTCCCATCCCCCGTCTCCCTAGTGCTAATCACAAACCCACGTAATGGGCCTGTAATCTTGTTAGAAACAGCAGGGAATTCCAAATGCACGTGCGGGTGAGAAAAGCCTGGTGACTTTAATTTATAAACACCAGTCAAATTAACCAAATATAGCACATGCACATTTGTGAATAGTCTCCTGCGATCCGTGACGGGACTGACAGACTAATCATTGCATTTTCTTTTCAAACACCTCAGATATATACCCTTTAAAAACAATCCATTGGCATTTGTTCTAAACAACAAAGGCAGAATAAGGAGTGAAATCTCTCCTTTAAACAGATGGAGGAGGGGAGGAGGATGACCGGTAGCACAGGGTAGCAGATGCTGAAAAGCATGAATGACGCAGTAAGTGTGTTATTTACACCTTCTAACAACTGCTGCACTCAGAAAACCCCCAACAAACTTATTCTCCATTCACAGAACAACCTCATTCATACATCAGCTCTGATGAACCAAGTAACCTAACAACCACTCAGACCTCCACATTCTTACATTATTAGAACCATAAGCGCTTTAAAAGCTAGTGTTTGCCTATATTACCAAGCTTCTTTCAATGCACTGGAAGAGCCTAAAATAACATCAACAACTGCTAAACATTAAAAAAAGCAACGTACATTAATACAAATTCATCATCCAGTATCACAAACAGTGCACAATAAAGGTTTTAGGTCCTGGGTATATAGATCCACCGATATGGGCAAGTATTTTAAACATAGGCAAAATATTTACTTATTTGTTAGCTTACTTTTCTTGTATTACAGCATTATATGTCCAAATGTCTAAAGAGAGCTTTGCAAGTACACTCTATTTGCCTCCTAGTACAGTGTCAGTCAGTTCAATGTAACTGGTTTCTAGATTTAGACGTGATAAGAGGTTGGATTAAAACATGGGTGAGTTCCAAGTTTAGTGCCCTCTAACTCAGACACTGTGCATCAGATCAGTGTAACTAGCTGAGTGGCACATACTAAATAAAGCCTGGTGACTGGTTTTAGGTCTTACGAGTAGCTGCTCTTGAAGCATTAAAGCCGTAAGCCCAAACACTGTTCGGCCAAAGCTCGTGAGTTGCATTCTACCAGTATATTAATGACCAAGAGAACTATTCAAGAAGATCAAGATCAAACTAAAAAAAAAATCATACAAGTCCCTTGTTTTAAGACCTCTGGAGCCTCCAGTTTCTTCACTGTCCTATAGTGAAATTAAAGGGAGCAGTTTTGATTTCAAACTTTACTAAGTTAGTAAATTATCTTCCCATTTTATATATGTGAAGCACCTCATGGACTTGGCTAAAGTGAAGGTTCTGAAAATGATTTGCATTAATGACACCATACTGCTTTATACAATAGTACACACTTCTTACAGGAATTTGTTAAAATGGGATATTTAATTACAAAATGCAAGATGCTCATCTCTAGTTTTGAAGTTTAAAACTCACAAAGCATAGAACATCACCACGACATGCCAGTCACCCACTGAGGAGTATAGGGGTGTGAACAGGATGTTTTAGAGGCACTGGGAACTTTGTTAGGATCTTGTTATGTTCCATACCTATCTGTGTGAAGGCTTGGTTTGTAAAGACTCTAAACCCAGCATTGAAAGAAAAACATTGTGGAAAGAAACATGTCTGCCGTTTCCTGCCTGTGGAGCTGCCATTACTTTTGCAAAAACACCAGGCAAACGGACAGAGTCTTTATTCTATACAGTCATAGATACATACATATTTATATATACACAGATTTACACAGTTAGCTTCATACAAAAACACCAGAAATAATGCTTATTTCTATTTTGAAAATAAATACTGTAAACCTGTGCTGGCGAGAAACAAGGGCACAAAAGCTCTGTGCTTGATTACATTGAGAGAAACCTTTAACTTAACAGAAAAAACAATCTGTGTATTTATCAGCCACGCTAAAACATGTGACAATGATTCCAGGGAGAAAAAAACAAAACAAAACAAAAAAACATTGTAAAAGAACAGCCCATCATGTTGGAACTGACAGAAATACAGTTCGTATCAAGGGAAGTGCTTTTGAGACAAAACTGCACCTCAGCTGTTGCCAGTCCAAAAGTTTAGTGAGGGAGCATTATTCAGCTTGAGTGATTAGATGACAACTGGAAGAACTGAGCTTATTCAGATAAAGGAGCGGTTTTGACCCATCTTGTCCAATCAGGAGAGAAACAAAAACCAAGGCACTTGACCTGGTGACTTGGTTCCAGTTTACATTCATGTCTTTGAAAGCTATTTTAAAAACCTCCTTTTTTGCTTTGCTACCTGTATTACTAAAGCTCCTTACATTTGTCGGTGTGGAAGACTAGGGTTCCAATACTCCACAAGTTTGAAGACTTTTTCCTTCATACAATCTAAATAAATGTCAGTAAAAAATATGATCTTAAGGTGATCAACCCGCCCAAAAACTGTGATTATTGGGTAAGCACATGTATAATAAATACAAGTAGTACTTTGCCCAACCTGCAGTATAACAAAACCAGCTCCATCTTAAGCACATCCTTTTTGTATTACCTCAAAATGTTTTATGTAGGCGATTTCAAAGTAGAAACAGTTCTAGACTATTCTTCTTCTTTAGATTACCTTAAAACTACTTGGTCAGTGAGTTTTCTTAAAGTAAGAATGACTTTTACTAGGTGACACGCAACTTTTTCTTTTGGCAGATCAGCTCAGTTCCACCTTAAAACTCAGCACCCTTGCTATGATTTTTTTTGGCATGAAACAACGAGTGGAGGAGACAAGTGTCATCGGCTAATGTCACGGTTTCCCTCCCAGCTCTTGCCTGGCATCTGGTCGCTTGATGCAACAGGAATCTGGAAGAAGGGGTGTCTCAGGGACGCGGCCAGTGTGATGCGCTTAGACGGCTCATACTCCAGCATGGCCTCAATCAGGTCAAACAGCTGGTGATGCTCCTCAGCCTCAGAGAGGATATACCTCTAAAAGACAGGAAGAGAGAACCAGATGAGACAGAAATCAAAGGCAAATCACATAGCATATTGTGTAATACATTTTTCATTTTTAACTGCTTGCCCCTCACCCGCAAGGGTTTGCAGTTCTCTCTGACATATCTTCCTGCCGAGGAGCTTTCGTCCCAGTCCAAACGGCCATGGTAAAAGTACTTCTGTTTGCTGGTGGAGAAATTCAAATGAACATTAATACCATCTGAACACCCTGTTTAAATGCTGACTCATTCCAGACATGAGGCATGAAGTCTTACCGGGTTTTGCGGATCATCCTGGATGGGACAGGGCCCAATATCCTCTCCATCATGGCTAAGTGCTCTCTATTATCATGAGTCTGCAAAAGACAAAAACATTACAATAAAAGCAACAGCCAAACCAGAAGACAATCACATTGCTTCACTATAGTTAGTATATAAACTTTGAGCATTAAATAATTACTAGCAAATGCATTCACTTTCAAGAAGATTACATAACTGCAGTAGAGGACATTTTTCAATTACAATGTGGCGTCTCAGATTAACGTTTATGTATCCTTTCATTCTTTCAGATTTAGAAATCTAAAACCAAAGTGTTCTAAACCAGTGGTTCTCAGCTTGGAGGCGTGACATGGTTGTCTATAAAGAGTACATCATTGATATTGCTCTCATATTGCTTTATTTTGTGTACAAAACAATTTTAACTTATTACTCTACAAAGCATCTACATCTGAGTGTTTGCTTGCATGAAAACATATCCCATGTGAAGCAAACCAGAAAGAGAAGCAGAGAATGTATTTTTGCCTTATTACCCAATTTTTCTTTACCTGATTGCAGTCAAAATGATATGCTCTACTGAGGGTTTGGTAGCTGTACAGTGCTTTTCCCACTGGTCAGCCCAACTGGGCTGAAAGACCTTAGGAGCAGCAGCAGGGGTAGCTTTAAACATTCAAATAAAAAATCTGAATTATTTTGCGGTGTCGCAATGGTATGGTAATGATGGTATAATTATTAATATCCTTGTTTTCATGCTGCGACCCACACGCACCCCTGGTGAACAAATTCTCTACATGGAACAAACCTATATATGTATGAACTACTATTAATTTTCAAACATTTTGAAAACAACTGCTTTAATGTTCAAGCACCTAGTGGAAGAAAAAAAATATAACCATACAAATACTGGAATGGAAGCAAGTTCCTTGGTTTATCAGGAGCATATGGTTCTGTCTATTCATGCATAGTTTAGAACACAAGTGTATGAGCTAACGAGAGAGACTTAGTGAGGGCACACATGGCCTTAGGGCAAATAACAGGTGTTGGGTTTACTGTACGGACATTTGTGACCCCAGGTCAGATTGTACTCATGGTTAATCTCTTTGCTTCAGTCTGTGTCTACCTGCTGTCATGACCGAGGAGCAGAGAGAGACAGGTAGAGGGGAAGACACAGACAGAAAGAAAGACACTATTGTGTACCTGGAAAAGTGTGAAGCCAAGGTAGTATTCAAAGAGAATGCAGCCAATACTCCACACGTCACAAGGCTGGCTCCAACCCAACTCTGCATGAAAACACGTATGGAAGATTCAATAATATCCCTTTACAAAAGTGTCTACACAGAATGTACACTCCTTGGTACAAAACCCTATGCCAGATAAACATGTGTATACAGTCAGCTTACTGAAATGAACTACACAGAGAAAAGGAAACTCCAGTTAAAAATGATGGTGCATTGGACCACATTCCTTAACTCTACCCAAACACAAAAAGCCACCTAGTGGAATGTTTATGGCACTACATAACAAATAGTCTGGAAACTCTTCAGGTTCTGAACCAAAACCATCTAGTCATCTACATACTGGTTTGCAGGATGGGCCTTTATGGAGGCTTCAGTTAAGTAATTAAGAATCTGTTATTCAAACATCTCTCAGCATTGGACCAATCATCAGGAGATTGCTTGTTTGATCCCAAGTGATGTCACAACAGTTTGTACATGTATGAAAGATTTCTACATAGAACATCAATCTGTAAATATTTAAAACACAAACATACTTACCTAGAATGACTTCAGGTGCACGGTAATGCCTGGTTGAGACGATTGTGCTGTGGTGCTCGTGGTCAAAGGTGGCACTGCCGAAGTCTACTACCCTTACTGCTGTGCTCTTCACTGTTCGCTCGTCTCTTTTCTGACCAAAACAAACGGCAAAACACTGAAATACCCCCCAAAAAGCAAAACAAGACAACAAGGTTCCAAAATGCATTATTTTCAAGAGCTGACAAATCATTCACCTCCTTTTCACTTGCTCACCTTCTCTACATTGTATGTTATGGTGAAGTCAGAGTTCACAAAGAGGATGTTTTCTGGTTTCAAGTCTGTGTGGGTCAGCTTGTTATCATGCATAACTGTTGAGAGGAAGCAATGATTCAGAATTAAAGAAACGTGCACATATGGAGTGCACAACTCTTCATACTTAACTATTATAAAACCTCCACAGCATGCAATTCATTTATATATTCAATTCTTTGTTAAAATGTTAAATACAATACTCACATTTGACAGCAAGACAGATCTGGTAGGCCATGTGCCGGACCTGGCTGATTGAGTAGGGCAGGTAATTGTTTTCCTTCAGGAAATCAAAAGTACTAAGAGCTAAAAGCTCAAAGCTAAGGCACATGTGGCCATGGTAGTCAAACCAGTCAAACATCCGAACACACAGACTAAAAGAGGGAGATTGGACAAGAAAAGCAAAGCAAGATTAAGAAAATCTGTTTCTTCAGTGAGGCAAGGGTTTATGGGAAAAATCCAACATACATCTGCTAATTATCTATATAAAATGAATAAACAAATGATCTTTAATTAGAATACATGCATTATATATATATATATATATATATATATATATATATATATATATATATATATATATATATATATATATATGTGTCACTATGCAGACTGTATATTAACAATTAGTGTGTTGTATTTGTTGCCTCACTTTTTGTTGTCAGGGTCTCTCTCGTTGATCTTTTCTAGTACGTTGATCTCCAGTCGAGCTGCCTCTTTGTACTTCTCCACATTTTTAATGATTTTCAGAGCAACGTGGCATCCACCCCTTAAGGAATACAGAACAGTTCACATACAATGTAGCTTACTGAATTACCAAAAATATCGCAATAACCATTTCAAAATTTCACTCCCTTTTGAAATTCCTTCCATGAGATGCTTTACTAGGCATTTGCTGTGGCTGTTTTCACTTGCAATCACCTTCAGTTTTGTCATCAGTAAGTAAACATGCTCAATAGTGGTCAGGTGACTGGCTTTGCCATTTAAGAAAATTTCATTCCTTTGCTTTAAGTAGCCCTTGGTTAGCTTTCACAATATTTTGGGTCATTATTCACATGTACCAGGAAGTACCATCAGATACATTTAGCAGAATTTGAATGAATCTGATCAGGAAGCTTAGCTTAACACACTTCAGAATTCATCCTGCTACTTCCACCAGCAACACATCACCAATAAACATCAGTGACCAATTCCATTGAGTGTTACCAGTGATTTTCATTACAAATGAAACCCTCGCGGTCTGAATTTATGAAGGCATCTCTTTATTGTAAGGCAAATAAACAAACATTTATATTGTAGACCCCGACAATGATATACAGTGGGCCAAAAAGTATTTAGTCAGCCACTGATTGTGCAAGTTCTCCTACTTAGAAAGATGAGAGAGGTAATATAATGTTCATCATAGGTACACTAAGACTATGGGAGACAAAATAAAAAAAAAAAAATCCAGGAAATCTCACTGAAGGATTTTTGAAGAATATATTTGTAAATTAAGGTGGAAAATAAGTATTTGGTCAAAAACTCAATACTTTGTAACATAACCTTTGTTGACAGAGGTCAAACTTCACCAGGTTTGCACACACTGTAACTGGTATTTTGGCCCATTCCTCCATGCAGAGCTCCTCTAGAGCAGTGATGTTTTAGGACAGTCACTGGGCAACACAGACTTTCAACTCCCTCCACAAAGTTTCTATGGGGTTGAGGTCTGGAGACTGGCTAGGCCACTCCAGGACCTTGAAATGCTTTTTACATAGCCACTCCTTCGTTGCCCGAGCGGTGTGTTTGGGATCATTGTCATGCTGGAAGACCCAGCAACGTTCCATCTTCAATGCTCTTACTGATGGAAGGAGGTTTTGGCTTAAAATCTCATGATACATGGCCTCGTTCATTCTTCCCTTAACAAGGATCAGTCGTCCTGTCCCCTCTGCAAAAAACAGCCCCAAAACATGTTTCCACCCCCATGCTTCACAGTAGGTATGTTCTTTAGATGCAACTCAGCATTCTTCTTACTCCAAACACGACGAGTTGAGTTTTTACCAAAAAGTTCTATTTTGGTTTCATCTGACCACATGATATTCTCCCAATCCTCTTCTGGATCATCCATATGCTCTCTGGCAAACTTCAGACGGGCCTGGACATGTACCTGGCACTGCAGGATTTGAGTCCCTCTCAGCGTAGTGTGTTACTGGTAGCCTTTGTTACTTTGGTCCCAGCTCTCTGCAGGTCATTCATCAGGTCCCTCCGTGTAGTTCTGGGATTTTTGTTCACCGTTCTCATGATCATTTTGACCCCACGGGATGAGATCTTGCGTGGGGCCCCAGATCGAGGGAGATTATCAATGGTTTTGTATGTCTTCCTTTTTTTTCTTTTTATACAATTGCTCCCACAGTTGATTTATTCACACCAACCTGCTTGCCTATCGTAGATTCACTCTTCCCAGCCTGGTGCAGGTCTACAATTTTCTCTGCCACCTCATTTTTGTTTTGTTAATGATGGCCTCCTTCACTTGCAACAACATCCCTTTAGACCTCATGTTGAAAGCTGCCATTAACAGCTAACAAATGTATATTTAACACATGGAATGAGCTTCATTTGTCATGAAATAAAACCACACCTGGCCATGAGACTGCTTATCAATCAACTGTTCAATTACTTTACAGCCTGTGAAAAAGGGAGAAACCGGCTGTAATCTTTAACCTCTTATTATACAAGCCTAAAACTAAATGCTAACTAATGCTTTAATCAAATGCTTGAATTCTTACCTGCGATGGTCAATGCACTCCATCACCCTCCCAAATGTGCCCTCCCCCAAAGTGCCAACAATTTCATCTGAGAGAAAGACAGAGAGAAGCAAGATAAAGAGAAAGAGAGAAAGAGGGAGAATAAATAATATTTAGAAATGGAACACAACAGAACACAAACTCAGGCGGTAAACGTTCTAGCACTGGTTCCCTAACTTATCACGCTTGTTACAGCTTAAGCTAAAATGGACAACCGGCAAATTCGCACACCTTCAACAGAAAGAAATAAACAAATAAAATGTAGTCAATTTGCAAGAGTAATTTTTTAATAGTGAAAATGCTGCGAAAGCTAAGACACCCCCTGTTGAGAAATCATTGTGAATGTCCTAAGGCAACGAATAAAAGAAAGATCTGATTTTGGTAACTGCATTAAACAAAATCTGCACCAGATTCTTAGGGACAAGGTAAAACTGATAAAACTCAGTACAATGCTGCTGCAAATCTAGCAAATGCTAATTCTACTTTCTCTGCTATAAACTAAAGATTTCCTTTCTTTTAATAGAGAACAAGAATATCAAAAGCTGCAAAAAATACTTTTAGACATTCCTGCAACGCAGGCTCTAAACTACTAAACGCCACCCTGTCAGCAAATAAAAAGAAAGCAACTAAAAACATATAACAATACATATTCATTATGCCATTCAACCTCCTGCTCTATTCTGACAACCGGGGAGCGCATTCTATGACATCATCACATTCATCCACATCATCATAGTCATCAACAACATGACCTCTTGCCCTCCCATGTGTGTGTATTTCTGCTCTGTGCTGGTACTGATAGGGAGAAAGGTTACGATATAGGAGTAGAGTAGTAGTAGTGGCAGTGTGTACATCTCTCTTGCAGGACGTCGCCACTCCGACAGATCAGATGACCCTCCTCGTCGTCCCTCACACACAGCGCCCGCGTCCCGCTGTCACTCCGCTGCTTTTCGGCCCCCGCCAGGGTCACAGGTGAGAGGACACAGCACGACCGCAGAGGGAGGAGGGGGGTGGGCGGAGAGGGGAGAGCGGAGGGGGGCAGCCGTAGCCACGGCGATGGAGAGGAGCAGTGATGTTGATGTTGTTGTAGGTAGGTTTGGTGATCATGGGGCGATTCGTATGACACCACGTGAGGAGATATATATAACGATAGGGATATAGTGCAAGGGAACAAGTCAAAGATCACATTTCGTCCCTCTTTTCTTGCTTTCTACATGTACTCCCATCAACCCTCTGCCTAGCAGCCCTGACAAAAAGTCAACATCAACCTGCATCATAAACATATACTCATATACAAAAACACACATGAGCAAAGACATTAGAAGGCTGAGATAAGTTGCACTACCCAGTGTAGAAATAAAGGAAAACAAGCAACAAAAGGAAACATCTAAGCACATTCATTAACAATATTTGTATAATATTAATATAAGTATAGTGCTGGTAATTACACACTAACTTTCAGTCGTAAACTAGTGAAAGAGGATGAGGTGTGTAGAGAGAAAGAATACTTTAATTCAAATGAGAAATATTTCACTCATTTCCCAACTGACCAACTCCTTTACTACTTACTAACTTACTTAGAAGTAAAAAAATTATTAGAAGTAAAAATTATTCAATTTAACATGGGGAATGCCTAACCCCAACTTGTAATAGACTATATAAGGCCCTTTTTTCTCTAATGTGGGATTACAATAAAGTTGTAATCCAAAAAATGTGTGTCTCTCGTAGTACTGTATGTACAAAAACTAAAAAAAAAAAAAAACAACAACAAAAAAAAAAAACTAAACAAAACCAAAAAGAGTTTATACTTACCAATTCCTGGGGCTGTGGATAAGAACAGGTTAAAGAGAAAAGAAGCGAGAGCTGAACAGATGGAGACAGAGAGAAAATGGGGGGAGGGGGGCCCAAATAGCAAGGCATGGGTTAGAAAGTACTCACCGAGGAGGATGGGCTATAGGACCTGGTTCTACGCCGCCTTCGTTTGTGCTTACGCCTGCTGCCTTTCTGCCGGTACGAGTCCTCACGCTCCCGTTCGTGGACGCGGCGGTAGTCGTAACTGGGCGAGGTGTCACGAGAATAGTAGTTGTCCGGTGTCCCGCGGTCACGTTCCCGGTCGCGATCCCTGCTGTGGTCCTGCCGTCTGTAGCTCTCGCAATAACGTCTGTCATACTGCCGTCTGTCTAGTGAACGGTTGTCGTAGCTGGAAAATAGAGAAGCAACCTTTAATCACTTAAGATCAAAGGTTCAGCTTTTTAAAAAACAAGTGTGCACATTTTCTTTGTCAGTCCGCAATAATAATAATAATAATAATAAAGACTTAGCAGGAGGGTATTTCATAAAGCAGGTTTTCTCAACTTACATAGAAGGTCTGTTAAGAGAAGAGCTGAGGGGCATTTCTATTGGAAAGTCCTAACTTTTGGACTTATGTTAGATAGCAAATTGAAAAATCCTGCTTTTGTAGCAGGTGTAGTTGTTAGCAAGCTTCATAAAGACAGACTGTACACGTACCTCCTAGAGCGTGCATAGCCACCCTCCTGTCTGTGCCCGCGTCCCCGTCTTTCTCTGTCACTGCTGGAAGAGAAGGAGGGTGAGCGTCGCCGTCGCTGCCTTCTTCCTCGCTCTCTGTCTCGCTCACGATACCTGTCTTGAAAGCTACAGCGGCTCGCCCGCTCTGAGGACGGGTACCGCCGAGAATGAGGCATCTAAGTGGGTACAGATGACAAACGAGACATTCATGCAGATTACATGTTACAGGCATAATAGTTTCCTTCTTTGAAATTCCAAACATGTTTTAATGACATTGGCATCATGCTTCATCTAAATTTTTTTCTTCAGGCCAGGAGGTAGACTCTTGCCGCTCTATACAGAACATTCAGACACAAATATAGCACTGGATTTTTTTACCATGAGCAGTAAAGGTGCTCAGACTACTAACACCCATTTAACAGCTGTACAGTCATAAAACAAAACATGGTGAAACTGCTCTGGTTGTTAAGCTAAAACAAACAGTGTTACAGCATGTACAGTATTATACAGTACAGTACTACTATAGTTAAGTATAATAATACTTATACCAGCACCATGCATACTGAATTTTAAAAGGATACTTTATTATTAACACTGGCAAATGTCAGCGGTTAGAGCGCCGAGATATCGATAACAGGGTTGTGGGTTCGATTCCCGGGCTCGGCAAGCTGCCACTGTTGGGCCCTTGAGCAAGGCCCTTTACCCTCTTTGCTCCCCGGGCGCTGGAGTTGGCTGCCCACCGCTCTGGGTGTGTGTGTGTACTCACTGCCCCTAACACATGCGTGTGTGTGAGTGTGTGTTCATTTATTTAAGAACTTTAAGTATGAACTGTCTGAAAGTGACATGCTGCAATGGTCTTCTGGTAAACCTCAGGAAAAAGGAAGCTAATAGCCCTGACAAACAGATACAATACAGATCAATAGAGATAGACAGAAATCTCGTGAGATTCACGATTTAGAGAAATAGTAAACAAAACGTTTTAAGATCAGGCTTTAAATTAAAAATCTTCAACGCTGAAACATCCAAGAGACCAAGGTGTGGAGCTCAGTTAAGGTCGTGACACACACAGATCTCCGAAATTCAACATTTATAGATTCTTTAAATATAATGTAGGATTTTAAGTTAGAATTAGCTAATTACTGTGGTAGGAGTGTCTGCAGCATTTGCTAAATCAAACTGCTTTTTTAGATTAAAAGGAAAAGTAATTCTTAATGTGGGGATGTACAAAAGATACTAGCTTCTAATATGTATTCTTCTTCTGTAACGTTTTAAAGACTGATAGGAACACTTTCTCCTTTGGGCACATAAGGAGCTGTCGATGTTAGATAAATGTTGGTAAAAATGTTGATGAAGGACTGTCAGACTGACTGTCTTCAGCTGGGGATTTCAGTTTGGATTTCCACAGAGATCTTCATGCTCAGTGTGTGTGTGTGTGTGTGTGTGTGTGTGTCTCTGCTTATCGAGGTTAGCTAGCTAGTGCTGGCTGGCTGGCTGGCTGGCTGGCTGGGTTGGTTATAGCTAGCACATAAACAGAAAGCTGTCTAAGGTATCTGTGGATTTAACTGAAACGCTTTAGTAGCACATATAACATAAAACTCAGGGATTTTGTGGGATTATGTAGGCGATTAGTACATCCCTAAACAATGCAGTGAAATTACACCAAACTTCTAATGTGAAGACAGAAATAAGGACGGTTTAACAAGATTCGCTAAATAACGAATCTTAGCCACAGCAAACTGACTAGCATGGTTAGCTAGCTAGCATTAGCTTTAACTAGAGCTAACTAGCGTAAGCAAAACGTTGCAAAACACATTTCTACGTCAATACAAAACAATACTGGCTGACAGACTTAGCTAAGTGGGGGGCTATTTCGCTTCACATCCCATGACTGAAAACAATTCCTAAAAAATACACTGTCGCGATTCGGCTAATCCAGTTAGCTAGCTAGCCGTCCACCACCGACCCTCAGGCCGCCATCTTGACAGTCGGCAGGTTAGCATAAGGGGGAGGGGGCCGCTCAAAAAAGCTAGCTAGTTCACTAGGAAAACATACAAAACCAGGCTTGTTTGTTGCAGCGGTACAATAAAGCAATAATATTCGTCGACAGATGTGAAAACGTACCGTTTTAGCAGCGAGGCCTGTACGTTTATCCCAAAGGAAATCCGTGTTGGCGCTTCGGCTCTCGATTTCTCTTATCCAAATTTGAGTAAACGAACGAGTGAACGAAGCCTCCTCCCACTTCTTCACACACTGCTCTCACTCTTGCAACGTAAACACCACTCTCGGCTTCACCCCGCAAACACACTAATAAATGGTCGAGATCAGGCAAATTGAACCAGACAAGAATTATTGAAAACGCGTCCTGAGAAATCCCACCGGCCTCTCCAAACCGTGCTGAAAATGACCAGTAAGAACAAGTGGGACCTGATTACACTAGCTTAAACTCTCACTATGTGGAATTTGCTTTATTGTATACAGTATTACAGGCTATATATTTTTTTCTAGGAGATCTTCCTAAAATCCCATTAGAAAAAAAACAGTGCTGAGTGTCCTGAAGTATGCTCCTGAAATGGTAGAGTGAGCATCACACTGAATTCTACCACTAAAGATGCTTTTCGGAAAACTGAGCCCAGATCTGGACACATCAAGGAAACAGAGGAAAACTACTGAACTGGAAACTACCAGGACCCAAGAGGGACATTTAATGATTCCTCAAGTACATGCAGAGTGCTGTTATGCCTTAAAAGTTTAATGAAAATGGTCATATTTAAGCAACAACAATGAATAAAATATTTTTCATTTATACCTAACATGACTACTAACACAAGAGGCCATGCCCAGGTGGGTCATTGGTCAAATGGAGCTAAAAGGATATCACATTAATTAATATTTCTATAATTGTAGAATGTATAAAAATGATTAAAAACAAATGACTGACAACATCACAATAGCTTCCAATACTGATTAACTACTCTGGATCCACTCATTGGCATGTTTATTAAAAAATAATTTGCTGTTCACTCAATGATTAATAGAATAGACTGTTTCGTCAATGGTTAAAATAATCTTTGGCCGTTCAGTCAGTCTGAATCAGAAATAGAAATCATTAGTATTTCTTAGTGAATGTGGACACAGTGATTCTCCTGTTTAAATTAGTGTAGAAATAGTTTGTAGTGTTTTCATCATTTAGGCCAAATGTATCCAGATATTTTAATAACAAAGCTTGGGATTTATTTTCAGGGTTTCTGTGTGGATGGGCAAAACAGCAGTTTAAAAAACGTTGATGTCTCAATGATAACTCATGTTAGTGGATTACGGAATGCCTGGCTTTACTTTTTCATTGCACTGACAAAACATATTGGGCTAACATTGGTAAAACTCTTCTCTGTCTGAAAAAGAGTGTGTGGATGATCCAGAAAAAAAAAATAATAACAATAATAATGACAAAAAGATTTGACTCAATTTTAAGCTTTTTTACTTGTAGGAATCAGGCTTGTGGTTAAGTGCATAAGGAGACGAACTGTGTAGAAAATGGGCTTTGGTTTCACAGTGTATTTATGTATTCTTTGGACATTACACTTGGTTGTTGATGAATATGACATATATGTTCTTGATGTGTTAGCTGACTATGCTGTTCTGACATGTTGACTCAATTTTTTTTTTGAGCAATTACCTCTTCTATTCTTTTATTGTTTGAGAAGGGAAACGTCTCTAACAGCAGCATACAGTTTTTAAAACTTATACTCCTGGTGAGGCTCGAACTCACAACCTCGGCATACCTTCACAAGTACTGCTGTATAAGTACTGCGCGCTAACCGATTGCACCACAGGAGCTGACAAAAAATGCTTCAATCCCTGCACTGCCACTTCTACACAGTATATACTAATTAGTGCACCACCAAAATGTATGCGTTAGTAAGGGTACTAGCTCAATAGAGCAGAAAGGTGTGGAGTTTGGTTTCTACAGAATTCATAGGTCAATCATGAAATTACAGATAATATGTCAAGTGCAAAATGTTAGCAAAACCTGTTTTTTGCAGAAATAAACAATATAATGGAAGCAGCTGTTAATCCTTGGCATCAAAAATAACAAACATTTTCCTATGTGCACAGAACATCAACAGAAAAGTAGCTATCCTTATAAAATGAAATAAATTGAACATTCAAGCTTTCAAAGTGAAAGCAGTGGTACAGTATTCAATTCAGTTCTGCATTGAGGAAACCAGTGCATTGTCATTTCAGTCAATCGAAAAAAGAATTGTTGACTGTTCAGTCAATGCTTTAAATGGTTAAGAGAATCATTGGTTGTTCAGCCAAAGTTTAAAAGAATCATATCTTGTTCCGTCAGAGCTGTTTAAAATCCAAATCTTTTCTAGAAAATGGGCTTTGGGTTCACAGTGTATTTAGGTATTCTTTGGACATTACACTTGGTTGTTGAGGAATATGACATAAATGTTCTTGATGCGTCAGCTGCCTATGCTGTTCTGACATGTTGACTGAAGATTATTTCTGAGCAATTACCTCTTCTTTTCTTTTATTGTTTGAGAAGGGAAACATCTCAAAAAGCAGCATACAGTTTTTAAAACTTATGCTCCTGGTGAGGCTCAAACTCACAACCTCGGCATACCTTCACAAGTACTGCTGTAAAAGTAGCGCCCGCTGACCGATTGTGCCACAGGAGCTGACAAAAAATTCTTCAATCCCTGCACTGCTACTTCTACACAGTGTATACTAATTATCGCACCACCAAAATGTATGCGTTAGTAAGGGTAATAGCTCAATAGAGCAGAAAGGTGTGGAGTTTGGTTTCTACAGAATTTATAGGTCAATTATGAAATTACAGATAATATGTCAAGCGCAAAATGTTAGCAAAACCTGTTTTTTGCAGAAAAGAACAATATAATGGAAGCAGCTGTTAATCCTTAGCATCAAAAATCACAAACATTCTGCAATGTGCACAGAACATCAACAGAAAAGTAGCTATCCTTATAAAATAAAATAAATGGAACATTCAAGCTTTCAAAGTGAAAGCAGTGGTACAGTATGCAATGAAGTTCTGCATTGAGGAAACCAGTGCATTGTCTTTTCAGTCAATCAAAAAAAGAATTGTTGACTGTTCAGTCAATGCTTTAAATGGTTAAGAGAATCGTTGGTTGTTCAACCAAAGTTTAAAAGAATCATTGGTTGTTCCATCAGAGCTGTTTAAAAGCCAAATCCTTTCTAGAAAATGGGCTTTGGTTTCACGGTGTATTTAGGTATTCTTTGGACATTACACTTGGTTGTTGATGAATATGACATAAATGTTCTTGATGTGTCAGCTGCCTATGCTGTGCTGACATGTTGACTCAAGATTATTTCTGAGCAATTACCTCTTCTTTTCTTTTATTATTTGAGAAGGGAAACGTCTCTAACAGCAGTGTACGTTTTTAAAACATATGCTCCTGGTGAGGCTCAAAATTACAACTTCGGCATACCTTCTCAAGTACTGCTGTATAAGTACCGCGCGCTAACCGATTGCACCACAGGAGCTGACGAAAAATTCGTCAATCCCTGCACTGCCACTTCTACACAGTGTATACTAATTATTGCACCACCAAAATGTATGCGTTAGTAAGGGTACTAGCTCAATAGAGCAGAAAGGTGTGGAGTTTGGTTTCTACAGAATTTATAGGTCAATTATGAAATTACAGATAATATGTCAAGCGCAAAATGTTAGCAAAACCTGTTTTTTGCAGAAATAAACAATATAATGGAAGCAGCTGTTAATCTTTAGCATCAAAAATCACAAACATTTTGCTATGTGCACAGAACATCAACAGAAAAGTAGCTATCCTTATTAAATGAAATAAATTGAACATTCAAGCTTTCAAAGTGAAAGCAGTGGTACAGTATTCAATGCAGTTCTGCATTGAGGAACCAGTGCATTGTCTTTTCAGTCAATCGAAAAAAGAACTGTTGACAGTTCAGTCAATGCTTTAAATGGTTAAGAGAATCGTTGGTTGTTCAGCCAAAGTTTAAAAGAATCATATCTTGTTCCGTCAGAGCTGTTTGAAAGCCAAATCCTTTCTAGAAAATGGGCTTTGGTTTCAGAGTGTATTTATGTATTCTTTGGACATTACTCTTGATTGTTGAGGAATATGACATAAATGTTCTTGATGCGTCAGCTGCCTATGCTGTTCTGACATGTTGACTGAAGATTATTTCTGAGCAATTACCTCTTCTTTTATTTTATTGTTTGAGAAGGGAAACATCTCTAAAAGCAGCATACAGTTTATAAAACTTTACTCCGGGTGAGGCTCAAACTCACAACCTCAGCATACCTTCCCAAGTACTGCTGTATAAGTACCGAGCGCTAACCCATTGCACCACAGGAGCTGACCCAAAATTCCTTCAATCCCTTCTACACAGTGTACACAGTGTATACTAATTATTGCAATAACAAAAAGAATTGTTGACTGTTCAGTCAATGCTTTAAATGGTTAAAAGAATCGTTGGTTGTTCAACCACAGTTGAAAAGAATCATTGGTTGTTGCGTCAGAGCTGTTTGAAAGCCAAATCTTTTCTAGAAAATGGGCTTTGGTTTCACAGTGTATTTAGGTATTGTTTGGACATTACACTTGGTTGTTGAGGATAATGACATAAATGTTCTTGATGTGTCAGCTGCCTATGCTGTTCTGACATGTTGACTGAAGATTATTTCTGAGCAATTACCTCTTCTTTTATTTTATTGTTTGAGAAGGGAAACATCTCTAACAGCAGCATACAGTTTATAAAACTTATGCTCTGGTGAGGCTCGAACTCAGTACCTCGGCATACCTTCACAAATACTGCTGTATAAGTACCGCTCGCTGACCGGTTGCGCCAAAAGAGCTGACCACAAAATGCTTCAATCGCTGCACTGCCACTACTACACAGTGCATACTAATTAGTGCACCACCAAAATGTATGCGTTCGTAAGGGTTCTAGCTAAATAGAGCAGAAAGGTGTGGAGTTTAGTTTCTACAGAATTTATAGGACAAACATGAAATTACAGATAATATGTCATGTGCAAAATGTTAGCAAAACCTGTTTTTTGCAGAAATAAACAATAAAATGGAAGCAGCTGTTAATCCTTAGCATGAAAAATCACAAACATTTTCCTATGTGCACAGAACATAAAAAGAAAAGTAGCTATCCTTATAAAATAAAATAAATTGAACATTCAAGCTTTCAAAGTGAAAGCAGTGGTACAGTATTCAATTCAGTTCTACACTGAGGAAACCAGTGCATTGTCTTTTCAGTCAATCGAAAAAAGAATTGTTGACAGTTCAGTCAATACTTTAAATGGTTAAGAGAATCGTTGGTTTTTCAGCCAAAGTTTAAAAGAATCATATCTTGTTCCGTCAGAGCTGTTTAAAAGCCAAATCCTTTCTCGAAAATGGGCTTTGGTTTCACAGTGTATTTAGGTATTGTTTGGACATTACACTTGGTTGTTGAGGAATATGACATAAATGTTCTTGATGCGTCAGCTGACTATGCTGTTCTGATATGTTGACTCAAGATTATTTCTGAGCAATTACCTCTTCTTTTAATTTATTGCTTGAGAAGGGAAACATCTCTAACAGCAGCATACAGTTTTTTAAAACTCATGCTTCTGGAGAGGCTCGAACTCTCAACCTCGGCATACCTTCGCAAGTACTGCTGTATAAGTACCGCGCGCTAACCGATTGCGCCACAGGAGCTGACCAAAAAGCATGTCAATCCCTGCACTGCCACTTCTACACAGTGTATACTAATTATTGCAATCACAAAAAGAATTGTTGACTGTTCAGTCAATGCTTTAAATGGTTAAAAGAATCGTTGGTTGTTCGACCACAGTTTAAAAGAATCATTGGTTGTTGCGTCAGAGCTCTTTGAAAGCCAAATCTTTTCTAGAAAATGGGCTTTGGTTTCACAGTGTATTTAGGTATTGTTTGGACATTACACTTGGTTGTTGATGAATATGACATAAATATTCTTGATGTGTTAGCTGCCTATGCTGTTCTGACATGTTGACTGAAGATTATTTCTGAGCAATTACCTCTTCTTTTATTTAATTGTTTGAGAAGG
The DNA here is from genome assembly GCF_030463535.1 of Salminus brasiliensis. NCBI lineage: Eukaryota > Metazoa > Chordata > Actinopteri > Characiformes > Bryconidae > Salminus > Salminus brasiliensis. The sequence goes on from NC_132880.1 coordinate 21,808,147, forward strand.
GAAACATCTCTAACAGCAGCATACAGTTTATAAAATTTATGCTCCTGGTGAGGCTTGAACTCACAACCTCGGCATACCTTCACAAGTACTGCTGTATAAGTACCGCGCGCTGACCGATTGCGCCACAGGAGCTGACCAAAAAAAAGCTTCAATCCCTGCACTGCCACTTCTACACAGTGTATACTAATTATTGCACCACCAAAATGTATGCGTTCGTAAGGGTTCTATCTAAATAGAGCAGAAAGGTGTGGAGTTTGGTTTCTACAGAATTTATAGGACAAACATGAAATTACAGATAATATGTCAAGTGCAAAATGTTAGCAAAATCTGTTTTTTGCAGAAATAAACAATATAATGGAAGCAGCTGTTAATCTTTAGCATCAAAAATCACAAACATTTTGCTATGTGCACAGAACATCAACAGAAAAGTAGCTTTCCTTACAAAATGAAATAAATTGAACATTCAACCTTTCAAAGTGAAAGCAGTGGTACAGTATTCAATGCAGTTCTGCATTGAGGAAACCAGTGCATTGTCTTTTCAGTCAATCGAAAAAAGAACTGTTGACAGTTCAGTCAATGCTTTAAATGGTTAAGAGAATCGTTGGTTTTTCAGCCAAAGTTTAAAAGAATCATATCTTGTTCCGTCAGAGCTGTTTAAAAGCCAAATCCTTTCTAGAAAATGGGCTTTGGTTTCACAGTGTATTTATGTATTCTTTGGACATTACTCTTGATTGTTGAGGAATATGACATAAATGTTCTTGATGCGTCAGCTGCCTATGCTGTTCTGACATGTTGACTGAAGATTATTTCTGAGCAATTACCTCTTCTTTTATTTTATTGCTTGAGAAGGGAAACATCTCTAACAGCAGCATACAGTTTTTAAAACTCATGCTCCTGGTGAGGCTCGAACTCACAACCTCGGTATACCTTCACAAGTACTGCTGTATAAGTACCGCGCGCTAACCGATTGCGCCACAGGAGCTGACCAAAAAGTACGTCAATCCCTGCACTGCCACTTCTACACAGTGTATACTAATTATTGCAATCACAAAAAGAATTGTTGACTGTTCAGTCAATGCTTTAAATGGTTAAAAGAATCGTTGGTTGTTCGACCACAGTTTAAAAGAATCATTGGTTGTTGCGTCAGAGCTGTTTGAAAGCCAAATCTTTTCTAGAAAATGGGCTTTGGTTTCACAGTGTATTTAGGTATTGTTTGGACATTACACTTGGTTGTTGAGGATAATGACATAAATGTTCTTGATGTGTCAGCTGCCTATGCTGTTCTGACATGTTGACTGAAGATTATTTCTGAGCAATTACCTTTTCTTTTATTTTATTGTTTGAGAAGGGAAACATCTCTAACAGCAGCATACAGTTTATAAAACTTATGCTCCTGGTGAGGCTCGAACTCAGTACCTCGGCATACCTTCACAAATACTGCTGTATAAGTACCGCTCGCTGACCGATTGCGCCACAAGAGCTGACCACAAAATGCTTCAATCGCTGCACTGCCACTACTACACAGTGTATACTAATTAGTGCACCACCAAAATGTATGCGTTCGTAAGGGTTCTAGCTAAATAGAGCAGAAAGGTGTGGAGTTTAGTTTCTACAGAATTTATAGGACAAACATGAAATTACAGATAATATGTCATGTGCAAAATGTTAGCAAAACCTGTTTTTTGCAGAAATAAACAATAAAATGGAAGCAGCTGTTAATCCTTAGCATGAAAAATCACAAACATTTTCCTATGTGCACAGAACATAAAAAGAAAAGTAGCTATCCTTATAAAATGAAATAAATTCAACATTCAAGCTTTCAAACTGAAAGCAGTGGTACAGTATTCAATGCAGTTCTACACTGAGGAAACCAGTGCATTGTCTTTTCAGTCAATCGAAAAAAGAATTGTTGACAGTTCAGTCAATACTTTAAATGGTTAAGAGAATCGTTGGTTTTTCAGCCAAAGTTTAAAAGAATCATATCTTGTTCCGTCAGAGCTGTTTAAAAGCCAAATCCTTTCTAGAAAATGGGCTTTGGTTTCACAGTGTATTTAGGTATTGTTTGGACATTACACTTGGTTGTTGAGGAATATGACATAAATGTTCTTGATGCGTCAGCTGACTATGCTGTTCTGACATGTTGACTCAAGATTATTTCTGAGCAATTACCTCTTCTTTTATTTTATTGCTTGAGAAGGGAAACATCTCTAACAGCAGCATACAGTTTTTTAAAACTCATGCTCCTGGAGAGGCTCGAACTCTCAACCTCGGCATACTTTCACAAGTACTGCTGTATAAGTACCGCGCGCTAACCGATTGCGCCACAGGAGCTGACCAAAAAGTACTTGAATCCCTGCACTGCCACTTCTACACAGTGTATACTAATTATTGCAATCACAAAAAGAATTGTTGACTGTTCAGTCAATGCTTTAAATGGTTAAGAGAATCGTTGGTTGTACAGCGAAAGTTTAAAAGAATCATATCTTGTTCCGTCAGAGCTGTTTAAAAGCCAAATCCTTTCTAGAAAATGGGCTTTGGTTTCACAGTGTATTTAGGTATTGTTTGGACATTATACTTGGTTGTTGAGGATAATGACATAAATGTTCTTGATATGTCAGCTGCCTATGCTGTTCTGACATGTTGACTGAAGATTATTTCTGAGCAATTACCTCTTCTTTTATTTTATTGTTTGAGAAAGGAAACATCTCTAACAGCAGCACACAGTTTTTAAAACTTACACTCCTGGTGAGGCTTGAACTCACAACCTCGGCATACTTTCACAAGTACTGCTGTATAAGTACCGCGCGCTAACTGATTGCGCCACAAGAGCTGACAAAAAAAGAAAGCTTCAATCCCTGCACTGCCACTTCTACACAGTGTATACTAATTATTGCACCACCAAAATGTATGCGTTAGTAAGGGTACTAGCTCAATAGAGCAGAAAGGTGTGGAGTTTGGTTTCTACAGAATTTATAGGACAAACATGAAATTACAGATAATATGTCAAGTGCAAAATGTTAGCAAAATCTGTTTTTTGCAGAAATAAACAATATAATGGAAGCAGCTGTTAATCCTAAGCATCAAAAATCACAAACATTTTGCTATGTGCACAGAACATCAACAGAAAAGTAGCTTTCCTTACAAAATGAAATAAATTGAACATTCAAGCTTTCAAAGTGAAAGCAGTGGTACAGTATTCAATGCAGTTCTGCATTGAGGAAACCAGTGCATTGTCTTTTCAGTCAATCGAAAAAAGAATTGTGTACAGATCAGTCAATGCTTTAAATGGCTAAGAGAATCGTTGGTTTTTCAGCCAAAGTTTAAAAGAATCATATCTTGTTCCGTCAGAGCTGTTTGAAAGCCAAATCCTTTCTAGAAAATGGGCTTTGGTTTCACAGTGTATTTAGGTATTGTTTGGACATTACTCTTGATTGTTGAGGAATATGACATAAATGTTCTTGATGCGTCAGCTGCCTATGCTGTTCTGACATGTTGACTCAAGATTATTTCTGAGCAATTACCTCTTCTTTTATTTTATTGCTTGAGAAGGGGAACATCTCTAACAGCAGCATACAGTTTTTAAAACTCATGCTCCTGGTGAGGCTCGAACTCACAACCTCGGCATACCTTCACAAGTACTGCTGTATAAGTACCGCGCGCTAACCGATTGCGCCACAGGAGCTGACCAAAAAGCACGTCAATCCCTGCACTGCCACTTCTACACAGTGTATACTAATTATTGCAATCACAAAAAGAATTGTTGACTGTTCAGTCAATGCTTTAAATGGTTAACAGAATCGTTGGTTGTTCAACCACAGTTTAAAAGAATCATTGGTTGTTGCGTCAGAGCTCTTTGAAAGCCAAATCTTTTCTAGAAAATGGGCTTTGGTTTCACAGTGTATTTAGGTATTCTTTGGACATTACACTTGGTTGTTGATGAATATGACATAAATATTCTTGATGTGTTAGCTGCCTATGCTGTTCTGACATGTTGACTGAAGATTATTTCTGAGCAATTACCTCTTCTTTTATTTAATTGTTTGAGAAGGGAAACATCTCTAACAGCAGCATACAGTTTATAAAATTTATGCTCCTGGTGAGGCTTGAACTCACAACCTCGGCATACCTTCACAAGTACTGCTGTATAAGTACCGCGCGCTGACCGATTGCGCCACAGGAGCTGACCGAAAAAAAGCTTCAATCCCTGCACTGCCACTTCTACACAGTGTATACTAATTAGTGCACCACCAAAATGTATGCGTTCGTAAGGGTTCTAGCTAAATAGAGCAGAAAGGTGTGGAGTTTAGTTTCTACAGAATTTATAGGACAAACATGAAATTACAGATAATATGTCATGTGCAAAATGTTAGCAAAACCTGTTTTTTGCAGAAATAAACAATAAAATGGAAGCAGCTGTTAATCCTTAGCATGAAAAATCACAAACATTTTCCTATGTGCACAGAACATAAAAAGAAAAGTAGCTATCCTTATAAAATGAAATAAATTCAACATTCAAGCTTTCAAACTGAAAGCAGTGGTACAGTATTCAATGCAGTTCTACACTGAGGAAACCAGTGCATTGTCTTTTCAGTCAATCGAAAAAAGAATTGTTGACAGTTCAGTCAATACTTTAAATGGTTAAGAGAATCGTTGGTTTTTCAGCCAAAGTTTAAAAGAATCATATCTTGTTCCGTCAGAGCTGTTTAAAAGCCAAATCCTTTCTAGAAAATGGGCTTTGGTTTCACAGTGTATTTAGGTATTGTTTGGACATTACACTTGGTTGTTGAGGAATATGACATAAATGTTCTTGATGCGTCAGCTGACTATGCTGTTCTGACATGTTGACTCAAGATTATTTCTGAGCAATTACCTCTTCTTTTATTTTATTGCTTGAGAAGGGAAACATCTCTAACAGCAGCATACAGTTTTTTAAAACTCATGCTCCTGGAGAGGCTCGAACTCTCAACCTCGGCATACTTTCACAAGTACTGCTGTATAAGTACCGCGCGCTAACCGATTGCGCCACAGGAGCTGACCAAAAAGTACTTGAATCCCTGCACTGCCACTTCTACACAGTGTATACTAATTATTGCAATCACAAAAAGAATTGTTGACTGTTCAGTCAATGCTTTAAATGGTTAACAGAATCGTTGGTTGTTCAACCACAGTTTAAAAGAATCATATCTTGTTCCGTCAGAGCTGTTTAAAAGCCAAATCCTTTCTAGAAAATGGGCTTTGGTTTCACAGTGTATTTAGGTATTGTTTGGACATTATACTTGGTTGTTGAGGATAATGACATAAATGTTCTTGATATGTCAGCTGCCTATGCTGTTCTGACATGTTGACTGAAGATTATTTCTGAGCAATTACCTCTTCTTTTATTTTATTGTTTGAGAAAGGAAACATCTCTAACAGCAGCACACAGTTTTTAAAACTTACACTCCTGGTGAGGCTTGAACTCACAACCTCAGCATACTTTCACAAGTACTGCTGTATAAGTACCGCGCGCTAACTGATTGCGCCACAAGAGCTGATAAAAAAAGAATGCTTCAATCCCTGCACTGCCACTTCTACACAGTGTATACTAATTATTGCACCACCAAAATGTATGCGTTAGTAAGGGTACTAGCTCAATAGAGCAGAAAGGTGTGGAGTTTGGTTTCTACAGAATTTATAGGACAAACATGAAATTACAGATAATATGTCAAGTGCAAAATGTTAGCAAAATCTGTTTTTTGCAGAAATAAACAATATAATGGAAGCAGCTGTTAATCCTAAGCATCAAAAATCACAAACATTTTGCTATGTGCACAGAACATCAACAGAAAAGTAGCTTTCCTTACAAAATGAAATAAATTGAACATTCAAGCTTTCAAAGTGAAAGCAGTGGTACAGTATTCAATGCAGTTCTGCATTGAGGAAACCAGTGCATTGTCTTTTCAGTCAATCGAAAAAAGAATTGTGTACCGATCAGTCAATGCTTTAAATGGCTAAGAGAATCGTTGGTTTTTCAGCCAAAGTTTAAAAGAATCATATCTTGTTCCGTCAGAGCTGTTTGAAAGCCAAATCCTTTCTAGAAAATGGGCTTTGGTTTCACAGTGTATTTAGGTATTGTTTGGACATTACTCTTGATTGTTGAGGAATATGACATAAATGTTCTTGATGCGTCAGCTGCCTATGCTGTTCTGACATGTTGACTCAAGATTATTTCTGAGCAATTACCTCTTCTTTTATTTTATTGCTTGAGAAGGGGAACATCTCTAACAGCAGCATACAGTTTTTAAAACTCATGCTCCTGGTGAGGCTCGAACTCACAACCTCGGCATACCTTCACAAGTACTGCTGTATAAGTACCGCGCGCTAACCGATTGCGCCACAGGAGCTGACCAAAAAGCACGTCAATCCCTGCACTGCCACTTCTACACAGTGTATACTAATTATTGCAATCACAAAAAGAATTGTTGACTGTTCAGTCAATGCTTTAAATGGTTAACAGAATCGTTGGTTGTTCAACCACAGTTTAAAAGAATCATTGGTTGTTGCGTCAGAGCTCTTTGAAAGCCAAATCTTTTCTAGAAAATGGGCTTTGGTTTCACAGTGTATTTAGGTATTCTTTGGACATTACACTTGGTTGTTGATGAATATGACATAAATATTCTTGATGTGTTAGCTGCCTATGCTGTTCTGACATGTTGACTGAAGATTATTTCTGAGCAATTACCTCTTCTTTTATTTAATTGTTTGAGAAGGGAAACATCTCTAACAGCAGCATACAGTTTATAAAATTTATGCTCCTGGTAAGGCTTGAACTCACAACCTCGGCATACCTTCACAAGTACTGCTGTATAAGTACCGCGCGCTGACCGATTGCGCCACAGGAGCTGACCAAAAAAAAGCTTCAATCCCTGCACTGCCACTTCTACACAGTGTATACTAATTATTGCACCACCAAAATGTATGCGTTCGTAAGGGTTCTAGCTAAATAGAGCAGAAAGGTGTGGAGTTTGGTTTCTACAGAATTTATAGGACAAACATGAAATTACAGATAATATGTCAAGTGCAAAATGTTAGCAAAATCTGTTTTTTGCAGAAATAAACAATATAATGGAAGCAGCTGTTAATCTTTAGCATCAAAAATCACAAACATTTTGCTATGTGCACAGAACATCAACAGAAAAGTAGCTTTCCTTACAAAATGAAATAAATTGAACATTCAAGCTTTCAAAGTGAAAGCAGTGGTACAGTATTCAATGCAGTTCTGCATTGAGGAAACCAGTGCATTGTCTTTTCAGTCAATCGAAAAAAGAACTGTTGACAGTTCAGTCAAGGCTTTAAATGGTTAAGAGAATCGTTGGTTTTTCAGCCAAAGTTTAAAAGAATCATATCTTGTTCCGTCAGAGCTGTTTAAAAGCCAAATCCTTTCTAGAAAATGGGCTTTGGTTTCACAGTGTATTTATGTATTCTTTGGACATTACTCTTGATTGTTGAGGAATATGACATAAATGTTCTTGATGCGTCAGCTGCCTATGCTGTTCTGACATGTTGACTGAAGATTATTTCTGAGCAATTACCTCTTCTTTTATTTTATTGCTTGAGAAGGGAAACATCTCTAACAGAAGCATACAGTTTTTAAAACTCATGCTCCTGGTGAGGCTCGAACTCACAACCTCGGCATACCTTCACAAGTACTGCTGTATAAGTACCGCGCGCTAACCGATTGCGCCACAGGAGCTGACCAAAAAGTACGTCAATCCCTGCACTGCCACTTCTACACAGTGTATACTAATTATTGCAATCACAAAAAGAATTGTTGACTGTTCAGTCAATGCTTTAAATGGTTAAAAGGATCGTTGGTTGTTCGACCACAGTTTAAAAGAATCATTGGTTGTTGCGTCAGAGCTGTTTGAAAGCCAAATCTTTTCTAGAAAATGGGCTTTGGTTTCACAGTGTATTTAGGTATTGTTTGGACATTATACTTGGTTGTTGAGGATAATGACATAAATGTTCTTGATATGTCAGCTGCCTATGCTGTTCTGACATGTTGACTGAAGATTATTTCTGAGCAATTACCTCTTCTTTTATTTTATTGTTTGAGAAAGGAAACATCTCTAACAGCAGCACACAGTTTTTAAAACTTACACTCCTGGTGAGGCTTGAACTCACAACCTCAGCATACTTTCACAAGTACTGCTGTATAAGTACCGCGCGCTAACTGATTGCGCCACAAGAGCTGACAAAAAAAAAATGCTTCAATCCCTGCACTGCCACTTCTACACAGTGTATACTAATTATTGCACCACCAAAATGTATGCGTTAGTAAGTGTACTAGCTCAATAGAGCAGAAAGGTGTGGAGTTTGGTTTCTACAGAATTTATAGGACAAACATGAAATTACAGATAATATGTCAAGTGCAATATGTTAGCAAAATCTGTTTTTTGCAGAAATAAACAATATAATGGAAGCAGCTGTTAATCCTAAGCATCAAAAATCACAAACATTTTGCTATGTGCACAGAACATCAACAGAAAAGTAGCTTTCCTTACAAAATGAAATAAATTGAACATTCAAGCTTTCAAAGTGAAAGCAGTGGTACAGTATTCAATGCAGTTCTGCATTGAGGAAACCAGTGCATTGTCTTTTCAGTCAATCGAAAAAAGAATTGTGTACAGATCAGTCAATGCTTTAAATGGCTAAGAGAATCGTTGGTTTTTCAGCCAAAGTTTAAAAGAATCATATCTTGTTCCGTCAGAGCTGTTTAAAAGCCAAATCCTTTCTAGAAAATGGGCTTTGGTTTCACAGTGTATTTATGTATTCTTTGGACATTACTCTTGATTGTTGAGGAATATGACATAAATGTTCTTGATGCGTCAGCTGCCTATGCTGTTCTGACATGTTGACTCAAGATTATTTCTGAGCAATTACCTCTTCTTTTATTTTATTGCTTGAGAAGGGGAACATCTCTAACAGCAGCATACAGTTTTTAAAACTCATGCTCCTGGTGAGGCTCGAACTCACAACCTCGGCATACCTTCACAAGTACTGCTGTATAAGTACCGCGCGCTAACCGATTGCGCCACAGGAGCTGACCAAAAAGTACGTCAATCCCTGCACTGCCACTTCTACACAGTGTATACTAATTATTGCAATCACAAAAAGAATTGTTGACTGTTCAGTCAATGCTTTAAATGGTTAAAAGAATCGTTGGTTGTTCGACCACAGTTTAAAAGAATCATTGGTTGTTGCGTCAGAGCTCTTTGAAAGCCAAATCTTTTCTAGAAAATGGGCTTTGGTTTCACAGTGTATTTAGGTATTGTTTGGACATTACACTTGGTTGTTGAGGATAATGACATAAATGTTCTTGATGTGTCAGCTGCCTATGCTGTTCTGACATGTTGACCGAAGATTATTTCTGAGCAATTACCTTTTCTTTTATTTTATTGTTTGAGAAGGGAAACATTTCTAACAGCAGCATACAGTTTTTAAAACTTACGCTCCTGGTGAGGCTCGAACTCACAACCTCGGCATACCTTCACAAATACTGCTGTATAAGTACCGCTCGCTGACCGATCGCACCACAAGAGCTGACCACAAGAGCTGACCACAAAATGCTTCAATCGCTGCACTGCCACTACTACACAGTGTATACTAATTATTGCACCACCAAAATGTATGCGTTTGTAAGGGTTCTAGCTAAATAGAGCAGAAAGGTGTGGAGTTTAGTTTCTACAGAATTTATAGGACAAACATGAAATTACAGATAATATGTCATGTGCAAAATGTTAGCAAAACCTGTTTTTTGCAGAAATAAACAATATAATGGAAGCAGCTGTTAATCCTTAGCATGAAAAATCACAAACATTTTCCTGTGTGCACAGAACATAAAAAGAAAAGTAGCTATCCTTATAAAATGAAATAAATTGAACATTCAAGCTTTCAAAGTGAAAGCAGTGGTACAGTATTCAATGCAGTTCTGCATTGAAGAAACCAGTGCATTGTCTTTTCAGTCAATCGAAAAAAGAATTGTTGACAGTTCAGTCAATACTTTAAATGGTTAAGAGAATCGTTGGTTTTTCAGCCAAAGTTTAAAAGAATCATATCTTGTTCCGTCAGAGCTGTTTAAAAGCCAAATCCTTTCTAGAAAATGGGCTTTGGTTTCACAGTGTATTTATGTATTCTTTGGACATTACTCTTGATTGTTGAGGAATATGACATAAATGTTCTTGATGCGTCAGCTGCCTATGCTGTTCTGACATGTTGACTGAAGATTATTTCTGAGCAATTACCTCTTCTTTTATTTTATTGCTTGAGAAGGGGAACATCTCTAACAGCAGCATACAGTTTTTAAAACTCATGCTCCTGGTGAGGCTCGAACTCACAACCTCGGCATACCTTCACAAGTACTGCTGTATAAGTACCGCGCGCTAACCGATTGCGCCACAGGAGCTGACCAAAAAGTACGTCAATCCCTGCACTGCCACTTCTACACAGTGTATACTAATTATTGCAATCACAAAAAGAATTGTTGACTGTTCAGTCAATGCTTTAAATGGTTAACAGAATCGTTGGTTGTTCAACCACAGTTTAAAAGAATCATTGGTTGTTGCGTCAGAGCTGTTTGAAAGCCAAATCTTTTCTAGAAAATGGGCTTTGGTTTCACAGTGTATTTAGGTATTCTTTGGACATTACACTTGGTTGTTGATGAATATGACATAAATATTCTTGATGTGTTAGCTGCCTATGCTGTTCTGACATGTTGACTGAAGATTATTTCTGAGCAATTACCTCTTCTTTTATTTAATTGTTTGAGAAGGGAAACATCTCTAACAGCAGCATACAGTTTATAAAATTTATGCTCCTGGTGAGGCTTGAACTCACAACCTCGGCATACCTTCACAAGTACTGCTGTATAAGTACCGCGTGCTGACCGATTGCGCCACAGGAGCTGACCAAATAAAAGCTTCAATCCCTGCACTGCCACTTCTACACAGTGTATACTAATTATTGCACCACCAAAATGTATGCGTTCGTAAGGGTTCTAGCTAAATAGAGCAGAAAGGTGTGGAGTTTGGTTTCTACAGAATTTATAGGACAAACATGAAATTACAGATAATATGTCAAGTGCAAAATGTTAGCAAAATCTGTTTTTTGCAGAAATAAACAATATAATGGAAGCAGCTGTTAATCTTTAGCATCAAAAATCACAAACATTTTGCTATGTGCACAGAACATCAACAGAAAAGTAGCTTTCCTTACAAAATGAAATAAATTGAACATTCAAGCTTTCAAAGTGAAAGCAGTGGTACAGTATTCAATGCAGTTCTGCATTGAGGAAACCAGTGCATTGTCTTTTCAGTCAATCGAAAAAAGAACTGTTGACAGTTCAGTCAATGCTTTAAATGGTTAAGAGAATCGTTGGTTTTTCAGCCAAAGTTTAAAAGAATCATATCTTGTTCCGTCAGAGCTGTTTAAAAGCCAAATCCTTTCTAGAAAATGGGCTTTGGTTTCACAGTGTATTTATGTATTCTTTGGACATTACTCTTGATTGTTGAGGAATATGACATAAATGTTCTTGATGCGTCAGCTGCCTATGCTGTTCTGACATGTTGACTCAAGATTATTTCTGAGCAATTACCTCTTCTTTTATTTTATTGCTTGAGAAGGGGAACACCTCTAACAGCAGCATACAGTTTTTAAAACTCATGCTCCTGGTGAGGCTCGAACTCACAACCTCGGCATACCTTCACAAGTACTGCTGTATAAGTACCGCGCGCTAACCGATTGCGCCACAGGAGCTGACCAAAAAGTACGTCAATCCCTGCACTGCCACTTCTACACAGTGTATACTAATTATTGCAATCACAAAAAGAATTGTTGACTGTTCAGTCAATGCTTTAAATGGTTAAAAGAATCGTTGGTTGTTCGACCACAGTTTAAAAGAATCATTGGTTGTTGCGTCAGAGCTCTTTGAAAGCCAAATCTTTTCTAGAAAATGGGCTTTGGTTTCACAGTGTATTTAGGTATTGTTTGGACATTACACTTGGTTGTTGAGGATAATGACATAAATGTTCTTGATGTGTCAGCTGCCTATGCTGTTCTGACATGTTGACTGAAGATTATTTCTGAGCAATTACCTTTTCTTTTATTTTATTGTTTGAGAAGGGAAACATTTCTAACAGCAGCATACAGTTTTTAAAACTTACGCTCCTGGTGAGGCTCGAACTCACAACCTCGGCATACCTTCACAAATACTGCTGTATAAGTACCGCTCGCTGACCGATCGCACCACAAGAGCTGACCACAAGAGCTGACCACAAAATGCTTCAATCGCTGCACTGCCACTACTACACAGTGTATACTAATTATTGCACCACCAAAATGTATGCGTTTGTAAGGGTTCTAGCTAAATAGAGCAGAAAGGTGTGGAGTTTAGTTTCTACAGAATTTATAGGACAAACATGAAATTACAGATAATATGTCATGTGCAAAATGTTAGCAAAACCTGTTTTTTGCAGAAATAAACAATATAATGGAAGCAGCTGTTAATCCTTAGCATGAAAAATCACAAACATTTTCCTGTGTGCACAGAACATAAAAAGAAAAGTAGCTATCCTTATAAAATGAAATAAATTGAACATTCAAGCTTTCAAAGTGAAAGCAGTGGTACAGTATTCAATGCAGTTCTGCATTGAAGAAACCAGTGCATTGTCTTTTCAGTCAATCGAAAAAAGAATTGTTGACAGTTCAGTCAATACTTTAAATGGTTAAGAGAATCGTTGGTTTTTCAGCCAAAGTTTAAAAGAATCATATCTTGTTCCGTCAGAGCTGTTTAAAAGCCAAATCCTTTCTAGAAAATGGGCTTTGGTTTCACAGTGTATTTATGTATTCTTTGGACATTACTCTTGATTGTTGAGGAATATGACATAAATGTTCTTGATGCGTCAGCTGCCTATGCTGTTCTGACATGTTGACTGAAGATTATTTCTGAGCAATTACCTCTTCTTTTATTTTATTGCTTGAGAAGGGGAACATCTCTAACAGCAGCATACAGTTTTTAAAACTCATGCTCCTGGTGAGGCTCGAACTCACAACCTCGGCATACCTTCACAAGTACTGCTGTATAAGTACCGCGCGCTAACCGATTGCGCCACAGGAGCTGACCAAAAAGTACGTCAATCCCTGCACTGCCACTTCTACACAGTGTATACTAATTATTGCAATCACAAAAAGAATTGTTGACTGTTCAGTCAATGCTTTAAATGGTTAACAGAATCGTTGGTTGTTCAACCACAGTTTAAAAGAATCATTGGTTGTTGCGTCAGAGCTGTTTGAAAGCCAAATCTTTTCTAGAAAATGGGCTTTGGTTTCACAGTGTATTTAGGTATTCTTTGGACATTACACTTGGTTGTTGATGAATATGACATAAATATTCTTGATGTGTTAGCTGCCTATGCTGTTCTGACATGTTGACTGAAGATTATTTCTGAGCAATTACCTCTTCTTTTATTTAATTGTTTGAGAAGGGAAACATCTCTAACAGCAGCATACAGTTTATAAAATTTATGCTCCTGGTGAGGCTTGAACTCACAACCTCGGCATACCTTCACAAGTACTGCTGTATAAGTACCGCGTGCTGACCGATTGCGCCACAGGAGCTGACCAAATAAAAGCTTCAATCCCTGCACTGCCACTTCTACACAGTGTATACTAATTATTGCACCACCAAAATGTATGCGTTCGTAAGGGTTCTAGCTAAATAGAGCAGAAAGGTGTGGAGTTTAGTTTCTACAGAATTTATAGGACAAACATGAAATTACAGATAATATGTCAAGTGCAAAATGTTAGCAAAATCTGTTTTTTGCAGAAATAAACAATATAATGGAAGCAGCTGTTAATCTTTAGCATCAAAAATCACAAACATTTTGCTATGTGCACAGAACATCAACAGAAAAGTAGCTTTCCTTACAAAATGAAATAAATTGAACATTCAAGCTTTCAAAGTGAAAGCAGTGGTACAGTATTCAATGCAGTTCTGCATTGAGGAAACCAGTGCATTGTCTTTTCAGTCAATCGAAAAAAGAACTGTTGACAGTTCAGTCAATGCTTTAAATGGTTAAGAGAATCGTTGGTTTTTCAGCCAAAGTTTAAAAGAATCATATCTTGTTCCGTCAGAGCTGTTTAAAAGCCAAATCCTTTCTAGAAAATGGGCTTTGGTTTCACAGTGTATTTATGTATTCTTTGGACATTACTCTTGATTGTTGAGGAATATGACATAAATGTTCTTGATGCGTCAGCTGCCTATGCTGTTCTGACATGTTGACTGAAGATTATTTCTGAGCAATTACCTCTTCTTTTATTTTATTGCTTGAGAAGGGAAACATCTCTAACAGCAGCATACAGTTTTTAAAACTCATGCTCCTGGTGAGGCTCGAACTCACAACCTCGGCATACCTTCACAAGTACTGCTGTATAAGTACCGCGCGCTAACCGATTGCGCCACAGGAGCTGACCAAAAAGTGCGTCAATCCCTGCACTGCCACTTCTACACAGTGTATACTAATTATTGCAATCACAAAAAGAATTGTTGACTGTTCAGTCAATGCTTTAAATGGTTAAAAGAATCGTTGGTTGTTCAACCACAGTTTAAAAGAATCATTGGTTGTTGCGTCAGAGCTCTTTGAAAGCCAAATCCTTTCTAGAAAATGGGCTTTGGTTTCACAGTGTATTTAGGTATTGTTTGGACATTACACTTGGTTGTTGAGGATAATGACATAAATGTTCTTGATGTGTCAGCTGCCTATGCTGTTCTGACATGTTGACTGAAGATTACTTCACAAGTACTGCTGTATAAGTACCGCGCGCTGACCGATTGCGCCACAGGAGCTGACCGAAAAAAAGCTTCAATCCCTGCACTGCCACTTCTACACAGTGTATACTAATTATTGCACCACCAAAATGTATGCGTTCGTAAGGGTTCTAGCTAAATAGAGCAGAAAGGTGTGGAGCTTGGTTTCTACAGAATTTATAGGACAAACATGAAATTACAGATAATATGTCAAGTGCAAAATGTTAGCAAAATCTGTTTTTTGCAGAAATAAACAATATAATGGAAGCAGCTGTTAATCTTTAGCATCAAAAATCACAAACATTTTGCTATGTGCACAGAACATCAACAGAAAAGTAGCTTTCCTTACAAAATGAAATAAATTGAACATTCAAGCTTTCAAAGTGAAAGCAAGTCAAGTCAAGTCAAGTGGGTTTATTGTCATTTCAACTACATACAGAGTACACAGTGAAACGAAACAACGTTCCTCCAGGACCATGGTGCAACATAGACAGTGCATACAAGACACAAGTGCAACACAAACAAACAAACAAGTGCGGACAGAACAACACAGTACAGACAGAGGATAATAAATAATGACTGTAGTGTGCAAGTTGTGCAATGTGCGATAAATAGAGTCCAGTGAGGTAGTAAAGTTATTAGTGCAAATGCTTGTGCAAAAAAAATGCTTCCCATGTTATCTGGGGTAAATGGTTGGAAAGAGAGAGAGAGGGAGAGTGTACATGTACCAGAAAGATGTCAGTTCAGAAGTTGAGTTGTGTTGAGGAGTCTGATGGCTTGGGGGAAGAAGCTATTGCAGAGTCTGGTCATGTTGGACCGGATGCTGCGGTACCTTCTTCCTGATGGCAGGAGGGAGAACAGTCTGTGTGAAGGGTGGGTGGAGTCATCCACAATGCTGGTTGCTTTGCGGATGCAGCGGGTGGTGTAAATGTCCATGACGGAGGGGAGAGAGACTCCGATGATCCTCTCAGCTGTCCTCACAATGCGTTGGAGGGACTTGCGGTCAGAGGCTGTGCAGGTCCCAAACCAGGCAGTGATGCAGCTGCTTAGGATGCTCTCTATGGTTCCCCTATAGAAGAGGGTGAGGATGGGTGGAGGGAGACGGGCCTTTCTCAGCTTCCGGAGGAAGTAGAGACGCTGTTGGGCTTTCTTGGCTGTAGAGCTGGTGTTCAGGGACCAGGTGAGGTTCTCCGCTAGGTGGACACCAAGGAACTTGGTGCTCTTAACGATCTCCACAGAGGAGCCGTTGATGTTAAGCGGAGAGTGGTCCGGTCTTGATTTCCTGAAGTCAACAACCATTTCCTTGGTCTTCTCTACATTCCAGCGAAGGTTGTTGACTGTACACCAGTCTGTCAGCTGCTGCACCTCCTCTCTGTATGCTGACTCGTCGCCTTTGCTGATGAGACCCAGCACAGTTGTATCATCGGCGAACTTTATGATGCTGTTAGAACTGTGTTTCGCAACACAGTCATGAGTCAGCAGGGTGAACAGCAGAGGACTCAGTACACTGCCCTGAGGTGCCCCAGTGTTCATGGTGATGGTGCTGGAGCTGCTGTCCCCGAACCGGACTAACTGGGGCCTTCCTGTCAGGAAGTCCAGGATCCAGTTGCAGAGGGGGGTGTTGAGGCCCAGCAGGCTTAACTTCCTTGTGAGGTTCTGTGGGATGATGGTGTTGAATGCTGAACAGAAGTCTATGAACAGCATTCTGACGTAGGTGTCCTTCTTCTCCAGGTGGGTAAGGGAGAGATGAAGGGTGGTGGTGATGGCATCGTCCGTGGAGCGGTTGGGACGATATGCAAATTGCAGGGGGTCCAATGAAGAGGGCAGTTGGTTCTTGATGTTCCTCATGACTAACCTCTCGAAGCACTTCATGATGATGGGCGTGAGAGCTACGGGACGGTAGTCATTGAGGCAGGACACCGTGGACTTCTTCGGCACGGGGACGATGGTGGTGGTCTTGAGGCACGTTGGGACAGTGGAGCTGCGCAGGGAGACGTTGAAGATGTCTGTGAGAACATCTGTCAACTGGTCTGCACACTCTCTGAGCACTCTGCCGGGGATGTTGTCTGGTCCTGCAGCTTTCCGTGGGTTGACTCTGCGCAGAGTTTTCCTCACGTCCACTGCAGTCAGGCACAACACCTGCTCGTCCGGCTTGGGTGTGGTCTTTCTCACCAACGTGTTGTTCTGTGCCTCAAACCGTGCATAAAAATCGTTCAGGGCATCGGGGAGGAAGGCATCACTGTCACAGGACGGTGGCATTGTCCTGTAGTTTGTGATTTCCTGGATGCCCTGCCACATGCGCCGTGTGTCGCCGGTGTCCTTAAAGTGGTTGTGGATTCTCTGGGCGTGTGCGCGCTTTGCCTCTCGGATGGCTCGTGACAATTTGGCTCTTGCTTTCCTTAGGGCCGCCTTGTCACCCACTCTGAAGGCCGAGTCGCGGGTCCTCAGTAGCGCACGCACCTCAGGAGTCATCCACGGCTTCTGATTTGGGCGTGTGGTGATGGTCTTGGAGACAGTGACATCATCAATACACTTACTGATGTAGCCAGTGACTGATGCTGTGTACTCCTCCAAGTTAACAGAGTCGCCTTCTGTCGCAGCCTCCCTAAACATGTCCCATGCAGTGCACTCAAAACAGTCCTGAAGGGCAGAGATGGCTCCTGCCGGCCAGGTTCTCACCTGCTTCTGAACTGGTCTGGAGCGTCTGATGAGGGGTGTGTATGCTGGAGTCAGATACACAGACATGTGGTCCGAGAACGCGAGGTGGGGGCGGGGCTCCGCCCGGTACGCGCTGGGGATGTTTGTGTAAACAAGGTCCAGCGCGTTCGCTCCTCTCGTGGCAAAGTCCACATGTTGATGGAATTTAGGGAGGACTGACTGGAGATTTGCATGGTTGAAATCTCCGGCGACAATGAACAGCCCGTCTGGATGTTTGGTCTGCAGATCGCTGATGCCCCCGTGCAGTTCCCACAGTGCCTCCTTAGCATTAGCATTAGCGCTAGCGCTAGGCGGTATGTACAGTGGTACAGTATTCAATGCAGTTCTGCATTGAGGAAACCAGTGCATTGTCTTTACAGTCAATCAAAAAAAGAATTGTTGACTGTTCAGTCAATGCTTTAAATGGTTAAGAGAATCGTTGGTTTTTCAGCCAAAGTTTAAAAGAATCATATCTTGTTCCGTCAGAGCTGTTTAAAAGCCAAATCCTTTCTAGAAAATGGGCTTTGGTTTCACAGTGTATTTATGTATTCTTTGGACATTACTCTTGATTGTTGAGGATAATGACATAAATGTTCTTGATGCGTCAGCTGCCTATGCTGTTCTGACATGTTGACTCAAGATTATTTCTGAGCAATTACCTCTTCTTTTATTTTATTGCTTGAGAAGGGGAACATCTCTAACAGCAGCATACAGTTTTTAAAACTCATGCTCCTGGTGAGGCTCGAACTCACAACCTCGGCATACCTTCACAAGTACTGCTGTATAAGTACTGCGCGCTAACCGATTGCGCCACAGGAGCTGACCAAAAAGTACGTCAATCCCTGCACTGCCACTTCTACACAGTGTATACTAATTATTGCAATCACAAAAAGAATTGTTGACTGTTCAGTCAATGCTTTAAATGGTTAAAAGAATCGTTGGTTGTTCGACCACAGTTTAAAAGAATCATTGGTTGTTGTGTCAGAGCTGTTTGAAAGCCAAATCTTTTCTAGAAAATGGGCTTTGGTTTCACAGTGTATTTAGGTATTGTTTGGACATTACACTTGGTTGTTGAGGATAATGACATAAATGTTCTTGATGTGTCAGCTGCCTATGCTGTTCTGACATGTTGACTGAAGATTATTTCTGAGCAATTACCTTTTCTTTTATTTTATTGTTTGAGAAGGGAAACATCTCTAACAGCAGCATACAGTTTATAAAACTTATGCTCCTGGTGAGGCTCGAACTCAGTACCTCGGCATACCTTCACAAATACTGCTGTATAAGTACCGCTCGCTGACCGATTGCGCCACAAGAGCTGACCACAAAATGCTTCAATCGCTGCACTGCCACTACTACACAGTGTATACTAATTAGTGCACCACCAAAATGTATGCGTTCGTAAGGGTTCTAGCTAAATAGAGCAGAAAGGTGTGGAGTTTAGTTTCTACAGAATTTATAGGACAAACATGAAATTACAGATAATATGTCATGTGCAAAATGTTAGCAAAACCTGTTTTTTGCAGAAATAAACAATAAAATGGAAGCAGCTGTTAATCCTTAGCATGAAAAATCACAAACATTTTCCTATGTGCACAGAACATAAAAAGAAAAGTAGCTATCCTTATAAAATGAAATAAATTCAACATTCAAGCTTTCAAACTGAAAGCAGTGGTACAGTATTCAATGCAGTTCTACACTGAGGAAACCAGTGCATTGTCTTTTCAGTCAATCGAAAAAAGAATTGTTGACAGTTCAGTCAATACTTTAAATGGTTAAGAGAATCGTTGGTTTTTCAGCCAAAGTTTAAAAGAATCATATCTTGTTCCGTCAGAGCTGTTTAAAAGCCAAATCCTTTCTAGAAAATGGGCTTTGGTTTCACAGTGTATTTAGGTATTGTTTGGACATTACACTTGGTTGTTGAGGAATATGACATAAATGTTCTTGATGCGTCAGCTGACTATGCTGTTCTGACATGTTGACTCAAGATTATTTCTGAGCAATTACCTCTTCTTTTATTTTATTGCTTGAGAAGGGAAACATCTCTAACAGCAGCATACAGTTTTTAAAACTCATGCTCCTGGTGAGGCTCGAACTCACAACCTCGGCATACCTTCACAAGTACTGCTGTATAAGTACCGCACACTAACCGATTGCGCCACAGGAGCTGACCAAAAAGTATGTCAATCCCTGCACTGCCACTTCTACACAGTGTATACTAATTATTGCAATCACAAAAAGAATTGTTGACTGTTCAGTCAATGCTTTAAATGGTTAAGAGAATCGTTGGTTGTACAGCGAAAGTTTAAAAGAATCATATCTTGTTCCGTCAGAGCTGTTTAAAAGCCAAATCTTTTCTAGAAAATGGGCTTTGGTTTCACAGTGTATTTAGGTATTGTTTGGACATTATACTTGGTTGTTGAGGATAATGACATAAATGTTCTTGATGTGTCAGCTGCCTATGCTGTTCTGACATGTTGACTGAAGATTACTTCACAAGTACTGCTGTATAAGTACCGCGCGCTGACCGATTGCGCCACAGGAGCTGACCGAAAAAAAGCTTCAATCCCTGCACTGCCACTTCTACACAGTGTATACTAATTATTGCACCACCAAAATGTATGCGTTCGTAAGGGTTCTAGCTAAATAGAGCAGAAAGGTGTGGAGCTTGGTTTCTACAGAATTTATAGGACAAACATGAAATTACAGATAATATGTCAAGTGCAAAATGTTAGCAAAATCTGTTTTTTGCAGAAATAAACAATATAATGGAAGCAGCTGTTAATCTTTAGCATCAAAAATCACAAACATTTTGCTATGTGCACAGAACATCAACAGAAAAGTAGCTTTCCTTACAAAATGAAATAAATTGAACATTCAAGCTTTCAAAGTGAAAGCAAGTCAAGTCAAGTCAAGTGGGTTTATTGTCATTTCAACTACATACAGAGTACACAGTGAAACGAAACAACGTTCCTCCAGGACCATGGTGCAACATAGACAGTGCATACAAGACACAAGTGCAACACAAACAAACAAACAAGTGCGGACAGAACAACACAGTACAGACAGAGGATAATAAATAATGACTGTAGTGTGCAAGTTGTGCAATGTGCGATAAATAGAGTCCAGTGAGGTAGTAAAGTTATTAGTGCAAATGCTTGTGCAAAAAAAATGCTTCCCATGTTATCTGGGGTAAATGGTTGGAAAGAGAGAGAGAGGGAGAGTGTACATGTACCAGAAAGATGTCAGTTCAGAAGTTGAGTTGTGTTGAGGAGTCTGATGGCTTGGGGGAAGAAGCTATTGCAGAGTCTGGTCATGTTGGACCGGATGCTGCGGTACCTTCTTCCTGATGGCAGGAGGGAGAACAGTCTGTGTGAAGGGTGGGTGGAGTCATCCACAATGCTGGTTGCTTTGCGGATGCAGCGGGTGGTGTAAATGTCCATGACGGAGGGGAGAGAGACTCCGATGATCCTCTCAGCTGTCCTCACAATGCGTTGGAGGGACTTGCGGTCAGAGGCTGTGCAGGTCCCAAACCAGGCAGTGATGCAGCTGCTTAGGATGCTCTCTATGGTTCCCCTATAGAAGAGGGTGAGGATGGGTGGAGGGAGACGGGCCTTTCTCAGCTTCCGGAGGAAGTAGAGACGCTGTTGGGCTTTCTTGGCTGTAGAGCTGGTGTTCAGGGACCAGGTGAGGTTCTCCGCTAGGTGGACACCAAGGAACTTGGTGCTCTTAACGATCTCCACAGAGGAGCCGTTGATGTTAAGCGGAGAGTGGTCCGGTCTTGATTTCCTGAAGTCAACAACCATTTCCTTGGTCTTCTCTACATTCCAGCGAAGGTTGTTGACTGTACACCAGTCTGTCAGCTGCTGCACCTCCTCTCTGTATGCTGACTCGTCGCCTTTGCTGATGAGACCCAGCACAGTTGTATCATCGGCGAACTTTATGATGCTGTTAGAACTGTGTTTCGCAACACAGTCATGAGTCAGCAGGGTGAACAGCAGAGGACTCAGTACACTGCCCTGAGGTGCCCCAGTGTTCATGGTGATGGTGCTGGAGCTGCTGTCCCCGAACCGGACTAACTGGGGCCTTCCTGTCAGGAAGTCCAGGATCCAGTTGCAGAGGGGGGTGTTGAGGCCCAGCAGGCTTAACTTCCTTGTGAGGTTCTGTGGGATGATGGTGTTGAATGCTGAACAGAAGTCTATGAACAGCATTCTGACGTAGGTGTCCTTCTTCTCCAGGTGGGTAAGGGAGAGATGAAGGGTGGTGGTGATGGCATCGTCCGTGGAGCGGTTGGGACGATATGCAAATTGCAGGGGGTCCAATGAAGAGGGCAGTTGGTTCTTGATGTTCCTCATGACTAACCTCTCGAAGCACTTCATGATGATGGGCGTGAGAGCTACGGGACGGTAGTCATTGAGGCAGGACACCGTGGACTTCTTCGGCACGGGGACGATGGTGGTGGTCTTGAGGCACGTTGGGACAGTGGAGCTGCGCAGGGAGACGTTGAAGATGTCCGTGAGAACATCTGTCAACTGGTCTGCACACTCTCTGAGCACTCTGCCGGGGATGTTGTCTGGTCCTGCAGCTTTCCGTGGGTTGACTCTGCGCAGAGTTTTCCTCACGTCCACTACAGTCAGGCACAACACCTGCTCGTCCGGCTTGGGTGTGGTCTTTCTCACCAACGTGTTGTTCTGTGCCTCAAACCGTGCATAAAAATCATTCAGGGCATCGGGGAGGAAGGCATCACTGTCACAGGACGGTGGCATTGTCCTGTAGTTTGTGATTTCCTGGATGCCCTGCCACATGCGCCGTGTGTCGCCGGTGTCCTTAAAGTGGTTGTGGATTCTCTGGGCGTGTGCGCGCTTTGCCTCTCGGATGGCTCGTGACAATTTGGCTCTTGCTTTCCTTAGGGCCGCCTTGTCACCCACTCTGAAGGCCGAGTCGCGGGTCCTCAGTAGCGCACGCACCTCAGGAGTCATCCACGGCTTCTGATTTGGGCGTGTGGTGATGGTCTTGGAGACAGTGACATCATCAATACACTTACTGATGTAGCCAGTGACTGATGCTGTGTACTCCTCCAAGTTAACAGAGTCGCCTTCTGTCGCAGCCTCCCTAAACATGTCCCATGCAGTGCACTCAAAACAGTCCTGAAGGGCAGAGATGGCTCCTGCCGGCCAGGTTCTCACCTGCTTCTGAACTGGTCTGGAGCGTCTGATGAGGGGTGTGTATGCTGGAGTCAGATACACAGACATGTGGTCCGAGAACGCGAGGTGGGGGCGGGGCTCCGCCCGGTACGCGCTGGGGATGTTTGTGTAAACAAGGTCCAGCGCGTTCGCTCCTCTCGTGGCAAAGTCCACATGTTGATGGAATTTAGGGAGGACTGACTGGAGATTTGCATGGTTGAAATCTCCGGCGACAATGAACAGCCCGTCTGGATGTTTGGTCTGCAGATCGCTGATGCCCCCGTGCAGTTCCCACAGTGCCTCCTTAGCATTAGCATTAGCGCTAGCGCTAGGCGGTATGTACAGTGGTACAGTATTCAATGCAGTTCTGCATTGAGGAAACCAGTGCATTGTCTTTACAGTCAATCAAAAAAAGAATTGTTGACTGTTCAGTCAATGCTTTAAATGGTTAAGAGAATCGTTGGTTTTTCAGCCAAAGTTTAAAAGAATCATATCTTGTTCCGTCAGAGCTGTTTAAAAGCCAAATCCTTTCTAGAAAATGGGCTTTGGTTTCACAGTGTATTTATCTATTCTTTGGACATTACTCTTGATTGTTGAGGATAATGACATAAATGTTCTTGATGCGTCAGCTGCCTATGCTGTTCTGACATGTTGACTCAAGATTATTTCTGAGCAATTACCTCTTCTTTTATTTTATTGCTTGAGAAGGGGAACATCTCTAACAGCAGCATACAGTTTTTAAAACTCATGCTCCTGGTGAGGCTCGAACTCACAACCTCGGCATACCTTCACAAGTACTGCTGTATAAGTACCGCGCGCTAACCGATTGCGCCACAGGAGCTGACCAAAAAGTACGTCAATCCCTGCACTGCCACTTCTACACAGTGTATACTAATTATTGCAATCACAAAAAGAATTGTTGACTGTTCAGTCAATGCTTTAAATGGTTAAAAGAATCGTTGGTTGTTCGACCACAGTTTAAAAGAATCATTGGTTGTTGCGTCAGAGCTCTTTGAAAGCCAAATCTTTTCTAGAAAATGGGCTTTGGTTTCACAGTGTATTTAGGTATTGTTTGGACATTACACTTGGTTGTTGAGGATAATGACATAAATGTTCTGGATGTGTCAGCTGCCTATGCTGTTCTGACATGTTGACTGAAGATTATTTCTGAGCAATTACCTTTTCTTTTATTTTATTGTTTGAGAAGGGAAACATTTCTAACAGCAGCATACAGTTTTTAAAACTTACGCTCCTGGTGAGGCTCGAACTCACAACCTCGGCATACCTTCACAAATACTGCTGTATAAGTACCGCTCGCTGACCGATCGCACCACAAGAGCTGACCACAAGAGCTGACCACAAAATGCTTCAATCGCTGCACTGCCACTACTACACAGTGTATACTAATTATTGCACCACCAAAATGTATGCGTTTGTAAGGGTTCTAGCTAAATAGAGCAGAAAGGTGTGGAGTTTAGTTTCTACAGAATTTATAGGACAAACATGAAATTACAGATAATATGTCATGTGCAAAATGTTAGCAAAACCTGTTTTTTGCAGAAATAAACAATATAATGGAAGCAGCTGTTAATCCTTAGCATGAAAAATCACAAACATTTTCCTATGTGCACAGAACATAAAAAGAAAAGTAGCTATCCTTATAAAATGAAATAAATTGAACATTCAAGCTTTCAAAGTGAAAGCAGTGGTACAGTATTCAATGCAGTTCTGCATTGAAGAAACCAGTGCATTGTCTTTTCAGTCAATCGAAAAAAGAATTGTTGACAGTTCAGTCAATACTTTAAATGGTTAAGAGAATCGTTGGTTTTTCAGCCAAAGTTTAAAAGAATCATATCTTGTTCCGTCAGAGCTGTTTAAAAGCCAAATCCTTTCTAGAAAATGGGCTTTGGTTTCACAGTGTATTTATGTATTCTTTGGACATTACTCTTGATTTGTTGAGGAATATGACATAAATGTTCTTGATGCGTCAGCTGCCTATGCTGTTCTGACATGTTGACTCAAGATTATTTCTGAGCAATTACCTCTTCTTTTATTTTATTGCTTGAGAAGGGGAACATCTCTAACAGCAGCATACAGTTTTTAAAACTCATGCTCCTGGTGAGGCTCGAACTCACAACCTCGGCATACCTTCACAAGTACTGCTGTATAAGTACCGCGCGCTAACCGATTGCGCCACAGGAGCTGACCAAAAAGCACGTCAATCCCTGCACTGCCACTTCTACACAGTGTATACTAATTATTGCAATCACAAAAAGAATTGTTGACTGTTCAGTCAATGCTTTAAATGGTTAACAGAATCGTTGGTTGTTCAACCACAGTTTAAAAGAATCATTGGTTGTTGCGTCAGAGCTGTTTGAAAGCCAAATCTTTTCTAGAAAATGGGCTTTGGTTTCACAGTGTATTTAGGTATTCTTTGGACATTACACTTGGTTGTTGATGAATATGACATAAATATTCTTGATGTGTTAGCTGCCTATGCTGTTCTGACATGTTGACTGAAGATTATTTCTGAGCAATTACCTCTTCTTTTATTTAATTGTTTGAGAAGGGAAACATCTCTAACAGCAGCATACAGTTTATAAAATTTATGCTCCTGGTGAGGCTTGAACTCACAACCTCGGCATACCTTCACAAGTACTGCTGTATAAGTACCGCGCGCTGACCGATTGCGCCACAGGAGCTGACCAAAAAAAAGCTTCCATCCCTGCACTGCCACTTCTACACAGTGTATACTAATTATTGCACCACCAAAATGTATGCGTTCGTAAGGGTTCTAGCTAAATAGAGCAGAAAGGTGTGGAGTTTGGTTTCTACAGAATTTATAGGACAAACATGAAATTACAGATAATATGTCAAGTGCAAAATGTTAGCAAAATCTGTTTTTTGCAGAAATAAACAATATAATGGAAGCAGCTGTTAATCTTTAGCATCAAAAATCACAAACATTTTGCTATGTGCACAGAACATCAACAGAAAAGTAGCTTTCCTTACAAAATGAAATAAATTGAACATTCAAGCTTTCAAAGTGAAAGCAGTGGTACAGTATTCAATGCAGTTCTGCATTGAGGAAACCAGTGCATTGTCTTTTCAGTCAATCGAAAAAAGAACTGTTGACAGTTCAGTCAATGCTTTAAATGGTTAAGAGAATCGTTGGTTTTTCAGCCAAAGTTTAAAAGAATCATATCTTGTTCCGTCAGAGCTGTTTAAAAGCCAAATCCTTTCTAGAAAATGGGCTTTGGTTTCACAGTGTATTTATGTATTCTTTGGACATTACTCTTGATTGTTGAGGAATATGACATAAATGTTCTTGATGCATCAGCTGCCTATGCTGTTCTGACATGTTGACTGAAGATTATTTCTGAGCAATTACCTCTTCTTTTATTTTATTGCTTGAGAAGGGAAACATCTCTAACAGCAGCATACAGTTTTTAAAACTCATGCTCCTGGTGAGGCTCGAACTCACAACCTCGGCATACCTTCACAAGTACTGCTGTATAAGTACCGCGCGCTAACCGATTGCGCCACAGGAGCTGACCAAAAAGTACGTCAATCCCTGCACTGCCACTTCTACACAGTGTATACTAATTATTGCAATCACAAAAAGAATTGTTGACTGTTCAGTCAATGCTTTAAATGGTTAAAAGAATCGTTGGTTGTTCAACCACAGTTTAAAAGAATCATTGGTTGTTGCGTCAGAGCTCTTTGAAAGCCAAATCTTTTCTAGAAAATGGGCTTTGGTTTCACAGTGTATTTAGGTATTGTTTGGACATTACACTTGGTTGTTGAGGATAATGACATAAATGTTCTTGATGTGTCAGCTGCCTATGCTGTTCTGACATGTTGACTGAAGATTACTTCACAAGTACTGCTGTATAAGTACCGCGCGCTGACCGATTGCGCCACAGGAGCTGACCGAAAAAAAGCTTCAATCCCTGCACTGCCACTTCTACACAGTGTATACTAATTATTGCACCACCAAAATGTATGCGTTCGTAAGGGTTCTAGCTAAATAGAGCAGAAAGGTGTGGAGCTTGGTTTCTACAGAATTTATAGGACAAACATGAAATTACAGATAATATGTCAAGTGCAAAATGTTAGCAAAATCTGTTTTTTGCAGAAATAAACAATATAATGGAAGCAGCTGTTAATCTTTAGCATCAAAAATCACAAACATTTTGCTATGTGCACAGAACATCAACAGAAAAGTAGCTTTCCTTACAAAATGAAATAAATTGAACATTCAAGCTTTCAAAGTGAAAGCAAGTCAAGTCAAGTCAAGTGGGTTTATTGTCATTTCAACTACATACAGAGTACACAGTGAAACGAAACAACGTTCCTCCAGGACCATGGTGCAACATAGACAGTGCATACAAGACACAAGTGCAACACAAACAAACAAACAAGTGCGGACAGAACAACACAGTACAGACAGAGGATAATAAATAATGACTGTAGTGTGCAAGTTGTGCAATGTGCGATAAATAGAGTCCAGTGAGGTAGTAAAGTTATTAGTGCAAATGCTTGTGCAAAAAAAATGCTTCCCATGTTATCTGGGGTAAATGGTTGGAAAGAGAGAGAGAGGGAGAGTGTACATGTACCAGAAAGATGTCAGTTCAGAAGTTGAGTTGTGTTGAGGAGTCTGATGGCTTGGGGGAAGAAGCTATTGCAGAGTCTGGTCGTGTTGGACCGGATGCTGCGGTACCTTCTTCCTGATGGCAGGAGGGAGAACAGTCTGTGTGAAGGGTGGGTGGAGTCATCCACAATGCTGGTTGCTTTGCGGATGCAGCGGGTGGTGTAAATGTCCATGACGGAGGGGAGAGAGACTCCGATGATCCTCTCAGCTGTCCTCACAATGCGTTGGAGGGACTTGCGGTCAGAGGCTGTGCAGGTCCCAAACCAGGCAGTGATGCAGCTGCTTAGGATGCTCTCTATGGTTCCCCTATAGAAGAGGGTGAGGATGGGTGGAGGGAGACGGGCCTTTCTCAGCTTCCGGAGGAAGTAGAGACGCTGTTGGGCTTTCTTGGCTGTAGAGCTGGTGTTCAGGGACCAGGTGAGGTTCTCCGCTAGGTGGACACCAAGGAACTTGGTGCTCTTAACGATCTCCACAGAGGAGCCGTTGATGTTAAGCGGAGAGTGGTCCGGTCTTGATTTCCTGAAGTCAACAACCATTTCCTTGGTCTTCTCTACATTCCAGCGAAGGTTGTTGACTGTACACCAGTCTGTCAGCTGCTGCACCTCCTCTCTGTATGCTGACTCGTCGCCTTTGCTGATGAGACCCAGCACAGTTGTATCATCGGCGAACTTTATGATGCTGTTAGAACTGTGTTTCGCAACACAGTCATGAGTCAGCAGGGTGAACAGCAGAGGACTCAGTACACTGCCCTGAGGTGCCCCAGTGTTCATGGTGATGGTGCTGGAGCTGCTGTCCCCGAACCGGACTAACTGGGGCCTTCCTGTCAGGAAGTCCAGGATCCAGTTGCAGAGGGGGGTGTTGAGGCCCAGCAGGCTTAACTTCCTTGTGAGGTTTTGTGGGATGATGGTGTTGAATGCTGAACAGAAGTCTATGAACAGCATTCTGACGTAGGTGTCCTTCTTCTCCAGGTGGGTAAGGGAGAGATGAAGGGTGGTGGTGATGGCATCGTCCGTGGAGCGGTTGGGACGATATGCAAATTGCAGGGGGTCCAATGAAGAGGGCAGTTGGTTCTTGATGTTCCTCATGACTAACCTCTCGAAGCACTTCATGATGATGGGCGTGAGAGCTACGGGACGGTAGTCATTGAGGCAGGACACCGTGGACTTCTTCGGCACGGGGACGATGGTGGTGGTCTTGAGGCACGTTGGGACAGTGGAGCTGCGCAGGGAGACGTTGAAGATGTCCGTGAGAACATCTGTCAACTGGTCTGCACACTCTCTGAGCACTCTGCCGGGGATGTTGTCTGGTCCTGCAGCTTTCCGTGGGTTGACTCTGCGCAGAGTTTTCCTCACGTCCACTGCAGTCAGGCACAACACCTGCTCGTCCGGCTTGGGTGTGGTCTTTCTCACCAACGTGTTGTTCTGTGCCTCAAACCGTGCATAAAAATCGTTCAGGGCATCGGGGAGGAAGGCATCACTGTCACAGGACGGTGGCATTGTCCTGTAGTTTGTGATTTCCTGGATGCCCTGCCACATGCGCCGTGTGTCGCCGGTGTCCTTAAAGTGGTTGTGGATTCTCTGGGCGTGTGCGCGCTTTGCCTCTCGGATGGCTCGTGACAATTTGGCTCTTGCTTTCCTTAGGGCCGCCTTGTCACCCACTCTGAAGGCCGAGTCGCGGGTCCTCAGTAGCGCACGCACCTCAGGAGTCATCCACGGCTTCTGATTTGGGCGTGTGGTGATGGTCTTGGAGACAGTGACATCATCAATACACTTACTGATGTAGCCAGTGACTGATGCTGTGTACTCCTCCAAGTTAACAGAGTCGCCTTCTGTCGCAGCCTCCCTAAACATGTCCCATGCAGTGCACTCAAAACAGTCCTGAAGGGCAGAGATGGCTCCTGCCGGCCAGGTTCTCACCTGCTTCTGAACTGGTCTGGAGCGTCTGATGAGGGGTGTGTATGCTGGAGTCAGATACACAGACATGTGGTCCGAGAACGCGAGGTGGGGGCGGGGCTCCGCCCGGTACGCGCTGGGGATGTTTGTGTAAACAAGGTCCAGCGCGTTCGCTCCTCTCGTGGCAAAGTCCACATGTTGATGGAATTTAGGGAGGACTGACTGGAGATTTGCATGGTTGAAATCTCCGGCGACAATGAACAGCCCGTCTGGATGTTTGGTCTGCAGATCGCTGATGCCCCCGTGCAGTTCCCACAGTGCCTCCTTAGCATTAGCATTAGCGCTAGCGCTAGGCGGTATGTACAGTGGTACAGTATTCAATGCAGTTCTGCATTGAGGAAACCAGTGCATTGTCTTTACAGTCAATCAAAAAAAGAATTGTTGACTGTTCAGTCAATGCTTTAAATGGTTAAGAGAATCGTTGGTTTTTCAGCCAAAGTTTAAAAGAATCATATCTTGTTCCGTCAGAGCTGTTTAAAAGCCAAATCCTTTCTAGAAAATGGGCTTTGGTTTCACAGTGTATTTATGTATTCTTTGGACATTACTCTTGATTGTTGAGGATAATGACATAAATGTTCTTGATGCGTCAGCTGCCTATGCTGTTCTGACATGTTGACTCAAGATTATTTCTGAGCAATTACCTCTTCTTTTATTTTATTGCTTGAGAAGGGGAACATCTCTAACAGCAGCATACAGTTTTTAAAACTCATGCTCCTGGTGAGGCTCGAACTCACAACCTCGGCATACCTTCACAAGTACTGCTGTATAAGTACCGCGCGCTAACCGATTGCGCCACAGGAGCTGACCAAAAAGTACGTCAATCCCTGCACTGCCACTTCTACACAGTGTATACTAATTATTGCAATCACAAAAAGAATTGTTGACTGTTCAGTCAATGCTTTAAATGGTTAAAAGAATCGTTGGTTGTTCGACCACAGTTTAAAAGAATCATTGGTTGTTGCGTCAGAGCTCTTTGAAAGCCAAATCTTTTCTAGAAAATGGGCTTTGGTTTCACAGTGTATTTAGGTATTGTTTGGACATTACACTTGGTTGTTGAGGATAATGACATAAATGTTCTTGATGTGTCAGCTGCCTATGCTGTTCTGACATGTTGACTGAAGATTATTTCTGAGCAATTACCTTTTCTTTTATTTTATTGTTTGAGAAGGGAAACATCTCTAACAGCAGCATACAGTTTTTAAAACTTACGCTCCTGGTGAGGCTCGAACTCACAACCTCGGCATACCTTCACAAATACTGCTGTATAAGTACCGCTCGCTGACCGATCGCACCACAAGAGCTGACCACAAAATGCTTCAATCGCTGCACTGCCACTACTACACAGTGTATACTAATTAGTGCACCACCAAAATGTATGCGTTCGTAAGGGTTCTAGCTAAATAGAGAAGAAAGGTGTGGAGTTTAGTTTCTACAGAATTTATAGGACAAACATGAAATTACAGATAATATGTCATGTGCAAAATGTTAGCAAAACCTGTTTTTTGCAGAAATAAACAATATAATGGAAGCAGCTGTTAATCCTTAGCATGAAAAATCACAAACATTTTCCTATGTGCACAGAACATAAAAAGAAAAGTAGCTATCCTTATAAAATAAAATAAATTGAACATTCAAGCTTTCAAAGTGAAAGCAGTGGTACAGTATTCAATGCAGTTCTACACTGAGGAAACCAGTGCTTTGTCTTTTCAGTCAATCGAAAAAAGAATTGTTGACTGTTCAGTCAATACTTTAAATGGTTAAGAGAATCGTTGGTTTTTCAGCCAAAGTTTAAAAGAATCATATCTTGTTCCGTCAGAGCTGTTTAAAAGCCAAATCCTTTCTCGAAAATGGGCTTTGGTTTCACAGTGTATTTAGGTATTGTTTGGACATTACACTTGGTTGTTGAGGAATATGACATAAATGTTCTTGATGCGTCAGCTGACTATGCTGTTCTGATATGTTGACTCAAGATTATTTCTGAGCAATTACCTCTTCTTTTATTTTATTGCTTGAGAAGGGAAACATCTCTAACAGCAGCATACAGTTTTTTAAAACTCATGCTCCTGGAGAGGCTCGAACTCTCAACCTCGGCATACCTTCGCAAGTACTGCTGTATAAGTACCGCGCGCTAACCGATTGCGCCACAGGAGCTGACCAAAAAGTATGTCAATCCCTGCACTGCCACTTCTACACAGTGTATACTAATTATTGCAATCACAAAAAGAATTGTTGACTGTTCAGTCAATGCTTTAAATGGTTAAAAGAATCGTTGGTTGTTCGACCACAGTTTAAAAGAATCATTGGTTGTTGCGTCAGAGCTCTTTGAAAGCCAAATCTTTTCTAGAAAATGGGCTTTGGTTTCACAGTGTATTTAGGTATTGTTTGGACATTACACTTGGTTGTTGAGGATAATGACATAAATGTTCTTGATGTGTCAGCTGCCTATGCTGTTCTGACATGTTGACTGAAGATTACTTCACAAGTACTGCTGTATAAGTACCGCGCGCTGACCGATTGCGCCACAGGAGCTGACCGAAAAAAAGCTTCAATCCCTGCACTGCCACTTCTACACAGTGTATACTAATTATTGCACCACCAAAATGTATGCGTTCGTAAGGGTTCTAGCTAAATAGAGCAGAAAGGTGTGGAGCTTGGTTTCTACAGAATTTATAGGACAAACATGAAATTACAGATAATATGTCAAGTGCAAAATGTTAGCAAAATCTGTTTTTTGCAGAAATAAACAATATAATGGAAGCAGCTGTTAATCTTTAGCATCAAAAATCACAAACATTTTGCTATGTGCACAGAACATCAACAGAAAAGTAGCTTTCCTTACAAAATGAAATAAATTGAACATTCAAGCTTTCAAAGTGAAAGCAAGTCAAGTCAAGTCAAGTGGGTTTATTGTCATTTCAACTACATACAGAGTACACAGTGAAACGAAACAACGTTCCTCCAGGACCATGGTGCAACATAGACAGTGCATACAAGACACAAGTGCAACACAAACAAACAAACAAGTGCGGACAGAACAACACAGTACAGACAGAGGATAATAAATAATGACTGTAGTGTGCAAGTTGTGCAATGTGCGATAAATAGAGTCCAGTGAGGTAGTAAAGTTATTAGTGCAAATGCTTGTGCAAAAAAAATGCTTCCCATGTTATCTGGGGTAAATGGTTGGAAAGAGAGAGAGAGGGAGAGTGTACATGTACCAGAAAGATGTCAGTTCAGAAGTTGAGTTGTGTTGAGGAGTCTGATGGCTTGGGGGAAGAAGCTATTGCAGAGTCTGGTCATGTTGGACCGGATGCTGCGGTACCTTCTTCCTGATGGCAGGAGGGAGAACAGTCTGTGTGAAGGGTGGGTGGAGTCATCCACAATGCTGGTTGCTTTGCGGATGCAGCGGGTGGTGTAAATGTCCATGACGGAGGGGAGAGAGACTCCGATGATCCTCTCAGCTGTCCTCACAATGCGTTGGAGGGACTTGCGGTCAGAGGCTGTGCAGGTCCCAAACCAGGCAGTGATGCAGCTGCTTAGGATGCTCTCTATGGTTCCCCTATAGAAGAGGGTGAGGATGGGTGGAGGGAGACGGGCCTTTCTCAGCTTCCGGAGGAAGTAGAGACGCTGTTGGGCTTTCTTGGCTGTAGAGCTGGTGTTCAGGGACCAGGTGAGGTTCTCCGCTAGGTGGACACCAAGGAACTTGGTGCTCTTAACGATCTCCACAGAGGAGCCGTTGATGTTAAGCGGAGAGTGGTCCGGTCTTGATTTCCTGAAGTCAACAACCATTTCCTTGGTCTTCTCTACATTCCAGCGAAGGTTGTTGACTGTACACCAGTCTGTCAGCTGCTGCACCTCCTCTCTGTATGCTGACTCGTCGCCTTTGCTGATGAGACCCAGCACAGTTGTATCATCGGCGAACTTTATGATGCTGTTAGAACTGTGTTTCGCAACACAGTCATGAGTCAGCAGGGTGAACAGCAGAGGACTCAGTACACTGCCCTGAGGTGCCCCAGTGTTCATGGTGATGGTGCTGGAGCTGCTGTCCCCGAACCGGACTAACTGGGGCCTTCCTGTCAGGAAGTCCAGGATCCAGTTGCAGAGGGGGGTGTTGAGGCCCAGCAGGCTTAACTTCCTTGTGAGGTTCTGTGGGATGATGGTGTTGAATGCTGAACAGAAGTCTATGAACAGCATTCTGACGTAGGTGTCCTTCTTCTCCAGGTGGGTAAGGGAGAGATGAAGGGTGGTGGTGATGGCATCGTCCGTGGAGCGGTTGGGACGATATGCAAATTGCAGGGGGTCCAATGAAGAGGGCAGTTGGTTCTTGATGTTCCTCATGACTAACCTCTCGAAGCACTTCATGATGATGGGCGTGAGAGCTACGGGACGGTAGTCATTGAGGCAGGACACCGTGGACTTCTTCGGCACGGGGACGATGGTGGTGGTCTTGAGGCACGTTGGGACAGTGGAGCTGCGCAGGGAGACGTTGAAGATGTCTGTGAGAACATCTGTCAACTGGTCTGCACACTCTCTGAGCACTCTGCCGGGGATGTTGTCTGGTCCTGCAGCTTTCCGTGGGTTGACTCTGCGCAGAGTTTTCCTCACGTCCACTGCAGTCAGGCACAACACCTGCTCGTCCGGCTTGGGTGTGGTCTTTCTCACCAACGTGTTGTTCTGTGCCTCAAACCGTGCATAAAAATCGTTCAGGGCATCGGGGAGGAAGGCATCACTGTCACAGGACGGTGGCATTGTCCTGTAGTTTGTGATTTCCTGGATGCCCTGCCACATGCGCCGTGTGTCGCCGGTGTCCTTAAAGTGGTTGTGGATTCTCTGGGCGTGTGCGCGCTTTGCCTCTCGGATGGCTCGTGACAATTTGGCTCTTGCTTTCCTTAGGGCCGCCTTGTCACCCACTCTGAAGGCCGAGTCGCGGGTCCTCAGTAGCGCACGCACCTCAGGAGTCATCCACGGCTTCTGATTTGGGCGTGTGGTGATGGTCTTGGAGACAGTGACATCATCAATACACTTACTGATGTAGCCAGTGACTGATGCTGTGTACTCCTCCAAGTTAACAGAGTCGCCTTCTGTCGCAGCCTCCCTAAACATGTCCCATGCAGTGCACTCAAAACAGTCCTGAAGGGCAGAGATGGCTCCTGCCGGCCAGGTTCTCACCTGCTTCTGAACTGGTCTGGAGCGTCTGATGAGGGGTGTGTATGCTGGAGTCAGATACACAGACATGTGGTCCGAGAACGCGAGGTGGGGGCGGGGCTCCGCCCGGTACGCGCTGGGGATGTTTGTGTAAACAAGGTCCAGCGCGTTCGCTCCTCTCGTGGCAAAGTCCACATGTTGATGGAATTTAGGGAGGACTGACTGGAGATTTGCATGGTTGAAATCTCCGGCGACAATGAACAGCCCGTCTGGATGTTTGGTCTGCAGATCGCTGATGCCCCCGTGCAGTTCCCACAGTGCCTCCTTAGCATTAGCATTAGCGCTAGCGCTAGGCGGTATGTACAGTGGTACAGTATTCAATGCAGTTCTGCATTGAGGAAACCAGTGCATTGTCTTTACAGTCAATCAAAAAAAGAATTGTTGACTGTTCAGTCAATGCTTTAAATGGTTAAGAGAATCGTTGGTTTTTCAGCCAAAGTTTAAAAGAATCATATCTTGTTCCGTCAGAGCTGTTTAAAAGCCAAATCCTTTCTAGAAAATGGGCTTTGGTTTCACAGTGTATTTATGTATTCTTTGGACATTACTCTTGATTGTTGAGGATAATGACATAAATGTTCTTGATGCGTCAGCTGCCTATGCTGTTCTGACATGTTGACTCAAGATTATTTCTGAGCAATTACCTCTTCTTTTATTTTATTGCTTGAGAAGGGGAACATCTCTAACAGCAGCATACAGTTTTTAAAACTCATGCTCCTGGTGAAGCTCGAACTCACAACCTCGGCATACCTTCACAAGTACTGCTGTATAAGTACTGCGCGCTAACCGATTGCGCCACAGGAGCTGACCAAAAAGTACGTCAATCCCTGCACTGCCACTTCTACACAGTGTATACTAATTATTGCAATCACAAAAAGAATTGTTGACTGTTCAGTCAATGCTTTAAATGGTTAAAAGAATCGTTGGTTGTTCGACCACAGTTTAAAAGAATCATTGGTTGTTGTGTCAGAGCTGTTTGAAAGCCAAATCTTTTCTAGAAAATGGGCTTTGGTTTCACAGTGTATTTAGGTATTGTTTGGACATTACACTTGGTTGTTGAGGATAATGACATAAATGTTCTTGATGTGTCAGCTGCCTATGCTGTTCTGACATGTTGACTGAAGATTATTTCTGAGCAATTACCTTTTCTTTTATTTTATTGTTTGAGAAGGGAAACATCTCTAACAGCAGCATACAGTTTATAAAACTTATGCTCCTGGTGAGGCTCGAACTCAGTACCTCGGCATACCTTCACAAATACTGCTGTATAAGTACCGCTCGCTGACCGATTGCGCCACAAGAGCTGACCACAAAATGCTTCAATCGCTGCACTGCCACTACTACACAGTGTATACTAATTAGTGCACCACCAAAATGTATGCGTTCGTAAGGGTTCTAGCTAAATAGAGCAGAAAGGTGTGGAGTTTAGTTTCTACAGAATTTATAGGACAAACATGAAATTACAGATAATATGTCATGTGCAAAATGTTAGCAAAACCTGTTTTTTGCAGAAATAAACAATAAAATGGAAGCAGCTGTTAATCCTTAGCATGAAAAATCACAAACATTTTCCTATGTGCACAGAACATAAAAAGAAAAGTAGCTATCCTTATAAAATGAAATAAATTCAACATTCAAGCTTTCAAACTGAAAGCAGTGGTACAGTATTCAATGCAGTTCTACACTGAGGAAACCAGTGCATTGTCTTTTCAGTCAATCGAAAAAAGAATTGTTGACAGTTCAGTCAATACTTTAAATGGTTAAGAGAATCGTTGGTTTTTCAGCCAAAGTTTAAAAGAATCATATCTTGTTCCGTCAGAGCTGTTTAAAAGCCAAATCCTTTCTAGAAAATGGGCTTTGGTTTCACAGTGTATTTAGGTATTGTTTGGACATTACACTTGGTTGTTGAGGAATATGACATAAATGTTCTTGATGCGTCAGCTGACTATGCTGTTCTGACATGTTGACTCAAGATTATTTCTGAGCAATTACCTCTTCTTTTATTTTATTGCTTGAGAAGGGAAACATCTCTAACAGCAGCATACAGTTTTTAAAACTCATGCTCCTGGTGAGGCTCGAACTCACAACCTCGGCATACCTTCACAAGTACTGCTGTATAAGTACCGCACGCTAACCGATTGCGCCACAGGAGCTGACCAAAAAGTATGTCAATCCCTGCACTGCCACTTCTACACAGTGTATACTAATTATTGCAATCACAAAAAGAATTGTTGACTGTTCAGTCAATGCTTTAAATGGTTAAGAGAATCGTTGGTTGTACAGCGAAAGTTTAAAAGAATCATATCTTGTTCCGTCAGAGCTGTTTAAAAGCCAAATCTTTTCTAGAAAATGGGCTTTGGTTTCACAGTGTATTTAGGTATTGTTTGGACATTATACTTGGTTGTTGAGGATAATGACATAAATGTTCTTGATGTGTCAGCTGCCTATGCTTTTCTGACATGTTGACTGAAGATTACTTCACAAGTACTGCTGTATAAGTACCGCGCGCTGACCGATTGCGCCACAGGAGCTGACCGAAAAAAAGCTTCAATCCCTGCACTGCCACTTCTACACAGTGTATACTAATTATTGCACCACCAAAATGTATGCGTTCGTAAGGGTTCTAGCTAAATAGAGCAGAAAGGTGTGGAGCTTGGTTTCTACAGAATTTATAGGACAAACATGAAATTACAGATAATATGTCAAGTGCAAAATGTTAGCAAAATCTGTTTTTTGCAGAAATAAACAATATAATGGAAGCAGCTGTTAATCTTTAGCATCAAAAATCACAAACATTTTGCTATGTGCACAGAACATCAACAGAAAAGTAGCTTTCCTTACAAAATGAAATAAATTGAACATTCAAGCTTTCAAAGTGAAAGCAAGTCAAGTCAAGTCAAGTGGGTTTATTGTCATTTCAACTACATACAGAGTACACAGTGAAACGAAACAACGTTCCTCCAGGACCATGGTGCAACATAGACAGTGCATACAAGACACAAGTGCAACACAAACAAACAAACAAGTGCGGACAGAACAACACAGTACAGACAGAGGATAATAAATAATGACTGTAGTGTGCAAGTTGTGCAATGTGCGATAAATAGAGTCCAGTGAGGTAGTAAAGTTATTAGTGCAAATGCTTGTGCAAAAAAAATGCTTCCCATGTTATCTGGGGTAAATGGTTGGAAAGAGAGAGAGAGGGAGAGTGTACATGTACCAGAAAGATGTCAGTTCAGAAGTTGAGTTGTGTTGAGGAGTCTGATGGCTTGGGGGAAGAAGCTATTGCAGAGTCTGGTCGTGTTGGACCGGATGCTGCGGTACCTTCTTCCTGATGGCAGGAGGGAGAACAGTCTGTGTGAAGGGTGGGTGGAGTCATCCACAATGCTGGTTGCTTTGCGGATGCAGCGGGTGGTGTAAATGTCCATGACGGAGGGGAGAGAGACTCCGATGATCCTCTCAGCTGTCCTCACAATGCGTTGGAGGGACTTGCGGTCAGAGGCTGTGCAGGTCCCAAACCAGGCAGTGATGCAGCTGCTTAGGATGCTCTCTATGGTTCCCCTATAGAAGAGGGTGAGGATGGGTGGAGGGAGACGGGCCTTTCTCAGCTTCCGGAGGAAGTAGAGATGCTGTTGGGCTTTCTTGGCTGTAGAGCTGGTGTTCAGGGACCAGGTGAGGTTCTCCGCTAGGTGGACACCAAGGAACTTGGTGCTCTTAACGATCTCCACAGAGGAGCCGTTGATGTTAAGCGGAGAGTGGTCCGGTCTTGATTTCCTGAAGTCAACAACCATTTCCTTGGTCTTCTCTACATTCCAGCGAAGGTTGTTGACTGTACACCAGTCTGTCAGCTGCTGCACCTCCTCTCTGTATGCTGACTCGTCGCCTTTGCTGATGAGACCCAGCACAGTTGTATCATCGGCGAACTTTATGATGCTGTTAGAACTGTGTTTCGCAACACAGTCATGAGTCAGCAGGGTGAACAGCAGAGGACTCAGTACACTGCCCTGAGGTGCCCCAGTGTTCATGGTGATGGTGCTGGAGCTGCTGTCCCCGAACCGGACTAACTGGGGCCTTCCTGTCAGGAAGTCCAGGATCCAGTTGCAGAGGGGGGTGTTGAGGCCCAGCAGGCTTAACTTCCTTGTGAGGTTCTGTGGGATGATGGTGTTGAATGCTGAACAGAAGTCTATGAACAGCATTCTGACGTAGGTGTCCTTCTTCTCCAGGTGGGTAAGGGAGAGATGAAGGGTGGTGGTGATGGCATCGTCCGTGGAGCGGTTGGGACGATATGCAAATTGCAGGGGGTCCAATGAAGAGGGCAGTTGGTTCTTGATGTTCCTCATGACTAACCTCTCGAAGCACTTCATGATGATGGGCGTGAGAGCTACGGGACGGTAGTCATTGAGGCAGGACACCGTGGACTTCTTCGGCACGGGGACGATGGTGGTGGTCTTGAGGCACGTTGGGACAGTGGAGCTGCGCAGGGAGACGTTGAAGATGTCCGTGAGAACATCTGTCAACTGGTCTGCACACTCTCTGAGCACTCTGCCGGGGATGTTGTCTGGTCCTGCAGCTTTCCGTGGGTTGACTCTGCGCAGAGTTTTCCTCACGTCCACTGCAGTCAGGCACAACACCTGCTCGTCCGGCTTGGGTGTGGTCTTTCTCACCAACGTGTTGTTCTGTGCCTCAAACCGTGCATAAAAATCATTCAGGGCATCGGGGAGGAAGGCATCACTGTCACAGGACGGTGGCATTGTCCTGTAGTTTGTGATTTCCTGGATGCCCTGCCACATGCGCCGTGTGTCGCCGGTGTCCTTAAAGTGGTTGTGGATTCTCTGGGCGTGTGCGCGCTTTGCCTCTCGGATGGCTCGTGACAATTTGGCTCTTGCTTTCCTTAGGGCCGCCTTGTCACCCACTCTGAAGGCCGTGTCGCGGGTCCTCAGTAGCGCACGCACCTCAGGAGTCATCCACGGCTTCTGATTTGGGCGTGTGGTGATGGTCTTGGAGACAGTGACATCATCAATACACTTACTGATGTAGCCAGTGACTGATGCTGTGTACTCCTCCAAGTTAACAGAGTCGCCTTCTGTCGCAGCCTCCCTAAACATGTCCCATGCAGTGCACTCAAAACAGTCCTGAAGGGCAGAGATGGCTCCTGCCGGCCAGGTTCTCACCTGCTTCTGAACTGGTCTGGAGCGTCTGATGAGGGGTGTGTATGCTGGAGTCAGATACACAGACATGTGGTCCGAGAACGCGAGGTGGGGGCGGGGCTCCGCCCGGTACGCGCTGGGGATGTTTGTGTAAACAAGGTCCAGCGCGTTCGCTCCTCTCGTGGCAAAGTCCACATGTTGATGGAATTTAGGGAGGACTGACTGGAGATTTGCATGGTTGAAATCTCCGGCGACAATGAACAGCCCGTCTGGATGTTTGGTCTGCAGATCGCTGATGCCCCCGTGCAGTTCCCACAGTGCCTCCTTAGCATTAGCATTAGCGCTAGCGCTAGGCGGTATGTACAGTGGTACAGTATTCAATGCAGTTCTGCATTGAGGAAACCAGTGCATTGTCTTTACAGTCAATCAAAAAAAGAATTGTTGACTGTTCAGTCAATGCTTTAAATGGTTAAGAGAATCGTTGGTTTTTCAGCCAAAGAATCATATCTTGTTCCGTCAGAGCTGTTTAAAAGCCAAATCCTTTCTAGAAAATGGGCTTTGGTTTCACAGTGTATTTATGTATTCTTTGGACATTACTCTTGATTGTTGAGGATAATGACATAAATGTTCTTGATGCGTCAGCTGCCTATGCTGTTCTGACATGTTGACTCAAGATTATTTCTGAGCAATTACCTCTTCTTTTATTTTATTGCTTGAGAAGGGGAACATCTCTAACAGCAGCATACAGTTTTTAAAACTCATGCTCCTGGTGAGGCTCGAACTCACAACTTCGGCATACCTTCACAAGTACTGCTGTATAAGTACCGCGCGCTAACCGATTGCGCCACAGGAGCTGACCAAAAAGTACGTCAATCCCTGCACTGCCACTTCTACACAGTGTATACTAATTATTGCAATCACAAAAAGAATTGTTGACTGTTCAGTCAATGCTTTAAATGGTTAAAAGAATCGTTGGTTGTTCGACCACAGTTTAAAAGAATCATTGGTTGTTGCGTCAGAGCTCTTTGAAAGCCAAATCTTTTCTAGAAAATGGGCTTTGGTTTCACAGTGTATTTAGGTATTGTTTGGACATTACACTTGGTTGTTGAGGATAATGACATAAATGTTCTGGATGTGTCAGCTGCCTATGCTGTTCTGACATGTTGACTGAAGATTATTTCTGAGCAATTACCTTTTCTTTTATTTTATTGTTTGAGAAGGGAAACATTTCTAACAGCAGCATACAGTTTTTAAAACTTACGCTCCTGGTGAGGCTCGAACTCACAACCTCGGCATACCTTCACAAATACTGCTGTATAAGTACCGCTCGCTGACCGATCGCACCACAAGAGCTGACCACAAGAGCTGACCACAAAATGCTTCAATCGCTGCACTGCCACTACTACACAGTGTATACTAATTATTGCACCACCAAAATGTATGCGTTTGTAAGGGTTCTAGCTAAATAGAGCAGAAAGGTGTGGAGTTTAGTTTCTACAGAATTTATAGGACAAACATGAAATTACAGATAATATGTCATGTGCAAAATGTTAGCAAAACCTGTTTTTTGCAGAAATAAACAATATAATGGAAGCAGCTGTTAATCCTTAGCATGAAAAATCACAAACATTTTCCTATGTGCACAGAACATAAAAAGAAAAGTAGCTATCCTTATAAAATGAAATAAATTGAACATTCAAGCTTTCAAAGTGAAAGCAGTGGTACAGTATTCAATGCAGTTCTGCATTGAAGAAACCAGTGCATTGTCTTTTCAGTCAATCGAAAAAAGAATTGTTGACAGTTCAGTCAATACTTTAAATGGTTAAGAGAATCGTTGGTTTTTCAGCCAAAGTTTAAAAGAATCATATCTTGTTCCGTCAGAGCTGTTTAAAAGCCAAATCCTTTCTAGAAAATGGGCTTTGGTTTCACAGTGTATTTATGTATTCTTTGGACATTACTCTTGATTGTTGAGGAATATGACATAAATGTTCTTGATGCGTCAGCTGCCTATGCTGTTCTGACATGTTGACTCAAGATTATTTCTGAGCAATTACCTCTTCTTTTATTTTATTGCTTGAGAAGGGGAACATCTCTAACAGCAGCATACAGTTTTTAAAACTCATGCTCCTGGTGAGGCTCGAACTCACAACCTCGGCATACCTTCACAAGTACTGCTGTATAAGTACTGCGCGCTAACCGATTGCGCCACAGGAGCTGACCAAAAAGTACGTCAATCCCTGCACTGCCACTTCTACACAGTGTATACTAATTATTGCAATCACAAAAAGAATTGTTGACTGTTCAGTCAATGCTTTAAATGGTTAACAGAATCGTTGGTTGTTCAACCACAGTTTAAAAGAATCATTGGTTGTTGCGTCAGAGCTGTTTGAAAGCCAAATCTTTTCTAGAAAATGGGCTTTGGTTTCACAGTGTATTTAGGTATTCTTTGGACATTACACTTGGTTGTTGATGAATATGACATAAATATTCTTGATGTGTTAGCTGCCTATGCTGTTCTGACATGTTGACTGAAGATTATTTCTGAGCAATTACCTCTTCTTTTATTTAATTGTTTGAGAAGGGAAACATCTCTAACAGCAGCATACAGTTTATAAAATTTATGCTCCTGGTGAGGCTTGAACTCACAACCTCGGCATACCTTCACAAGTACTGCTGTATAAGTACCGCGCGCTGACCGATTGCGCCACAGGAGCTGACCAAAAAAAACCTTCAATCCCTGCACTGCCACTTCTACACAGTGTATACTAATTATTGCACCACCAAAATGTATGCGTTCGTAAGGGTTCTAGCTAAATAGAGCAGAAAGGTGTGGAGTTTGGTTTCTACAGAATTTATAGGACAAACATGAAATTACAGATAATATGTCAAGTGCAAAATGTTAGCAAAATCTGTTTTTTGCAGAAATAAACAATATAATGGAAGCAGCTGTTAATCTTTAGCATCAAAAATCACAAACATTTTGCTATGTGCACAGAACATCAACAGAAAAGTAGCTTTCCTTACAAAATGAAATAAATTGAACATTCAAGCTTTCAAAGTGAAAGCAGTGGTACAGTATTCAATGCAGTTCTGCATTGAGGAAACCAGTGCATTGTCTTTTCAGTCAATCGAAAAAAGAACTGTTGACAGTTCAGTCAATGCTTTAAATGGTTAAGAGAATCGTTGGTTTTTCAGCCAAAGTTTAAAAGAATCATATCTTGTTCCGTCAGAGCTGTTTAAAAGCCAAATCCTTTCTAGAAAATGGGCTTTGGTTTCACAGTGTATTTATGTATTCTTAGGACATTACTCTTGATTGTTGAGGAATATGACATAAATGTTCTTGATGCGTCAGCTGCCTATGCTGTTCTGACATGTTGACTGAAGATTATTTCTGAGCAATTACCTCTTCTTTTATTTTATTGCTTGAGAAGGGAAACATCTCTAACAGCAGCATACAGTTTTTAAAACTCATGCTCCTGGTGAGGCTCGAACTCACAACCTCAGCATACCTTCACAAGTACTGCTGTATAAGTACCGCGCGCTAACCGATTGCGCCACAGGAGCTGACCAAAAAGTACGTCAATCCCTGCACTGCCACTTCTACACAGTGTATACTAATTATTGCAATCACAAAAAGAATTGTTGACTGTTCAGTCAATGCTTTAAATGGTTAAAAGAATCGTTGGTTGTTCAACCACAGTTTAAAAGAATCATTGGTTGTTGCGTCAGAGCTGTTTGAAAGCCAAATCTTTTCTAGAAAATGGGCTTTGGTTTCACAGTGTATTTAGGTATTGTTTGGACATTACACTTGGTTGTTGAGGATAATGACATAAATGTTCTTGATGTGTCAGCTGCCTATGCTGTTCTGACATGTTGACTGAAGATTACTTCACAAGTACTGCTGTATAAGTACCGCGCGCTGACCGATTGCGCCACAGGAGCTGACCGAAAAAAAGCTTC
The DNA here is from genome assembly GCF_030463535.1 of Salminus brasiliensis. Lineage (NCBI taxonomy): Eukaryota > Metazoa > Chordata > Actinopteri > Characiformes > Bryconidae > Salminus > Salminus brasiliensis. Next base: position 21,851,784 of record NC_132880.1, read on the forward strand.
AATCCCTGCACTGCCACTTCTACACAGTGTATACTAATTATTGCACCACCAAAATGTATGCGTTCGTAAGGGTTCTAGCTAAATAGAGCAGAAAGGTGTGGAGCTTGGTTTCTACAGAATTTATAGGACAAACATGAAATTACAGATAATATGTCAAGTGCAAAATGTTAGCAAAATCTGTTTTTTGCAGAAATAAACAATATAATGGAAGCAGCTGTTAATCTTTAGCATCAAAAATCACAAACATTTTGCTATGTGCACAGAACATCAACAGAAAAGTAGCTTTCCTTACAAAATGAAATAAATTGAACATTCAAGCTTTCAAAGTGAAAGCAAGTCAAGTCAAGTCAAGTGGGTTTATTGTCATTTCAACTACATACAGAGTACACAGTGAAACGAAACAACGTTCCTCCAGGACCATGGTGCAACATAGACAGTGCATACAAGACACAAGTGCAACACAAACAAACAAACAAGTGCGGACAGAACAACACAGTACAGACAGAGGATAATAAATAATGACTGTAGTGTGCAAGTTGTGCAATGTGCGATAAATAGAGTCCAGTGAGGTAGTAAAGTTATTAGTGCAAATGCTTGTGCAAAAAAAATGCTTCCCATGTTATCTGGGGTAAATGGTTGGAAAGAGAGAGAGAGGGAGAGTGTACATGTACCAGAAAGATGTCAGTTCAGAAGTTGAGTTGTGTTGAGGAGTCTGATGGCTTGGGGGAAGAAGCTATTGCAGAGTCTGGTCGTGTTGGACCGGATGCTGCGGTACCTTCTTCCTGATGGCAGGAGGGAGAACAGTCTGTGTGAAGGGTGGGTGGAGTCATCCACAATGCTGGTTGCTTTGCGGATGCAGCGGGTGGTGTAAATGTCCATGACGGAGGGGAGAGAGACTCCGATGATCCTCTCAGCTGTCCTCACAATGCGTTGGAGGGACTTGCGGTCAGAGGCTGTGCAGGTCCCAAACCAGGCAGTGATGCAGCTGCTTAGGATGCTCTCTATGGTTCCCCTATAGAAGAGGGTGAGGATGGGTGGAGGGAGACGGGCCTTTCTCAGCTTCCGGAGGAAGTAGAGACGCTGTTGGGCTTTCTTGGCTGTAGAGCTGGTGTTCAGGGACCAGGTGAGGTTCTCCGCTAGGTGGACACCAAGGAACTTGGTGCTCTTAACGATCTCCACAGAGGAGCCGTTGATGTTAAGCGGAGAGTGGTCCGGTCTTGATTTCCTGAAGTCAACAACCATTTCCTTGGTCTTCTCTACATTCCAGCGAAGGTTGTTGACTGTACACCAGTCTGTCAGCTGCTGCACCTCCTCTCTGTATGCTGACTCGTCGCCTTTGCTGATGAGACCCAGCACAGTTGTATCATCGGCGAACTTTATGATGCTGTTAGAACTGTGTTTCGCAACACAGTCATGAGTCAGCAGGGTGAACAGCAGAGGACTCAGTACACTGCCCTGAGGTGCCCCAGTGTTCATGGTGATGGTGCTGGAGCTGCTGTCCCCGAACCGGACTAACTGGGGCCTTCCTGTCAGGAAGTCCAGGATCCAGTTGCAGAGGGGGGTGTTGAGGCCCAGCAGGCTTAACTTCCTTGTGAGGTTCTGTGGGATGATGGTGTTGAATGCTGAACAGAAGTCTATGAACAGCATTCTGACGTAGGTGTCCTTCTTCTCCAGGTGGGTAAGGGAGAGATGAAGGGTGGTGGTGATGGCATCGTCCGTGGAGCGGTTGGGACGATATGCAAATTGCAGGGGGTCCAATGAAGAGGGCAGTTGGTTCTTGATGTTCCTCATGACTAACCTCTCGAAGCACTTCATGATGATGGGCGTGAGAGCTACGGGACGGTAGTCATTGAGGCAGGACACCGTGGACTTCTTCGGCACGGGGACGATGGTGGTGGTCTTGAGGCACGTTGGGACAGTGGAGCTGCGCAGGGAGACGTTGAAGATGTCCGTGAGAACATCTGTCAACTGGTCTGCACACTCTCTGAGCACTCTGCCGGGGATGTTGTCTGGTCCTGCAGCTTTCCGTGGGTTGACTCTGCGCAGAGTTTTCCTCACGTCCACTGCAGTCAGGCACAACACCTGCTCGTCCGGCTTGGGTGTGGTCTTTCTCACCAACGTGTTGTTCTGTGCCTCAAACCGTGCATAAAAATCATTCAGGGCATCGGGGAGGAAGGCATCACTGTCACAGGACGGTGGCATTGTCCTGTAGTTTGTGATTTCCTGGATGCCCTGCCACATGCGCCGTGTGTCGCCGGTGTCCTTAAAGTGGTTGTGGATTCTCTGGGCGTGTGCGCGCTTTGCCTCTCGGATGGCTCGTGACAATTTGGCTCTTGCTTTCCTTAGGGCCGCCTTGTCACCCACTCTGAAGGCCGAGTCGCGGGTCCTCAGTAGCGCACGCACCTCAGGAGTCATCCACGGCTTCTGATTTGGGCGTGTGGTGATGGTCTTGGAGACAGTGACATCATCAATACACTTACTGATGTAGCCAGTGACTGATGCTGTGTACTCCTCCAAGTTAACAGAGTCGCCTTCTGTCGCAGCCTCCCTAAACATGTCCCATGCAGTGCACTCAAAACAGTCCTGAAGGGCAGAGATGGCTCCTGCCGGCCAGGTTCTCACCTGCTTCTGAACTGGTCTGGAGCGTCTGATGAGGGGTGTGTATGCTGGAGTCAGATACACAGACATGTGGTCCGAGAACGCGAGGTGGGGGCGGGGCTCCGCCCGGTACGCGCTGGGGATGTTTGTGTAAACAAGGTCCAGCGCGTTCGCTCCTCTCGTGGCAAAGTCCACATGTTGATGGAATTTAGGGAGGACTGACTGGAGATTTGCATGGTTGAAATCTCCGGCGACAATGAACAGCCCGTCTGGATGTTTGGTCTGCAGAACGCTGATGCCCCCGTGCAGTTCCCACAGTGCCTCCTTAGCATTAGCATTAGCACTAGCGCTAGGCGGTATGTACAGTGGTACAGTATTCAATGCAGTTCTGCATTGAGGAAACCAGTGCATTGTCTTTACAGTCAATCAAAAAAAGAATTGTTGACTGTTCAGTCAATGCTTTAAATGGTTAAGAGAATCGTTGGTTTTTCAGCCAAAGTTTAAAAGAATCATATCTTGTTTCGTCAGAGCTGTTTAAAAGCCAAATCCTTTCTAGAAAATGGGCTTTGGTTTCACAGTGTATTTATGTATCCTTTGGACATTACTCTTGATTGTTGAGGAATATGACATAAATGTTCTTGATGCGTCAGCTGCCTATGCTGTTCTGACATGTTGACTCAAGATTATTTCTGAGCAATTACCTCTTCTTTTATTTTATTGCTTGAGAAGGGGAACATCTCTAACAGCAGCATACAGTTTTTAAAACTCATGCTCCTGGTGAGGCTCGAACTCACAACCTCGGCATACCTTCACAAGTACTGCTGTATAAGTACCGCGCGCTAACCGATTGCGCCACAGGAGCTGACCAAAAAGTACGTCAATCCCTGCACTGCCACTTCTACACAGTGTATACTAATTATTGCAATCACAAAAAGAATTGTTGACTGTTCAGTCAATGCTTTAAATGGTTAAGAGAATCGTTGGTTGTTCAACCACAGTTTAAAAGAATCATCGGTTGTTGCGTCAGAGCTCTTTGAAAGCCAAATCTTTTCTAGAAAATGGGCTTTGGTTTCACAGTGTATTTAGGTATTCTTTGGACATTACACTTGGTTGTTGATGAATATGACATAAATATTCTTGATGTGTTAGCTGCCTATGCTGTTCTGACATGTTGACTGAAGATTATTTCTGATCAATTACCTTTTCTTTTATTTTATTGTTTGAGATGGGAAACATCTCTAACAGCAGCATACAGTTTTTAAAACTTACGCTCCTGGTGAGGCTCGAACTCACAACCTCGGCATACCTTCACAAATACTGCTGTATAAGTACCGCTCGCTGACCGATCGCACCACAAGAGCTGACCACAAGAGCTGACCACAAAATGCTTCAATCGCTGCACTGCCACTACTACACAGTGTATACTAATTAGTGCACCACCAAAATGTATGCGTTTGTAAGGGTTCTAGCTAAATAGAGCAGAAAGGTGTGGAGTTTAGTTTCTACAGAATTTATAGGACAAACATGAAATTACAGATAATATGTCATGTGCAAAATGTTAGCAAAACCTGTTTTTTGCAGAAATAAACAATATAATGGAAGCAGCTGTTAATCCTTAGCATGAAAAATCACAAACATTTTCCTATGTGCACAGAACATAAAAAGAAAAGTAGCTATCCTTATAAAATGAAATAAATTGAACATTCAAGCTTTCAAAGTGAAAGCAGTGGTACAGTATTCAATGCAGTTCTGCATTGAAGAAACCAGTGCATTGTCTTTTCAGTCAATCGAAAAAAGAATTGTTGACAGTTCAGTCAATACTTTAAATGGTTAAGAGAATCGTTGGTTTTTCAGCCAAAGTTTAAAAGAATCATATCTTGTTCCGTCAGAGCTGTTTAAAAGCCAAATCCTTTCTAGAAAATGGGCTTTGGTTTCACAGTGTATTTATGTATTCTTTGGACATTACTCTTGATTGTTGAGGAATATGACATAAATGTTCTTGATGCGTCAGCTGCCTATGCTGTTCTGACATGTTGACTCAAGATTATTTCTGAGCAATTACCTCTTCTTTTATTTTATTGCTTGAGAAGGGAAACATCTCTAACAGCAGCATACAGTTTTTAAAACTCATGCTCCTGGTGAGGCTCGAACTCACAACCTCGGCATACCTTCACAAGTACTGCTGTATAAGTACCGCGCGCTAACCGATTGCGCCACAGGAGCTGACCAAAAAGTATGTCAATCCCTGCACTGCCACTTCTACACAGTGTATACTAATTATTGCAATCACAAAAAGAATTGTTGACTGTTCAGTCAATGCTTTAAATGGTTAACAGAATCGTTGGTTGTTCAACCACAGTTTAAAAGAATCATTGGTTGTTGCGTCAGAGCTCTTTGAAAGCCAAATCTTTTCTAGAAAATGGGCTTTGGTTTCACAGTGTATTTAGGTATTCTTTGGACATTACACTTGGTTGTTGATGAATATGCCATAAATATTCTTGATGTGTTAGCTGTCTATGCTGTTCTGACATGTTGACTGAAGATTATTTCTGAGCAATTACCTTTTCTTTTATTTTATTGTTTGAGAAGGGAAACATCTCTAACAGCAGCATACAGTTTTTAAAACTTACGCTCCTGGTGAGGCTCGAACTCACAACCTCGGCATACCTTCACAAATACTGCTGTATAAGTACCGCTCGCTGACCGATCGCACCACAAGAGCTGACCACAAAATGCTTCAATCGCTGCACTGCCACTACTACACAGTGTATACTAATTAGTGCACCACCAAAATGTATGCGTTCGTAAGGGTTCTAGCTAAATAGAGCAGAAAGGTGTGGAGTTTAGTTTCTACAGAATTTATAGGACAAACATGAAATTACAGATAATATGTCATGTGCAAAATGTTAGCAAAACCTGTTTTTTGCAGAAATAAACAATATAATGGAAGCAGCTGTTAATCCTTAGCATGAAAAATCACAAACATTTTCCTATGTGCACAGAACATAAAAAGAAAAGTAGCTATCCTTATAAAATAAAATAAATTGAACATTCAAGCTTTCAAAGTGAAAGCAGTGGTACAGTATTCAATGCAGTTCTGCATTGAGGAAACCAGTGCATTGTCTTTTCAGTCAATCGAAAAAAGAACTGTTGACAGTTCAGTCAATGCTTTAAATGGTTAAGAGAATCGTTGGTTTTTCAGCCAAAGTTTAAAAGAATCATATCTTGTTCCGTCAGAGCTGTTTAAAAGCCAAATCCTTTCTAGAAAATGGGCTTTGGTTTCACAGTGTATTTATGTATTCTTTGGACATTACTCTTGATTGTTGAGGAATATGACATAAATGTTCTTGATGCGTCAGCTGACTATGCTGTTCTGACATGTTGACTGAAGATTATTTCTGAGCAATTACCTCTTCTTTTATTTTATTGCTTGAGAAGGGAAACATCTCTAACAGCAGCATACAGTTTTTAAAACTCATGCTCCTGGTGAGGCTTGAACTCACAACCTCGGCATACCTTCACAAGTACTGCTGTATAAGTACCGCGCGCTAACCGATTGCGCCACAGGAGCTGACCAAAAAGTACGTCAATCCCTGCACTGCCACTTCTACACAGTGTATACTAATTATTGCAATCACAAAAAGAATTGTTGACTGTTCAGTCAATGCTTTAAATGGTTAAAAGAATCGTTGGTTGTTCAACCACAGTTTAAAAGAATCATTGGTTGTTGCGTCAGAGCTCTTTGAAAGCCAAATCTTTTCTAGAAAATGGGCTTTGGTTTCACAGTGTATTTAGGTATTGTTTGGACATTACACTTGGTTGTTGAGGATAATGACATAAATGTTCTTGATGTGTCAGCTGCCTATGCTGTTCTGACATGTTGACTGAAGATTACTTCACAAGTACTGCTGTATAAGTACCGCGCGCTGACCGATTGCGCCACAGGAGCTGACCGAAAAAAAGCTTCAATCCCTGCACTGCCACTTCTACACAGTGTATACTAATTATTGCACCACCAAAATGTATGCGTTCGTAAGGGTTCTAGCTAAATAGAGCAGAAAGGTGTGGAGCTTGGTTTCTACAGAATTTATAGGACAAACATGAAATTACAGATAATATGTCAAGTGCAAAATGTTAGCAAAATCTGTTTTTTGCAGAAATAAACAATATAATGGAAGCAGCTGTTAATCTTTAGCATCAAAAATCACAAACATTTTGCTATGTGCACAGAACATCTACAGAAAAGTAGCTTTCCTTACAAAATGAAATAAATTGAACATTCAAGCTTTCAAAGTGAAAGCAAGTCAAGTCAAGTCAAGTGGGTTTATTGTCATTTCAACTACATACAGAGTACACAGTGAAACGAAACAACGTTCCTCCAGGACCATGGTGCAACATAGACAGTGCATACAAGACACAAGTGCAACACAAACAAACAAACAAGTGCGGACAGAACAACACAGTACAGACAGAGGATAATAAATAATGACTGTAGTGTGCAAGTTGTGCAATGTGCGATAAATAGAGTCCAGTGAGGTAGTAAAGTTATTAGTGCAAATGCTTGTGCAAAAAAAATGCTTCCCATGTTATCTGGGGTAAATGGTTGGAAAGAGAGAGAGAGGGAGAGTGTACATGTACCAGAAAGATGTCAGTTCAGAAGTTGAGTTGTGTTGAGGAGTCTGATGGCTTGGGGGAAGAAGCTATTGCAGAGTCTGGTCGTGTTGGACCGGATGCTGCGGTACCTTCTTCCTGATGGCAGGAGGGAGAACAGTCTGTGTGAAGGGTGGGTGGAGTCATCCACAATGCTGGTTGCTTTGCGGATGCAGCGGGTGGTGTAAATGTCCATGACGGAGGGGAGAGAGACTCCGATGATCCTCTCAGCTGTCCTCACAATGCGTTGGAGGGACTTGCGGTCAGAGGCTGTGCAGGTCCCAAACCAGGCAGTGATGCAGCTGCTTAGGATGCTCTCTATGGTTCCCCTATAGAAGAGGGTGAGGATGGGTGGAGGGAGACGGGCCTTTCTCAGCTTCCGGAGGAAGTAGAGACGCTGTTGGGCTTTCTTGGCTGTAGAGCTGGTGTTCAGGGACCAGGTGAGGTTCTCCGCTAGGTGGACACCAAGGAACTTGGTGCTCTTAACGATCTCCACAGAGGAGCCGTTGATGTTAAGCGGAGAGTGGTCCGGTCTTGATTTCCTGAAGTCAACAACCATTTCCTTGGTCTTCTCTACATTCCAGCGAAGGTTGTTGACTGTACACCAGTCTGTCAGCTGCTGCACCTCCTCTCTGTATGCTGACTCGTCGCCTTTGCTGATGAGACCCAGCACAGTTGTATCATCGGCGAACTTTATGATGCTGTTAGAACTGTGTTTCGCAACACAGTCATGAGTCAGCAGGGTGAACAGCAGAGGACTCAGTACACTGCCCTGAGGTGCCCCAGTGTTCATGGTGATGGTGCTGGAGCTGCTGTCCCCGAACCGGACTAACTGGGGCCTTCCTGTCAGGAAGTCCAGGATCCAGTTGCAGAGGGGGGTGTTGAGGCCCAGCAGGCTTAACTTCCTTGTGAGGTTCTGTGGGATGATGGTGTTGAATGCTGAACAGAAGTCTATGAACAGCATTCTGACGTAGGTGTCCTTCTTCTCCAGGTGGGTAAGGGAGAGATGAAGGATGGTGGTGATGGCATCGTCCGTGGAGCGGTTGGGACGATATGCAAATTGCAGGGGGTCCAATGAAGAGGGCAGTTGGTTCTTGATGTTCCTCATGACTAACCTCTCGAAGCACTTCATGATGATGGGCGTGAGAGCTACGGGACGGTAGTCATTGAGGCAGGACACCGTGGACTTCTTCGGCACGGGGACGATGGTGGTGGTCTTGAGGCACGTTGGGACAGTGGAGCTGCGCAGGGAGACGTTGAAGATGTCCGTGAGAACATCTGTCAACTGGTCTGCACACTCTCTGAGCACTCTGCCGGGGATGTTGTCTGGTCCTGCAGCTTTCCGTGGGTTGACTCTGCGCAGAGTTTTCCTCACGTCCACTGCAGTCAGGCACAACACCTGCTCGTCCGGCTTGGGTGTGGTCTTTCTCACCAACGTGTTGTTCTGTGCCTCAAACCGTGCATAAAAATCATTCAGGGCATCGGGGAGGAAGGCATCACTGTCACAGGACGGTGGCATTGTCCTGTAGTTTGTGATTTCCTGGATGCCCTGCCACATGCGCCGTGTGTCGCCGGTGTCCTTAAAGTGGTTGTGGATTCTCTGGGCGTGTGCGCGCTTTGCCTCTCGGATGGCTCGTGACAATTTGGCTCTTGCTTTCCTTAGGGCCGCCTTGTCACCCACTCTGAAGGCCGAGTCGCGGGTCCTCAGTAGCGCACGCACCTCAGGAGTCATCCACGGCTTCTGATTTGGGCGTGTGGTGATGGTCTTGGAGACAGTGACATCATCAATACACTTACTGATGTAGCCAGTGACTGATGCTGTGTACTCCTCCAAGTTAACAGAGTCGCCTTCTGTCGCAGCCTCCCTAAACATGTCCCATGCAGTGCACTCAAAACAGTCCTGAAGGGCAGAGATGGCTCCTGCCGGCCAGGTTCTCACCTGCTTCTGAACTGGTCTGGAGCGTCTGATGAGGGGTGTGTATGCTGGAGTCAGATACACAGACATGTGGTCCGAGAACGCGAGGTGGGGGCGGGGCTCCGCCCGGTACGCGCTGGGGATGTTTGTGTAAACAAGGTCCAGCGCGTTCGCTCCTCTCGTGGCAAAGTCCACATGTTGATGGAATTTAGGGAGGACTGACTGGAGATTTGCATGGTTGAAATCTCCGGCGACAATGAACAGCCCGTCTGGATGTTTGGTCTGCAGATCGCTGATGCCCCCGTGCAGTTCCCACAGTGCCTCCTTAGCATTAGCATTAGCGCTAGCGCTAGGCGGTATGTACAGTGGTACAGTATTCAATGCAGTTCTGCATTGAGGAAACCAGTGCATTGTCTTTACAGTCAATCAAAAAAAGAATTGTTGACTGTTCAGTCAATGCTTTAAATGGTTAAGAGAATCGTTGGTTTTTCAGCCAAAGTTTAAAAGAATCATATCTTGTTTCGTCAGAGCTGTTTAAAAGCCAAATCCTTTCTAGAAAATGGGCTTTGGTTTCACAGTGTATTTATGTATCCTTTGGACATTACTCTTGATTGTTGAGGAATATGACATAAATGTTCTTGATGCGTCAGCTGCCTATGCTGTTCTGACATGTTGACTCAAGATTATTTCTGAGCAATTACCTCGTCTTTTATTTTATTGCTTGAGAAGGGGAACATCTCTAACAGCAGCATACAGTTTTTAAAACTCATGCTCCTGGTGAGGCTCGAACTCACAACCTCGGCATACCTTCACAAGTACTGCTGTATAAGTACCGCGCGCTAACCGATTGCGCCACAGGAGCTGACCAAAAAGTACGTCAATCCCTGCACTGCCACTTCTACACAGTGTATACTAATTATTGCAATCACAAAAAGAATTGTTGACTGTTCAGTCAATGCTTTAAATGGTTAAGAGAATCGTTGGTTGTTCAACCACAGTTTAAAAGAATCATCGGTTGTTGCGTCAGAGCTCTTTGAAAGCCAAATCTTTTCTAGAAAATGGGCTTTGGTTTCACAGTGTATTTAGGTATTCTTTGGACATTACACTTGGTTGTTGATGAATATGACATAAATATTCTTGATGTGTTAGCTGCCTATGCTGTTCTGACATGTTGACTGAAGATTATTTCTGAGCAATTACCTTTTCTTTTATTTTATTGTTTGAGAAGGGAAACATCTCTAACAGCAGCATACAGTTTTTAAAACTTACGCTCCTGGTGAGGCTCGAACTCACAACCTCGGCATACCTTCACAAATACTGCTGTATAAGTACCGCTCGCTGACCGATCGCACCACAAGAGCTGACCACAAAATGCTTCAATCGCTGCACTGCCACTACTACACAGTGTATACTAATTAGTGCACCACCAAAATGTATGCGTTCGTAAGGGTTCTAGCTAAATAGAGCAGAAAGGTGTGGAGTTTAGTTTCTACAGAATTTATAGGACAAACATGAAATTACAGATAATATGTCATGTGCAAAATGTTAGCAAAACCTGTTTTTTGCAGAAATAAACAATATAATGGAAGCAGCTGTTAATCCTTAGCATGAAAAATCACAAACATTTTCCTATGTGCACAGAACATAAAAAGAAAAGTAGCTATCCTTATAAAATAAAATAAATTGAACATTCAAGCTTTCAAAGTGAAAGCAGTGGTACAGTATTCAATGCAGTTCTGCATTGAAGAAACCAGTGCATTGTCTTTTCAGTCAATCGAAAAAAGAATTGTTGACAGTTCAGTCAATACTTTAAATGGTTAAGAGAATCGTTGGTTTTTCAGCCAAAGTTTAAAAGAATCATATCTTGTTCCGTCAGAGCTGTTTAAAAGCCAAATCCTTTCTAGAAAATGGGCTTTGGTTTCACAGTGTATTTATGTATTCTTTGGACATTACTCTTGATTGTTGAGGAATATGACATAAATGTTCTTGATGCGTCAGCTGCCTATGCTGTTCTGACATGTTGACTCAAGATTATTTCTGAGCAATTACCTCTTCTTTTATTTTATTGCTTGAGAAGGGAAACATCTCTAACAGCAGCATACAGTTTTTAAAACTCATGCTCCTGGTGAGGCTCGAACTCACAACCTCAGCATACCTTCACAAGTACTGCTGTATAAGTACAGCGCGCTAACCGATTGCACCACAGGAGCTGACAAAAAATGTTTCAATCCCTGCACTGCCACTTCTACACAGTGTATACTAATTATTCCACCACCAAAATGTATGCATGAGTAAGGTTACTAGCTATATAGAGCAGAAAGGTGTGGAGTTTGGTTTCTACAGAATTTCTAGGTCAATCATTAAATTACAGATAATATGTCAAGTGCAAAATGTAAGCAAAAACTGTTTTTTGCAGAAAAGAACAATATAATGGAAGCAGCTGTTAATCTTTAGCATCAAAAATCACAAACATTTTGCTATGTGCACAGAACATCAACAGAAAAGTAGCTTTCCTTATAAAATGAAATAAATTGAACATTCAAGCTTTCAAAGTGAAAGCAGTGGTACAGTATTCAATGCAGTTCTGCATTGAGGAAACCAGTGCATTGTCTTTTCAGTCAATCGAAAAAAGAATTGTTGACTGTTCAGTCAATGCTTTAAATGGTTAAATGAATCATTGGTTGTTTCGTCAGAGCTGTTTAAAATCCAAATCTTTTCTAGAAAATGGGCTTTGGTTTCACAGTTTATTTAGGTATTCTTTGGACATTACACTTGGTTGTTGATGAATATGACATAAATGTTCTTGATGTGTTAGCTGCCTATGCTGTTCTGACATGTTGACTCAAATTGTTTTTTGAGCAATTACCTCTTCTATTCTTTTATTGCTTGAGAAGGGAAACATCTCTAACAGCAGCATACAGTTTTTAAAACTTATGCTCCTGGTGAGGCTCGAACTCACAACCTCGGCATACCTTCACAAGTACTGCTGTGTAAGTACTGCAAGCTAACCGATTGCGCCACAGGAACTGACAAAAAAGCCTTCATTCCCTGCGCTGCCACTTCTACACAGTGTATACTAATTATTGCACCACTACAATGTATGCTTTAGTAAGGGTAATCGATAAATACAGTAGACAGGTGTGGAGATTGGTTTTTACAGAATTTATAGGACAGACTTTAAATTACAGATAATATGTCAAGCGCAAAATGTTTTTCGCAGAAATGAACAATATAATAGAAGCAGCTGTTAATCCTTAGCATAAAAAATCTAACATTTTCCTATGTGCACAGAACATCAACAGAAAAGTAGCTATCCTCATAAAATGAAATAAATTGAACATTCAAGCTTTCAAAGTGAAAGCAGTGGTACAGTATTCAATGCAGTTCTGCATTGAGGAAAGCAGTGCATTGTCTTTTCATTCAGTGGTGAAAAGCATCATTTGCTGTTCAGTCAATGTTTAACAGACTCGTTGTTTTTTCAGTCAATGGTTAATAAAATCCTTGGCTGTTCGTCCAATGGTTCAAATAATAATTGGCTGTTCAGTCAATTGTTAAAAGAATGATTGTTTAGTCACTTTTTTAAAAAAAATCACTGTTTGTCAAGTCAATGTTTAACAGAATCATTGGTTATTCATTCAATGGTTAAAAGAATCCTTGTCTGTTCAGGCAACGGCCAAAAGAATCTGTGTGCTTTCATTCGAATTTTATTTATTGATGGATAGTATATCAGTTTTTTCCTTTTCCACTCGTGTCTCCTTTCCTCACGACTCCTGGCTCCCTTGCTTTGCACCACTCAGTTTCCCAAACTAATCAATCAACTAATCTTTTGCCACTTTGACACCACCTTGTGCTTCGTTCACTGCAGTCGGACATTGGAGTTTCCTGCACGTAAATGTCAAACTGGCCAAACCTTTTTTTTTTATTTGTCGCTGCCAACTGGGGTGGCAGCAGAGGTGGCAAGGCTTTCTTTAATGGTGGAATTTGCCACCATATGCCACCCTGGTTGACCCCCCAATGGCATGCGGAACTTATACAGCATCTGTATAAAAATACAGCAGCTACATTTAGGGCCCGTTCACATGTGTCTGGACTTTCTTGACCACACATCAATGTCCATGGGCCATTTGTTTCATGGTAATTTGGAAGGATCCCTGTTGTTTCCATCAACCTTTAACTTGAGCAGATAATTGGTTGTTTCTTTTCATGTTTGACCATTTTCTGTAATAAACGTAGCCCTGCTTTAATTTTTTGTTTTGCCACGCCAGCGAAAGGCTCCATCACTAGTTCCGAAAAACAACGCATCTCATTCAGTGAAGACTCACATCTTTTTTATTAACAAATATTGTGTATCCAAATAAACATAATGAAGGTTAGCCTACCCAACAGTCTGCTGTAATTCAAAAACATTTAACATATTTATTTGCTACATGATGTACACAAACAGCATGAAGAGCAGACTCAGTAAAGCCAGAAACCAGCATGCACTGAAGCAATCTCCAACATTCTTGGTCTTCTAGAAAACACTAGACAATAAACAATACTCTAGAAACAGAGGTGCCCATCCCTGCCCTCAAAGGCCCATAATCCAGCACTGTCAGTTCTCCTCTCCTAACACACAAGATTCAACTCAGTCTACCATGGCAGTAGCTAAAAGCTAGCTACTATGTTAAGACTGTGTGTACAAGCAGGCGTGGAATTGGACAGCTCTGCTCTAAAAGCAGAACAGAGATTCATCAGTGATGCCTAGAGGTCCAGTTCACTGAAGAAGGTGCGCTCAGAGTAGTCTCCCAGTGCACTCAGACGAGCCGCAGCAGCAGAGCAACACCTTCCCCTCCACGCTTCCCACTTCATAGCCATAATCCCACGTCAGTTCGGTGCCCGCCCTGATCCGCCTAAGATCAAAAGAGAGAGAGACAGAGGAGAGGGAATAAATTGAACTCAGAATTCTTAAATTGCTTTTGAAAGTGTTTTACATCCAGAACAGCAAAAATAACAGGACTGAACAGCCCACTCACTTGCTGGTGAAGAATGCAACCCAGGGGAAGCGAAGGTCATGTGTGTCCACAAAGACATTCTGGACAAACAGGTTGGGACTGCAGCTATGCTGTGGAGAGGAGAAGACGAGTCAACAAAGTGGGCATAGTGGAATAATCAGTAAAGCAGCCATAGATCTACCCTGTTATATTCACCCTGTTATATTCTGTTATATTCACAAAAGTATTGGACCACCTGCTCGCTCATTCATTATTACTTCTGTAACCAAGGTTATTTAAAAGGGAGAGTGTATTCCACTTTTCTCTACTGTCCAGAAAAGTCGTTCTACTTTTTGGAGCATTGCTGTGAGAATTTGATTGTATTCTGTACCACCTCAGCCACCTCACCTCACCAAATACAAAACTCAGTTTGCTCACAGGATGAACTAAGTGGAAGTGTCATTCAATAAGTGTTAAATCATCAGTTTGACAAATGCAAATGTTAAATTGCTTTGAATCAGGAGTGAGAAGGCGGTTAGCCTTAGCTCATAACAGCTCCTGCTAACTACAGAACACATTCATGTCTGGCTGACAGAAAGCCCATTTATAAACGTCTAGAAGAAAATGACTCAGATCGAGCAAGTGCCAAGATATCAGACAGCTCAGTTCTGCTGAGCTACCGACAAAGTGTCTGAGAGAGCAATGTCGAGCATCTGGTGTTGGGAGAAACAGAAAGGCAAATTGAGACAGGTTCTGCAGTGTTTGGAATAGTTTTGCAATGCTAGAAGTATCTAGCTATATATATATATAGATAGGTTAGCTAGCGCCCTAAACACCACAGCACAGACCAGCTGAGGCTGAAAGCTGACAAGTTTAGATTAGACGCCACCAATCAGTGAGCTCTTACAGCGCCCCAATCTGGCTCTTATAAATGCACATGGAGGAATAATCGTATTTGGCCTTAACTAGAACAGAAATCTGTCACATCAGACATGTCGTAATTTTGAAATACTGTCCTCATTTTGAGATACAGTCAACATTTTTAAATACCGGGGTATACAGTATACTGTTATTATACTGTATAGAACCCAACCCTAATCATCACCTCACCTCATCCCAAAAGTACTGGATGGAGCACAATCATTCCAGAGAATGTAGTACATGTGTACATGTAGGACAAAAAGAATGTGGAGTTGGGCACTGTTTATATTTAAAATTCATGAATGATCAGGACAGTATTTCAGATCTGGGCATGGATGTGGGAGGTATACATGATTTGACAAACCTATCTTGCTAAATTGTTTGCTACTGGCCACTGAGAGCAGGATACATGTCAGACTATAGCTCACTGAAACATGTGCCCGCCTGGTGTTATATACAGCTAGGAATAATCACTATAGAGGGCGGAAAAAGCTGCATCCCCCAGCTACTGGCTCCTTAACACATAAGAGACTGCCTCCATAGGCTGCATGTCTCTTTCTCTGCGTCTCCATTCTGCTCACATTGATATAGCGCCCTATGTTGCCGTCGTGCTTGGCGTCAATAAGGTAACAGGCCCTCTCATCACTGAACAAGCTACGTGTGCTCCTTCTGCAGTGTGCAGCCTTCTTTTCAGTCTGTCTCTCCTTGGGCACGTCTTGCTTCACCCTCCTGTGGCTGGACTTGATGGCAAAATTGCGTGTGGACTTCCTGGCAAACCCCAACGCAGATTCCCCAGGGCCTGAGAAAGGGAACATTAACAGATTCAGATCAAGGCCCTTTTGTAGTGCTAATGCTATCTTGTAACTGCCTTAAATCACATTTTGTATATATTATGTATATTAAGTATATATATATATATTATGTATATATAAAAAAAAAAAAAAAAAAAAATATATATATATATATATATATATATATATATATATATATATATATATATATATATACACACACACACACACACACACACACACACATATATATGCATCACCTTCTTTCCTCATCTGTTTGGCCATGGACGAGGACACCTCTGTTTGTTCTGCTGAAATTTTCGGAAGTAAAGGATGGCCGTCTTTGAGCGAGTCTTCATGAACTGGGTACGCATGAAAATAAGAAACACAGAATACATAGAAAAACAGATTTTCTTGCTTCCAAGCATTCCTATTTAACATCTATGAAAATAGGAAGGGTTCTTTAGAGGGAGTGTTGGGGTGTCCTCATTTCCCATGTGACCCTAATAGTGGTCTATTCTAATTCTATGCGGGGTCATTCCTGCCTTTATTAACATTCTCTTTTGGCCTGAAGAAATGCTTGCGCAACATGCAGTTGCAGAACGAAGATGTAGTCATGCGAACTGAAGATATGCTGACGGTACATGAACATTTGTAATGAAGACATGCTTGTGGAACCTTCACATTCGGAATAAAAAAAAACGTAACCTACTCATTCAAACTGAACACAGTCACATAAAAAAAGTTGCTGTTATTGAAACACACTTAGTAGCAGCCTCACATTCTGTCTATAGACCGTTTTTTACAGTCTGGTAGGGAAAAAAGAAGGTAAAATAATTAGTGCGCATGATTAATCTTTTTTTTTTTTTACACAAATGAATCATCTTACCTAGTTTGGCCCAAACTTCCACCTGTAGGTCACTCTCTTTACAGAGTCTAGTGACATCTTAGCGGCTTTATTTGGCAATGTAAACACACTGTTGCTACTGTTGAGCTCAGAGAGGATTATTAAGCACTTTATTTATGCTGAAATATGGATTAATGTGATTGTGTTCAGATCGAATGAGTAGGCTACATCTTCATTCCTAATGTGAAGCTTCCACAAGCGTTGTGGTTTTTGCCGCAAACATGTCTTCATTGCGAATGTGCACATGCCGCAAGCATATCTTCACACTGAAAAAGAATGTCAGTAAAGGCAGGAATGACACCACTTAATTTCTAGGTCCATCCAGTTTGTTATATTTGGCAAAAGTCTGAAAACATCTAGTTCTCACCATTCAGAATCTTGGCGTTCCTCCGTGTGATGTAGCTCCTCTGATAGTCAGGGTCTGAGAATTTGGCTTCTTCCAAGCTTACTTTATAATCCTCATCATCCATATCATCAGAGAAATTTTCAGAATGGTCAGTCACATCCTCAGCATCCTTTGCTTTACTTTTATTCACTGTTCCTTCACTCCTTTTCTTCTGCTTAGTAACCGTCATTTCTAATGGAAGAGGAACAGAAATCAAACTGATTTCAACAGATTATAATTCTTTTTTAGAAATCACTCAGATCTATAGTATTTCTGTTCCATTTCTGCTGCTCTCACACACACTCAGTACCTTCACCACTGCTACAGTCCCTTGTTGGCACGCTATGCTTCTTTAATGATACAGTTGTCATCCGTACAAGTGCTTTCTTGTCACCCTCTTCTTCTGTGTCAGAGCAAAAGGCTTCACTTTCATAACCCTCCTTCATTTTCTCCACCTCTTCAATGTAGTCAAGGTTAGCCAAGTACTCATTGCCAGACTGAACAGCCTCCGTGCTAGCCATGTCATCAGTAACTATTTTTCCTAGAGAAAAGGGAGCATCAGAACGAATGTTTTAGCACTAAAACAAATGCAATGGGTGGGGTGAGGGATTATGGTACAAATATGTAAACACAAATGCAAAGGCAAGATGGAAAATGTAAAGCTGAGTTTTGCAGTCCTATTCTATTGGCAGTCCTTCTCTCCAGGGACAAGACGGTGTGTGTATGGATATGGACATCGGTTTCAGCAATGGGTGCAATGTAAAGTAGGTGAATGCATTCATTAGAAGGGGTGTCCACAAACACTAGGACATGCAGCGTAGCCTTCATCCTACCTGTAAAAATGCATACAAATGTTCCCTTTGAGAGATCATCCATGCAGCGGATGCCCCAGCCTTTGTGCTGAGTCATGAAGAGCTGTAAACGGAGCTGCTGACCATGCTGCACCAGTCTGTTACTGCACATCCACGGGTCACAGCGGCAGAGCGGATTGCACTCATACACTCTGCAGAGAGATAGAATAAAGAAACAACAAGGTAACATTTTTACTACATGACCGCATGTGTCACGCATCGTCCTCATGAAAAACTTAGCAAAACCAAAGAGAGACAGACAGAGGATTCTCACCCAGTGGGCACGTATCTTGTTAGTCGTTTGTGTGTGTATCCGGCATTAACATCCACAGGACCACCTGTGAACAACGACGTGGCGTCTATGGTCATCTGGTGACAGGAACACCTTGACCTGTGACACAGCAGTGACAACACAGACATTCACAATCCTACCACATCACGCTGACCTGCTCTACCAGCAGAGGATACTGATTCAAGAAAATAATACTGATGCGGGGATTTATCCTCAGCATGTTGTTTAATTAACTGATTAATCAATGAAGCAAGAACATTAAGGGATTTAAGAGAAGTCAAAAGAAGAGTCTTAATAAACAGTCCAGTCCAATGAAAAAAAAAGAGGTATTTAGAAACAAATGTAGATATTGTCCTGGGGTATATTTTCCAACAGTTAACCTGAGAAATTTACAAACAGCTTTGAGAACGCCAGTTTTGAGAGTGTTTCCCCAAAGCCTTCTTAGTCTCCAAAATTAAGGACGGCTTTTAAGTAGGTTACGTGTTGCCTCTGTACTAGAAAGGCCCTGCCAGTTGAAAACTGAACCATCAATTTACACAAATTCATTATTATACTACAAAAGTGTAATTAGGCAAATAACTATAATTTACATAATAAGTATGTAAATTACTAAAAAAAAAAAAACAGAAAACATTACAGTAGCAATTTCTACCTAGCGCAAATCACATCTATAAACAGAAAATTACTTTTCTAGTTAAGCCAAAAGAAAGCTGGCAGAACTCAGGAAACAGCACACCAGCACTACTCCACAAATTACATTTATTCATTAACAACTACTACTACTACTACTACTAATACACTAGAATAAGCATTTGTTTTATTTCATGTGAATGTGTACATCAACTAATCAGCTTGTTCAATGTGAATAAAATTAACCCTGAAATAAAATCAAACACTAAATACATTTATGCTCAAAATTGAACTGAGGACCCTACATAGTTGGAGGCTATAGTGCTACCCAATACACTATGATACATCGAACCAAAGTCTGTGTAATAACAGAAACATACTATCTACATAACTGAAGATAGCAGATTTGATCGTTAGCATTGGATGTAGTGCACACCATGCAATTACTTTTTAAACGTAAGATTTTTAAAAATCTTTTTTTTTTAAGAACTGTACAAGGTTTGAAGTACTTAGAATTATGAACATTTTCTTTCACAATTTGTAATAATATTTATCTATCAGAGTTACTCTGTATAATTTGGATTAGTGGTGGCATCGCTAAATCTACACAACCTGCCCATGGCCATACCTCAACTGAACCAGATTCTGGATTATAATCTCCTGCGATAGAAGCATTATTATATGATTATGCATACTTCAGCTACTTCCAAATTGGGAAGAATCTTCCCTCCATTTGATACAGAACCAATGACCTCCTTAGTCCAGCCTTCCCCAGTGTCACTAATTGGGTGTCTATTAATTAAGTAAGTTAAAATGCATTCCCTAGACAAAAATTTCTACAGAACATTTTTTTAATTTTTAAATGTGAAAATAAAAAGAACATAAAAGAACATTATAATTAAATCTGAAGTGTAAGTGATGCCTTTGAGCATAGCTGGCCACCAGCAAAAAGCAGCATAGACCATTTTAGACCATCCTGGAATTTAACCCTTATAAAGCATAATGCCCATCAGTCGGCTGCACGTGTTAATACAAACTTCTATTACCAAAGAACAGCCCCACCAGTTTGTAAAGACATCCCTGTAGTTACAGAGTAAAACATCTTAGTATGTAATAAGCCTTGCTGCATTAAGAGCTTCAGGCACATAATAAATTAACATTAATTTCACATTAACACAGTAATCTTTTGAAATATGTTACAAGGACCTTTTTACCAGGTAATCCGTAATCTGTAACGGAATCCATTTTTAAAGTAAACCTCCCCAACCATGTGATTAAGTGAGGTTACACTACAGTGACCTGTTGACAGGATTTGAGTGATGAGGTAGAGAGTTTTACACTGCTACCTACTTTAATTAAAAGAAAGTGTAGGTTGCTGTAAAATGGCACGGTCAGTAGCATCCCTAATCACACACTAATGCTGTGACGTCATCAATCGCGATTGTTGATCACATCTGACCATGTTTTTGCACACACCTGTCTCGGCAGCCATCAGTGCAGTCACAGCCCACCATGAAGTCCAGACTGGTGTTGATGGAGACCCCAGGGGCAGACACTCTGTGTCTGGTGTAGTTCAGAGGGGGTGGATGGGTGGAGTCACTCTCATTAACACACGGCACAGGGACCAGCTCCTTCCCCTCTGAGATGTCAGGTAAGAACAAATGAGGCCGGCTGCTCATGGAGGAGGGGAGCAGGGCTCTTTTCACGAGCACAAAAGGATCCAAGCAGAACATCTCCAGGAAGAGGAAGTCACAACGTGACTCACACAGGTAGTCCTGCACCTCTTCCATCTCGCACATGCTCCGCCCACATGGAGCGCGGTAGAAAACGTGAAAGGACATCTAGAGAGATCAAAAGTCAGAGAGATGTTGTCAACGTGTCGAATGAATGAGGCAAAGCGTCAAGCCAACAAGAGGTTCTGTCCTAAGATTAATCTTTAAAATAAACAAAAAGTGAACAGTCAACAGGCAAATAAACAACCAACCAAACAATACACTTTTACCTCAAATTAGATTAGTTAACTGAAGCCAACTGGTAGGGTTATTCTGGTAGCACTTTATTTTAAGGAATACAAATTAGTCACATGACTTGGAATAGAGTCTGACTCAAGTCACAAACTTGCAACGCAAACTCAAAATACGAAATGCGGCTCGATTTTTTACCGTCAGTGACCTGAACTTGTAATCAGACTTGAGGTCATTATATAAAGAATAGCTCACTGGAGTATTAAAGCTTAGAGTAAATGTTTACCAAATGCTGTACTAAAAAAGTACCCCACTCCAGTGACCCCACTAATACCCCAAAGCTCACTTTCCCGTCCAGACGTCTTCTAGCCGTCATGCGGCGAAAGCCATGAAGAAGAGGGATGAGCAGCGGGTTTTGGCCACGGTGCTGGTTCTTCTGTTCCGGCCTCACCCGTTCCAGACAGGTTGGGCAGCAGCGGTGAGGCACATACTTCAGCCAAGGCCCAACAACTGGCAGAGGAGCGCTTTGGTAAATGTCTAACTCTGCAGAGGCAGGTCGTTTTGTACTGTGGAGAGACCGGACCAAATGTTATGGTACAATAACTGGTAATTAATTAATGACTTCATTCATTAATATCTGCATATGAATACAATATTTATTATTATTATTATTATTATTAATATTATGTGCAAGCTCTCACCCTTTGTTCTCGAGACTGGTTAAAGTGGGTTCTGTATCTGGGTTGGCTTTTGATATGGTGCCAGTTGACGAGGAAGTCGCAGGCAAGGTAATTCTGTGAAGGACGATCTTCGGCTGCATAAGCGTTGTGGTGGCAGTCTTTGCCGTAGCTGTTGGCACAGCCTGGGAGACACTCGGAGTTGTAGGTTTTAATGCAACGGTTTGTGTGGTAACTTTGGCAGAGGTGGTTGTAGTGGTGGTGGCTGCGGGAGGTCTTGTGTTATTCTGATTTGCGACACATCCAACTGAATTACAGACAGAAGGAGAGGAAGAGAAAGAATAGAAATGTGAAAATAATATTCTTGTGAATACGCCTTCTCTCTCACACGTTCTTATAAACAGACATACTCAACCTTTGTTTGAAGCCTGTTCTGTTTTTTGCCCAGCCATCCGCTGCTTGATTCTTTGGATGTGGTCCAACCTATTTGAGCCTTTATACAACCACTCCTTTTTTTTGTCTTTCTGAAACAAGATGGAAACCGAAAGACAAATTTACCCTGCTTTGTGAACACCCCCTGTTTTCTTTTCTTTTAAGGTTGAAGAGTCAGAGTATTAATAGCTTCGATTTGCATGGCAAGGCCTTTCTTAACAATGATCGTGAACAAGCCATGGTCTTAACCAGATAATTATGGTCCCATCCACACTCTTTTCTAACCCTCACATGAGCATGCTAGAATACATGAAAGCATGCATTGCACAGAAAAAGGGTGCCAACACCTCAAAGTTTAATGTGAAATTCATCAATAAGCAAGCGTAATGGCCAAAACAGACCTAACTACAGTGTGAACCTGAGGCCCATTTTCTAACAACAAAAATACAAAACCAGAAGAAAAAAAAATTGTGTTTGTTTGTTTATCCATTGCCATGGTGTTTCAGATGTCTCAGCATCACCCAGGCACAAATGCTTTTACCACTCAACAATGTGCAAGTTAACATCCTGACAGAAGCATTTTTAAAAACTAAAAAATGCTATGTTTTAATACCTGAATGTGTGTGGATGGGGATGAGACATTGGTCAAATGATCAAGAGCTAGAATCTCATACATATGCATACATACACACTGTTGATACATGGTGTAAATTTTTTAATCAATGAATCATTTAGAAATGTTTCTGAAGCCATTATTCAAGGGGGACTTAGTGTTGCCTATACACTAAACCTATGAAAGTGTAAAATGCTTTTTAAAAAGTAAATTAGGCACTTTTTGTCCTAAATAACACTCTGGGATAGTCTTATGGAATTTGTAATTGATTAAACTGATTTCAAAATACTTTTTAACTATGCTTAGCTTTGTGATTCTCAGAAAACTACTGCATGCTCAATTCTGTCACCATATTTCATTCCTAACATGAAAATGTCCCCAATCACTCAACAGCTTTCCACAGTACTGCTTAATGGATATATATTAGTCGACAGGTCTATGCAACATCAAGTCTGCTGATATTAACTGCCTGTTTAGAATTTTTTATGTCTGTAAAATTAATACTAAGGGAAAACATTTCAAATTGGCTGGGCCCTAAAACTCGAGATGAGTAAACAGCCGGCTTCTTACCGCATAGCAGATCTGAATCAAGCTACCATCTACTTGACTAATGGTGCAGTCTTCCCATTCACCATCACGCTCTGCTTTGCTTTCTTGCCCTACCCGTACCACCACAAAGATGGGGTTTGGATATGCCTGCAGGTATTCTTCCACCTCTGTACGACACATTTTATCCTCTATGTCCTCATACATATTCTTCACTGTGGAGACAGTACAATGCACAAGTGTTAGTTTGCGTACACTCAAAACAATGTTTTTTTGAGCAATACCACAGAAGAACCATTTTGGTTCCATAAAGAAACTATTATTCTACAAGTGATGTGAGCTTAAACAACATTTTAATGTGGTAAGGAACCTTTACATCAACTGCTTAAAATTAGAAAAGGTTCTTTACACAAACAACACCTTTAACAAAATGATCTCTTTCAGGGATTGTTTAATGGCCCTTAAAGACCTAGCACCTTATTGAGTTAGTAAAGAGAGAGAGAAAAAAATGTGTCTGCCTTTTCTTACTTGGTTTGCAGACTAGATGAAGGTCTGGCAAGGAAACATAGGCTGCATGGCCATCATCAAAAAACACCATGAACCTGAGACATCAGTGACAAATATTCACCAGTTCAAGTGTGGATGAAGACATATTATGAAAACAACCTATGTGATTGAGAAGGAGTTCTCAAGTATATATAATTAAGTTGAAATGGACATATGTACCATGAAAACAATGGTGCCACATTAAAAGAAAGCTATGGGAAGTAATAACCCAACTTTTATGCAGCTACTTGCTATTTTGCAGTTTATGCTATTCCTATACACTGGTGTTAGTTGTTGAACTCTTTACAGGGCTAAAGCTCCATCAACCCACCCCTGAGACCAACTGTGCTCTCTCTGACTCCCAGGACTCAAACCAGCAATCCTCTGATCATAGTAGGAGTGCCTTAGTCCACTGGACCACTCAAGAGTATTGTGATTTAAAACTGTGGTATAACATTAACCATTATAATCTTAATATGTTGTTATATTGACCACTACGGACTGTAGACAAAGAGATAAACAAGTAGTAAACAGCTGTGGTAAGTGAAGCTTAGAATAACAAACAAACACATACCTCATACGGTTCTTGCGGTCTGGCATCTCTGTTATTACAGCAGCATGCAGCCAAGACTGGCCTTCCTCCTTGTAGCTGGCCACCACCCGACAACCAACAAACAAATCCTTCAGCATAGGAGCACCCACACATGCCAAGTGATGAGCAGATAACATACTTTTCCCTTTATCACCCTCAAACTTGACCTTATACCTGTTTCCAGACTCTGGGACAAGAAAAGAGAGAAAAGCAGAAATGGTCAGAGTCACCTACTAAACCCAGACCCAACAGAAACATTTCATGCTTTAGGCAGCCTAAGCCAATGAAGTAAGAGAGGGTTGACATTCTGAAGACTAAAAAAATCATCTTACTGATAGTGTAATGTTTGAGCTTGATCAAATGAACCACACCTTCCCTAGAACAGCTGTTACCTGTTTCTTTGATATCTAAAATTGTGCCTTTATGCCATGTTTTAGTCCTCCGCCTTCCAAGAACGTTCATGTTAGTTTTCAGCTCCACCTCTTTCTGAACACATACATGCTGTGACTCCGATGCTGTGTAGATAAAGAGGAGCAGATGGTGACAGTTTAGAGTGAAACCAAGAAGAGCTCAATGTTGAGGAAGCAAAATTAACAAAACCAAACCTCTAACCTTCTTTAGTGCCTGAAGACTTAGACGTAGCTGTACTAGGTGTTGCTGGGCTGGCTGTAGTGACAGAGGAGGTTGCTTTAGCAGCAGGTGTCGAGGCCGTTGTGGTGCTGCTGGTTACAACGTTTGAAGGCTTGTTAGCAGATTTCAGACTGGTGCTTTTAGCCTTTTCACCAGCTGTGGTTTCACCAGCTGTGGTTTTTGAGCTGGAGGTTAGTGTTTTGGAGCTTGTATTGCTTGAGACTGGCCTTTGATTGAGTGCCTCAGAACGCGCCGGAGTTTCACGGTTCTGTTTCTCAGGAGCAGAGGTTCTGCTGACACTGTTTTCATGCTGCTCTGCATTACTCATGGGTGTATTAGGTATGGTCAATGGAGTGGATTCGGTAGTGCAACTCATGGGTGAGGTGCTTCTGGGAGTCGCTGGAGAACTCAAGACACTGGATTGTCTAGTCCTGATGGTTGGCAATGCGTTGTTAGACGTTTTTGAACTTCTAGATGGGACAGCGTCCTTCTTTGTTGGCGAAGACACAGGTTTGAAGATTCTGGAAGGCAAGACATCAAATGATGGAGCACTACTAATTGGTACTGGAGACTCTCTGGTCTTGATGGTTGGCAATGAAATGTCTGATGGCTCTGGACTTCTAGTGGGGCTGTTTTCCCTCTTTGTTGGAAAAATAACCGGTGTGAAGGAAGTCACTGGGAAGGCACTGGGTGACAGACTACTAATAGGTATTGGGGACTCTCTAGTCTTGATGGATGATAAACTGTCGAATGGTTCTGGGCTTCTAGAAGGGCTGCTTTCCCTCTTTGATGGTAAACTGATGGGTCTGAAAAGTGTAGGAGACATGGCATCAGGTGAAAGAGAACTACTAATGGGTATAGGGGACTCTCTGGTCTTGACAGTTGGCAGGAAACTACTGGACAGCTCAGAAGACATGTGAATGCCTGCAGACAATTCCTCAACCTGAAAGACACAGGGAAGACACAAAAAACAAAACCATTTTAGACATTGTCCCACTCTGCATTTTTGTGAAAGTAGGCCTAAAAATGAAAAACGAAAATCTTCTTACTGTTGGCTTCTTCTCAAATGATGAATCTGGAACCGCAGCTGAAGCGCAAGGCGTTCAATGGAGATGTATGAGGAGAGAAGGATTTTAGGAAATGAAAAAAAACATGCTGTCTCACTGCATCCTCAATGCAGCAGGTTTCTCTTTTCCTATTTTTGGGTGTCAATATCATTAAACTTGACAAGTAAGTGTAATGTCCAGGATACCCTCAGGTTATTAAGTATTACAATACATTTTCGTGTCATCAAGAATATAACTTTAGCATTTAAGTTGTATTGATATTCTTATATTTATTTATTTTGCCTGCATAACATTAATTATAATGAAAATTCAGATGTTTAAATGTTTAAACCAACACATTTATGAAAGGTAAAATAACCTGTAACAACAATCTGCTAACAAAATATAGAAGGTTCTTACCACCCAAATCAATGACAACATAATCATCATCCCCATCTGCGTGGACATCTTCATCCTCACTCTCTTCATCACAATCATCTGGGATCTGAATGACATTTTCTTTTGGTTTGGCACCTTCTTCTTCCGAGTCCGTGTCTTGATATTCTAATCCCAGCATTCCATAGACCCCTTTTATCACAGACTCGCACTCGAGGACTGACCTGATTCAAAATAAAATGGAGCCAGGTTGAGGTGTCACAGTAGAAGAAGGTGGTGGCAGAAAAGCAGGACAAGGATGAAATGCTTTGCTTGCTGGGTACATTGGCTCTTGAATGTCTGCTGTCCCAGAGCGGTGGGCAGCCTGGGGAGCAGAGAGGGTAAAGGGCCCAACAGTGGCAGCTGGCCGAGCCCAGGAATCGAACCCACAACCCTGTTATCAATAGCCCAGCGCTCTAACCGCTGAGCCACCACTGCCCCAAGGCCCAAAAGGTCAGTGTGTGTATGCATGCGAGGTTTCTTAATTGTCCCTTTTGAATTGCGAATTTTGACAAGCGTGACCCAGAGGGGGTGCTTACATACATACTTACTTATATCCTAACACAGCATTTGAGCACACACTCAGCCTAAAAGTACAGGCTGGAGTACCAAAGCTTATAACTTCAACTATAAATTTGAGAATACAGCTAAGCCAAAGTTTGACCACCGGCATAACTAACCTAGCGACAGGATGATGACCAGTGAAACTGATTGCACGCATACAGAGGATGACATAAAAATGTCATGCAACTTTTGCATATATAACTGTATGTTTTCATTCATTAAAAAGAGATTTTTCACAGACTAGAGTATGTGGTCAACCTGTTAAAAGGGTTACACTCACAAAGCACACAAGCACAGACAGTGTCACATTGTCCTCTAAAGCCTTGTAGGCGTCTCCACTTGCATTTCAGCAGAACAGCTGATTTGCTGAGGAGAGTTCAAACCAAGACCTGAACAGCCTCTGTATTCTTAAACTTGACAACATGAAAGACCCTAAAATGACTGGCCTTTAATGTTTTTTTTTTCTTTTCACTCTAAAACTGCGTAAAACTAAAACATCACACAATAATACACAGGCGGAACATGGCATATTTAATAGGTTAGGTTTTTTTTCCCCCAGCATGTTATATTTAGCAAGTAACGTACAGGTTTTGCACAATTAGTTACACTTAGAAAAACAATAAAACATCTGGTCATTTGACCAGAGTGCCCAAACATTTGCCCGACACTGTATGTGAGCCCTGGTGTCCGCTGGCATGAGCTGAAGGTACTCACTCGCAGGCGCTGTTGTACAGCAGGCGGGTGTAGGTGGCATTCCTCTCTTTCTGCTTCACCCACTCCTCCACTTGTGCCAGCTGTGTCCGCTTCTGCACCAGCAGCTCATTCTTATCCACCTCTGACTGCACCCAGCACTGCAGTTCCTCCACCGTCATGTCCAGCTCCTCGTCCTCCTCTTCATTCTTCATCGCTGCACGGCCACAGATAATAAACTTGGACAGGTTAAGAGCAGGCTGCAAAACCACAGGGGAAAAAAACACACACATAGTAAACAAAACAATACACATCTGAATCTGAAGGTGACTGAAATTTCTCATGATGACTCTTCCAGGTCAGGGCACTTTCCTACACTGGACAACTGGGCAAGACATGACTGACAGTGAAACCAGTGTTATCAACCTATAATGCAGATTTTAAAACTCCAGATTTACATGGGAAATTAGTGCACTGCCATGATGAGCATTATTAATCATTATAAAAGCCATAATTAAGCATGGCAGCCAGACCACAACACGTGGATGATGACAGGGAAAACACCCTGCTCTTTAAACTAGCTACATAAGTAACAACAGAAATCATCTTAAACATCACGACAAGAGAACATAGCATAAAATAACTAGCTAAATAATAATAAATAAATAAAAACACTGAGCCATCAGCATGGTCACACCAAGTCTTTCTGCTGCTGTTTAAGTCTTAAATCGGTGGTTTGGGTTGTGCTTATTGGGCTACAATAACCTACAGAAGCAGCCCTGCTTTACAAATGGTCCAGCAAGCTAGCCAGCTAGTTTGCTAGCAAGCTAGCTAGCACTACCTAACTGGCTAGCCTGTCTCGCTGGTTCAGGAGCGCACAAAAGTGGAACTGCCTACCTTTAAGCAGGACTTCACAGACTAAAAAACATGGCCAAACGCCTACGGTGGTGTTAGTTACCTGTTCAGGCGCAGTATCGGACTCTTATCAAAACTAGAGGGAATCCCACATGGAATAACGAGTTTACAGGTCGTGTTTTGGCGGAATACTGTTCCCTGCTTTAGGGCGCATGCCGGTCGGCAAGTTGAATCCCTAGCCACCTTCCCTTGAAACCGGTCCACACTCTGTGAGCTGCAGCGCTGGGCAAATGTACCCTTCCCCCTGAACCAGACGGTTTATTGCTATTATGTTACGTTTGTAGCTTTGTAGGTAGGTAGGTAGGTAGGCAGGCTCAAGTACCTTGGATCTGCGTGCTTGAAGACGAGTGATCCAGTGGAGGCTGTACCGCAAGGGGAAGTGCGCAGGGACCGTTGACTCTCAGTGTGTTCAGACTTCTCCCTCTGTAACGCTGATACGGACGGAGCCCACGAGAGGACAAGTGGGTATCATAAATAACGGGTGTCTTTCTCTGTTTTCTCTGGATATATTTTTGTTAAGGCAGCTACGTGTCTTTGTATAGAGCTCGACAAAAATAATAATGTACAGTAATGGTCGCTACGTCTCCCTCCAGAGCGTAAACTCGCCCCGTACTGAAGTGGTGCTCAGACACGACCTCCTACAGTAACCGGGGCTGTCTATACTGTTCACTCCAGTGGTGGGAGGTGTTTGTGTGGATTTTGAGGATTGAAAAAGATCGAAAAGTTCTGCAAAGTTCTGTGAAACTCAAGGGGTTGACCGTATGCCTATGTGGGAGCTAGAGACTGACTCCAGGCTGTTCCGGTGTTCTGTCGAGTTGTCCTACCTTATCGAAATGTCCTGCCGTAGCGCATAGTTATAGACACAGCTGTCGAAACCACAGCCAGAGAGGCAGCAACTCATAGGGAAATTATACAGCGCGTTATTTGTTACTTTTAATGCTTAAACCAGTGATTTAGTAGAGAAATGACATTAACGAAATTACTCTACAGGTAGCTAGAATAATCTGATAGACTGCTATGCACACGTTTGAAACATATTTTGGACGATTTGTACGATTGTACAAACGTGCACAATTTAAACATGAAGATGGGATTATATAATACAGTTAAATCAAGCAATTAACATTTAAAACACAATAAAACATATTATAAATACCATATTATAAATACTGCACTGATGAACTGCAGAACGTCCAGGTGGGATGAAATTATGGGCGGACCGCCAGGCGCATGCGCAGGACAGGATGAAAGGGGGCTAGGATGAAATGTTAGAAGACCTGATTTCACCTGACGTGATCATTTTTTGTCAGTCATATTTTGAGCGTTATTATGAACATAACATGATGAATATGGCATCACGGATTTATGGCTGAATTTAGTTCAAACTGATGTTAAAGATGTCAAGAAGGTTCTCGATTTGGTTTCATTGAAAGAAAAATTATGGATATCTCCTAAATGCTCGAGTCAGTCATCTGACCCTAACCCAATCAAGCACACTTTTCAAGTACTGGACACAAAACTGAGGGCAGAAATCCCACTGTCCAAATACTTATGAACCTGACTGTATGTATTCTTGGCACGGTCTTGCTATGGTGTATCCCATCTTCTAAGGGTTCCTTCCAGTGTGATAAGGCATGAATGTCATGAAGCAGAAGTCGTCCCAAACGAGAGATTCAGAGCATTCATTTGCTCTGGTTTCCAATATCTTATGGAATCCATACCATAAAGAACTTGAGAAGGAGGCCCACCTCAGCAGCATTACTCTAATTATTAGCCTTTCTTATAAATTGTTTGCTGGATGTAGATAATTACTAATATATTTAATGTGTAATGTATACCATGCATATAGATGTGTCACACGTTGTATAACAAGGGTTGATTTCTAAATGGTTCACTTAATGCAGTGCTACAATTTCAGCACAAAAGGTTATATACACATGGATAATAGTATGTCAATTATATGACATACAATATGTCAATTACTAAAATGACTATTACTCAAATTAGCTTTTACATTTAATCCACAGAATTTAGATGTACCACAAAAAATGACAAATACTGTTTAAATTATTTGAAATGTAGGCTTCAAGTGGAAGAAGTCATTTAACTTTATCCTAAACCGAATGCTAATATGAAATATACAAACCACACACTAAAATGTTATAATAGGTCAGAGTTTTTACTGTACTGTAATATATCTGAAATCAATGCTATTAATAATAAATGTAATAAATGGGGCACTAGTTCTAATGGGTCAAAAAGTCTTACAATGAGTTACACGTTTAATGACTAACACTAAGGAGATGAAAGTAACAATAAAAAAAACAAATCTCTTTTTCTTAATATCTGGAAAGGAAATTTCATCACTCAGATTTCCTATTAGAACTGCTATGACAAGAAGTACAAGCGTGGGTAAATATATAGTTTAATAATATAGTCATTGCTAAACAGACCAAAAGCTTGAGCAAGGTCATATTGAAAATATGAAAAACACATAAACATAAATAAACCCATCTACTTTATGATCACACCAATCAGTAGTGCTACAGTATCTGAGAACACCTGCTTCATGTCACACGGAGAGAAAAGCAGAGTAAAACGAAGTATTTTTACATTTTTGAGATTGCCCTCGATGATTGAGAGGCCCAGCTGATCTTTGAGAGGCCCAGTGCCAGTCTTTGGTCAATTTTCCCAGGAATCACAGTGATTGAATGAGTGTATATCAAGTTTTTGTCCTATCTGCTGATGAGATGGTCTGACTGAGGTCAATAAAAAGAAAATCACCCAGGACAAATGCTGCATGCCCCTTAAAAACTAAATAAGAAGACCTCCAGTTCCCAACTCAAAGAGAAACTTGTGGTGCTGCACCTTGTAAGCAGTGTCCAATCACCTGGTCCTTAATAACAATAGGTCCTCCGTCCAGATGGGAGGTGTTTGGTGTGGCATTCTAATCTTGTCGTGTCCAGTAATAACTAGACATAATGTTTAAATCGAGTCATACAACACCATCTAACTGTTATAAGCACAATTACACTTTATTTATAACTAAACATGGCAGGTTTTACATATTTGGCGCACAAATAATGAATTACACATTTATTCAACATACCATCACACATACAAACCTCACAGGCTGTAAAGGGATACTGTAGAATTTCGTTTTTGGCATTGTTAACTGTTTATTATGTCAAATTGTGTCAAATCTGTGTTTTTCCAATGAACACTTAGCAATGCAATCTTAATCTTAATATTTTAATGTCATACACTCAGCAACACTAATATGCCTGTCCCTGCTCTTCATCCACCTGAACAGAGCTGGTTTTGTTAAGAGGATCCTTAAGAGACATAATTTCCAACATTTTCATGAAGGGCTCACAGTCCATGGGAAAGCGGTTTCTCTGCAAAAAATAATAATGATAATAAATGTCAGTGTTCAGATTAGCTTGTGAAGAAACCTACAACAGGAGTGTAGTAGAGATGGTAAACTGTCACCACACAGAACAAGGCAATTTAAACATTACAATATATAGCAGCAGCACCAGTGTTGCATAAAATCAATGTGGCAAACACTGCTAACGTTAACCTAGCCATGCGCCAACAAATGCATCATTTCAGATATACTGCTGTTAGCAGACCCTCTTATCCAGAGCAACTTATAAAAAGGCTTTACTGTTTACTCAGAAAATATATGTAGCTAGTTTGTACAGGCAAGGATCCACAAGATGCCTCTAAGCTTAGATACTGTAAAGGCCAGAATCCAGAAGATACCTCTAGGCCTAGATACTGTATAGGCTAGAATCCTAAACATACCTCAAAGTTTAGATACTGTATAGGCTAGGATCCAAAGGATACCTTAAAGTTTAGATACTGTATAAGCTAGGATCCAAAAGATACCTCTAAGCTTAGATACTGTATAGGCTAGGATCCAACAGATACCTCTAAGCTTAGATACTGTATAGACTAGGATCCTAAAGATACCTCTAAGCTTAGATACTGTATAGGCTATGATCCTAAAGATACCTCTAAGCTTAGATACTGTATAAGCTAGGATCCAAAAGATACCTCTAAACTTAGATACTGTATAGGCTAGGATCCTAAAGATACCTCTAAGCTTAGATACTGTATAAGCTAGGATCCAAAAGATACCTCTAAACTTAGATACTGTATAAACTAGGATCCAAAAGATACCTCTAAACTTAGATACTGTATAGGCTAGGATCCTAAAGATACCTCAAAGTTTAGATACTGTATAGGCTAGGATCCAAAAGATTCCTCTAAGCTTAGATACTGTATAGACTAGGATCCAACAGATACCTCAAAGTTTAGATACTGTATAGGCTAGGATCCAACAGATACCTCTAAGCTTAGATACTGTATAGGCTAGGATCCAACAGATACCTCTAAGCTTAGATACTGTATAGGCTAGGATCCTAAAGATACCTCTAAGCTTAGATACTGTATAGGCTAGGATCCAACAGATACCTCTAAGCTTAGATACTGTATAGACTAGGATCCTAAAGATACCTCTAAGCTTAGATACTGTATAGGCTATGATCCTAAAGATACCTCTAAGCTTAGATACTGTATAAGCTAGGATCCAAAAGATACCTCTAAACTTAGATACTGTATAGGCTAGGATCCTAAAGATACCTCAAAGTTTAGATACTGTATAGACTAGGATCCAAAAGATTCCTCTAAGCTTAGATACTGTATAAGCTAGGATCCAAAAGATTCCTCTAAGCTTAGATACTGTATAAGCTAGGATCCAAAAGATTCCTCTAAGCTTAGATACTGTATAAGCTAGGATCCAAAAGATTCCTCTAAGCTTAGACACTACTAAATTCAAAAGTCAGTGTGGAGACCACAATACTCAACACTACACTTAACCCAAGTACTCTTGAAAGAGGTCAGTCTGCATTTATAGACAGCGAGTGATTCTGCCGTTCGGACACCCAGAAGAACTTCGTTCCACCACTTCGGTGCCAGGACAGAAAAAAAGCCCAGATGCTTGTCTTGGATCATGTTGTGCAGTACTTAAAACTTGAGGGGCTCTTGGTACTGATCGATCTTTGAACACTGCTATCAAGTACGGAGGGGCTGGTCCGTTCTTTGTTTTATTAGGCCAGCATCAGGGGTTTAAAATATGTTTGTGAGGTTGGACAAGCCTGACAGAGGACTGACAAAACTGTGCTACCTACTGAGTTCTTTCTTTCCACCCAACGTAGTCATTTTTGTGTTCCCACCCACTAGCTGGGACTCTCCCTATCACACAATGCTACCAGTGCTGAGGGGGGGAAAGCTAACGTGTTGAAGCGAGACACAGCATCTTTTCGATCAGCTGCTAATGAAACATCCCTGAACAGCTTAACATATTCGTCTGAGAACACTACCAGAACTGCCAGTTCTGTTACATCAACTGTCAGCATAGACTATCACCCAGAGAAACCAAAACCAATTGCAATGCACCATTTGAAACTGGAAATTGAACATTGCGTAGCGGCTCTGAACAAACACATGAGTGTTTTATGTATGTCATTTGGCCGAATCCAGAAGCTGTTTGAGGTTGAAACATGGACAGGTTAATTGCAGAACACACAAGGAAAATGAACCTCACATTAAGGGACAGACGTAGGAGTCCTCCTTCACTTTGGCCACCCACAGACGACAAGAACTTCTGTAGTGACTGTTCTGTCAGTTTATTACCTGGATGAAAAGAAAAGGGATCTATCATTAATCTCAAAACACTCACAGACAGTTTTAGTACAAGCTCTGTATGACTGACCTGACAGATTGAGAGAGACAAGTACGGTGTTTCCTGGCTGAATTACTTTTCCCTCAGTGTGTCGTATGCCAGGATCTAGCAAAGGGCTTAGTGCTTCCTCTCCTGTCTTATACAAACAAATGTACAAGAACAGTTTATTTAAAAACAAAACAATACACAGTAAATATACAGTCTCTCTTCATGCCACTTGCATCTTATGCCCCTTTCTCTCTACAGTGTTTTACTGCAGGCCACTGCACTGTCCCAGCTTTCTCTAACAAGCACCAAGCCTTGAATGTTGGCAGTAGTGCAACAATGTGAATGTGAGTTTATACTACAACAATGTTAGTGGTATACACTGTATAGAAGTTTGAAAGTAGGCCAACATTCTACAACAGCAAAATGGGCAGAACCTTCTAATAATAGAGAACCTTCAAGAAAAGTGTCATCTAGGGGCAATATTTCAAGAACAGTGTGAATAAAGATGAACACTATAGAAATGGAACATTCCACAAGAAAGTAAAATGTTTAGAACATGGCATGTGAATGGGGGAGAGTTATAGGCCAGGATCCAGAAGATACCTCTAAGCTTAGATACTGTATAGGCTTGGATCCAAAATATACCTCTAAGCTTAGATACTATAAAGGCAAGGATCCAAAGGATACCTCAAAGTTTAGATACTGTATAGGCCAGGATCCAGAAGATACCTCTAAGCTTAGATTCTGTATAGGCTAGGATCCAAAGGATACCTCTAAGCTGAGATACCGTATAGGCTAGGATCCAAAAGATACCTCTAAGCTTAGATACTGTATAGGCTAGGATCCTAAAGATACCTCTAAGCTTAGATACTGTATAAGCTAGGATCCAAAAGATACCTCTAAGCTTAGATACTATAAAGGATCCAAAGAATACCTCAAAGTTTAGATACTGTATAAGCTAGGATCCAGAAGATACCTCTAAGCTTAGATACTTTATAGGCTAGGATCCAAAGGATTCCTCTAAGCTTAGACGCTACTAAATTCAAAAGTCTATACTATAGAAATGGTGCAGATGTACAGGAACATTCCACAAGAAAGTAAAATGTTTGGAACATGGCGTGTGAATGGGGGAGAGCTGTAAAGCAGTGTAAGAATGAAGGAGAACATTGCAGAACATTCTGAAACTGGGGAGAATGTTCTACAATCATGTCTTCAAGACTTTGAAACGGAGAACATCCTAGAACAGTCAGACATGGAGGAGAACATTCTTGAACTGTGTGAAAAGAAAGGAACAGACTGTAAAACAAGTTTCCAATAAAACAAAGGTTTTTGGAACACCAAACCAACGTTTGAATTTGTTTTGGGGAACCGGGGGTGGAGGGAACAGGGCGCTCTGGGCCTCTGCTGTTCAATTAAGATTCCTAATCTTTGGCAACTGTGGATCCCAATGAACTTCTTGTTCAGTTCTAGTTTTCTAGTGAATTTTTAAATAAGAGAAAACAGCAGGCAGAGATGAACACACCTTCTGTGCAAAGTTGCTTTTGTCCTGTTGGGATGTCCGTAGTGCATAAAACACATAACAACAAAGAACATTAGCTTTAAAAAAACAGACCTTAAGCTTTGTGATTTGTGATTGTTGAGCTTGTGTGGGTGATAAAAGTTACAGGGGAAATATATATTTATTAGAATTCATGAATTTTTTCTCTAGTCAACCTTCCCTTTTGCTATCTTACATCTTGCTCTGATCCTGACAGGGGCTTTTCCTTCCCTCCAGACTTTCCTCCTCGACCACGTGGCACCTTTGTTTCTGTAAATGAGATCAATATCGAACAAATTAGCAAGTAGCGTTAGCAAGTAGCGTAAGTAAGTAGCAAGTAAGTAGCGATTACTGTATGGATGTGGACTTGATTTTATAGACCTGTTATGGCTGAAATATATGTGTATGTATATACACTGCTGAAGGTTTTGGCATCCCTGGTCAAAAGGTCTGTTACTGTGAACAGTTAAGCATGTAAAAAGATGACCTCAACAGCATAAAATTAAAGATGACCGGTCTCTTTGAAATTTTAAGCAAGACTACTTTTTAATTTCCATCTTTTACAATTTCAGAATACCAAAAAAAGAAAAACATTTTGGCATCCTGCATGGTCAAGACTTTGTAACACCTGTGCCATTGTAATACAAGCCCAAAGCATAACTGATCTACCTCAGTTCTTTTCGTAAAAGTTTGCACCATTTTTTCTCTTTATATACCAGGGCCACCCAAATGTTTATATATATATATATATATATATATATATATATATATACAAAAAGTGGGGGCACCTCTGGTCAAAACTTCCATAAATAGTGTGTAAAAGTGTAAGATAAGTGTATTGTAAATAGATAAGATGATTACAGGTAGTCATAGGATATCTTGGTGGCCTTCCTCACAGTCATAGGTGACTTGGCGGTCTCCTTCTTACACAATCACTTCTTACTCAGTATGCGAGGATGGCCTGCTCTGAATATTTATGCAGTCAATTATTTTACAGTGTATATTTTCATTTAATTGATATTGTAGAAATATGTTTTCACTTTGACATAAAATAGTTTTTTCATAAGTTATTGTCAGAGAAGCCAAATTATATTGATCATGATTCCAGTCGATGACTGACATGTCCACAAAAGATAAAAGAAGCTAGGATCTGTGTAGGCCTACGTTTGCACTGGGGCGATATTTTATATGAAAAGTGCTCTAATTTCTACATGTTAAATAAGTAAAATGTAGAAATGAATACCCATTCAGGACGTGCACTTTAACAGCATGCTAACTGCTTAAATAAAAAGAAAGAATCCATCATTCCAGAGAACACAGTTCCACTGCTCCACAGCTCAATACTGGTGGGCTTTAAAACCCCTCTAGCCAAACGCCTGGCATTAGGCATGGTGCCAGTAGGTTCACGTTTATCTGCTCCAGAGTGTCCTATTCTTTTTGGCAATGTTTCTTTACAGAGACTGGACAAGCTGTGTTTTACCTGTGTTAGCTATGTGTGCAATTTCTGAGATGCTGTGAAACTGTACCAGACACAACATGGTAGTCTTATTACCTTTCTTGGCCAGCTTGGGCTCCTCTTTCTTTCCTGCAGCGGCCACTGTCTGACTTGCTGCTGGCTTCTCTTCCTGTTTGGGAGCATCCTGCAAAGAAATCCAAACTTAAGAAAGTCCAAACCTACATTCCATTAAAGTCATAACTGGGTCAGTTAAAGCTCCAATTGGGTACAATACACTGCATGTCCAAATGTTTGTTAACACCCCTTCTAATGAATGCATTCAGCTACTTTAAGTTGCACCCAGTAATGATTTGCACAGATGTGGAAAGGCACACACACAGTTTGTCCAGTACCAGAAGAGAAGTACTGCCAACAGAATTGGACTTATGGACATGAACCTATTGGCTAAAGGTTTCTTAATTGGACATGAACCTATTGGCATCATGCCTAATCCCAGGCATGGGCTAGAGGGGTATACAAACCCCCATCATTGAACTGTGGAGCAGTGGAACTGTGTTCTCTGCAATGATGGTGCTCCATCCAATACTTTTGGCATGAACTGAGGAGTTGGAGATGAGGTGGTATGGTGATCATATAACACCCAAATATCCCAGATGTGACCTGATGGCTCAGACAAAATTATCTGTCGGAACAGGCCAGTGAGGATAATGGCAAAGAAAGATAGAGAGCACGAGATAAAGAGTCTGTACCTTTTTCTTAGAGGTGCTTTTGGATCCTTTACTGATGTGCTCGATTGATGAGCTGCTAGGGACGGACAGAGAGCCCTCACATTTAGAGTCTGCAGCAACTACCTGAGATGGCTAAAAAAGGAGAGAGAGGGTGGGATAAGAGAATGTGGTGAAGGAAAGATAAAGAAAGAAAGGTACAGGTTTGTGCAGACAAATAGCAGAACAAACCTGGTTATGAATTTGCCAATATAAAACACTGATGTGTTCAGAAATGTGATGCAGAGAAAGACCCTTACAAACCACACATAGGAAACAATTCTGCCATTCGATTCCTCACCGATTGGTCCCTACTGATTAATTGCCTCCTTCTCTCAACAATCTCTTCATGTGTCAAGTCAAAAGGGCCAAGCACCTACACAGAATAACAAAGGGACTTGGTGGCTTGATTAGAATGGACTATTTTTAATATGGAATGTTGACAGTACTTCCTAAAAAAAATCTGTTACCACCAAGTTATCAGCATCATCAGCTGTCTGTTGACCTACTAAGGTCAATCATATTGCCATAAGGGATACCTCATAAGATGTACCTCAGCCAGACAGCTTGCCCCTGCATCTCCTATATGATTGTTGGCTAGGGAAAGACACAACAAAGAGCGGTTGAGACGCAGCCCCTATAAAGAAAGATAAGTAAACAGGAGAGAAGGACAGGTTAGTAATTAGAAGACACATATAAACTACTAGATGCTTGCAAAAGAGGAAACGACATTAGTTTAGGAAAAGAAGACATTAGTTTAGTGGCACAAAGTATTGCTCAAATACTAAACTTCTCAGAAGAAATAATATGAAATAAAAATATGGGAAGAAATAGTAAAAATAGGGATAGACGTGCTGTCGCTGTATTGCATTCTACAGAATTCTGTCAGTGTCAACACCTGTGCAATATAAATGGCTCCTCTATCACCAATAGAGTTGAAGGCCATGTTGAGTGTCAGAAGAGTCTTGTTGGCAGAGTGAGCTGTGGACAGAGCTGAACCAATTAAACGTGCTCCCTCCTCTCCAATATGGTTGTTTCGTAATGACAGATGAGCTACCCTATCAGAACAGCAGAAAACAGTGTGTGTGAGGGTTTTCGTTTTTACATGACGGTATTCCAACCTCTCATTCCAACATATATATAATCTGAATTTTAAATGTTATTACGTTATATACTATATAAAGTAAGTATTGTATATATTTTATATTTATAAAATAATATGCTATTATAACTATACACTACTTTCATGTTA
Organism: Salminus brasiliensis; assembly: GCF_030463535.1. NCBI lineage: Eukaryota > Metazoa > Chordata > Actinopteri > Characiformes > Bryconidae > Salminus > Salminus brasiliensis. The sequence goes on from NC_132880.1 coordinate 21,891,096, forward strand.
CTACACAGTGATACCAGTTACTAAAATATAGCCTACTGCATATGTAGCAACTGAAGCATTTGACCCCAAACTACATAATAGGTCTATACCTGTATACAGTGGCATGCAAAATTATTGGCAAAAGCCAACACTGTTCTACTGTGCAACAGCACCTGCATTAATATGATCTTTAGAAGAAAGCCTTTCCTTTGTCCTTTACAAATGTCAAGTACTGGAATGGACCAATCTTGCTTTGGGCTTGTGTTGGACACTTACATACTGTCCTCTCCCATGAGGATATGATAACTCTCCTCTGGAAGTGGGTTTCCCTCCAAAATGACTGTCCTAACGCAGACAAAGCAAGAACAGAGAAGAGGTGAAGAGTGTTTTTCTCTCCTCTACATTTAAAGGTGCACATATTTGTCGATGTGAACACACACACACACACACAGGTGGGCAGCCAACTCCAGCGCCCAGGGAGCAGAGAGGGTAAAGGGCCTTGCTCAAGGGCCCAACAGTGGCAGCTTGCCGAGCCCGGGAATCGAACCCACAACCCTGTTATCGATATCCTGGCACTCTAACCGCTGAGCCACCACTGCCCCATAAGGCAAAGGCACCAGTAATATAACAATAACTTCAGTCTTCAGGCCATTCCTTTTTTATTGACAATGATTAGAACTAAAATATAACCAGTAAACCTAAGGTATAAGGCCTTTAGTCAAGCTTAAGCCAGCAAAGTTTATGATTTTCTGCTGATTTTAATTTCTTTTATTTTAGGCTATTATTTGGGCAATGGGTGGGTATTTTGAGGCATCCAGGATTTACAGATTTTTACATGTAAAGAAGATTCTTGAGCAGAACTTTGGTAACTTTTAATCTTAAGAATTTACAGAAATGCATGTGCATGTTGGAGAAGCCTACTGTATGTAGCATAGACTGGACTGGGGGGTTGACCCCTTCCCAGAAAAGAACCTAACTGTTAATTCCACCTACTTCTGTAAAGTTGTTAACCTGTAAGCTGCCCTGGATAAGGGTGTCCGCCAACTGCTGTATATGTAAAGCTGTCAAAAGTCAAGTTGTCAGGTATGAACAACCTAGCTTTTAACAAGTAAACATCTGACTGTAGTTGTATGCAAGATGAAAAATATACTAAATAAATGAATTATTCTATTTAAAGACCTCTTGTCTATTAAGATCAAGATTAGATTTAGACTGGTTTGGTTTTCACAGTTCTGAAAAAGTGCATCTCATGAATGTAAAAATGTCAATGACTATCAATAAAGCAACAAATGAAGGCCTACACAATCAGTTACCGGAGGTTGGAGCACATGGAAATTGTGCTTCCCAAGGAGGTCAAAACACTATCAGTCAGTCCAGCCCGCCACATCCTGTAAAATATGCCACCATACAGTTCATCATATGCTTAACTTGAGCAACATTGTAGCTTAAATACTGTTTCACGCCAACATAATAAGCAGTTCAACCACTCACTTTAGACTCTGTAGATTGCTCAGGGATGGTAATGTCTTATTCAGCACCTGAGCCATCACCTCATCCACCCTCCAACCTAGACAGTAACAAATCACATCAAACTCTTTTAGGGTCTAACAAGCAATTTCGAGCAACTTGACGGGTTAAATGTGCTCTGTGTAGAATCTGTACACAGTGCATTTTCATGAAATTGAAAATTGAGTGCATTTTCACTGAAATTATATGAATCTGCTGAGTCACTGCTCTTTGGTTACAGTTTGCTATCCACTGTTATTAAAACGTACTTGCCATGATTTCATAAAATAACATTTAAATTGCCAGAGATTACAAGATTTTAGTTGTGTTGGCATTTTTCATACTCTTCTGGCTGTATAAAATGACCTGGTATGTTTTTATTTTGTTTGCCTACTAAGTTTCTGCTTAAGTCTCTTCCTGGCGGATCTAATCTAGGTTGTTCATGTTGATTTGGACTGGACTATTGTGGAACACCATGTTCAGACCATGGTACATCTTCTCGTATAGCTTGAGGTCATTGTTCAGCCTTGTTTCTGTTGTTCGACTAGACTTCGCTTTCGTCTCATTCTTTGGATTAGGTAAGGTTTCTCCCGATTTTCAGCTTGAAGCTGGTTATTTTACAGTATCTCCCTGTTTTTTCACCGTCCATCCCTCACTTTAACCAGGTGCCCAGTCCCCGCTGAGAAAAGGCACTATATGGACAAAAGTACGGGGACACCTGCTCATTCACTGTTTCTTCTGAAATCAACAAGAAATCAAGAAGAGGGAAGGCTTCCAAAAGATTTTGGAGCATTGCAGTGAGGATTTGTTTGCTTTTAGCAACTCATCCCCAACTCATCCCAAATGTATTAGATGGAGCACTGTCATTCCAGAGCTGCACCACAGCTCAATGCTGGGGGCTTTATACCCCACTAGCCCATGCCTGACATTAGCATATATAGTGCATGATGCTACCATGCCCTTACTTTCCTGTTGGGATGGTTGCAACTCTTGCAGCTGATTTTTAAAAATGATTTGCTGGACTAAAGCCTGGGTAGGTAAATCCTACCCAAATTAATCAAATAAATAAATAAAATTAATATCATCTGTGTAAGCAGCAGAACCCAGGAATTCAAATATACAATGCTATTGTGCAAATGTACGCTGTTGAATTTATCCATCTTACCAGATATGATGATTTTCTTTGCACTCCGAGTGTCTTCATTCTCCATCTCTACCTGAAGGCAGGGATTAGGACACCAAGTTGTCTTTGAGCCTCCAGATGAGATTTGGCCATCCTCTAAACAGATAAGTGGACTGTCGTTTAAATGTAAGCACAAACATTAAACCAATACATTGCCATAAGACATGTCTATAAGGCATGAAATATGCAGAAATGGTTTCGCAATATAGAATGGAATGTGGAAATAATTATGCAAATATGTCAATATCCAATGTGTCCAGCACCAGTGTTTTTATTGACTCTCAGTGAACTGTGGATCACGGTGAGCTGCTGCCATATAGCAACAATTATGGCTATGTAATTCATTTTTTTATATAAAATCTAAACTGGCTTCATGTTTTAGTTTAAACAATACAGCAGCAACATGCAGGTAAGAGTCAACATATTAATGATGAATTAATCTATACCCAAAAGATATACCTGTTTCTCCGCTGTCTGTAGCAGGTGATGCTACTATTGGCTGCTTGAGCTTCACAGAAGGAATTTCCCTTGTGCCAAGCAAAGCACACAGCTCTGGGAAGTCCATCTCTAAGTTTCCAGAGCACTGGTAGTCCTCTTTAAACACAGACCAGAAAAGTCAGACGAGGCTTGAACAACACAAGTTCCTAGATGTTGCAGGTAGAAAATAAACCTACCTACGCTTTGGGCTGGGCCTTTGTCCTGTACATTCAGTCCTAAATGACAGGTAAGTAACATATAGTAAGAGGCCTCTGTTACATATGCAAAACAGCAAATAACAGGGAAGTTCAGCGTGCATAACTATTCACCCCCCCAAAGTCAGTACTTTGCAGAGCCACCTTTTGCAGAAATCACAGCTGAAAGTAGCTTTGCATAAGTCTCTATGAGCTTGCCACAGTTAGATGGTTTCCATTCCAATTAATTCACACGTTTCCCCTTAAACCACTCGAGTGTTGATTTAGCAGTATGCCTTGGGTCATTGTCCTGTAGGAAGGTGAACCTCTGTCCCAGTCTTAAATCTTTGACAGACGTTTTGGTCAAGAATGTCCCTGTATTTAGCGCCATCCATCTTCCCCTTGACTCGGACCAGTATTTGGTCTCCGTGCTCCCTCTCTGATTAATGCCCTCCTTGCCCAGTCTGAGAGTGTTGGTGGGTAGCTCTCTCTTGGCAGGTTTGTTGTAGTACCATGTTCTTTCCATTTGATGATAATGGACTTGATGGTGCTCCAGGGGATCATCAGAGATTTGGATCTTTTTGTATAACCCAACCCTGACTCGTACTTCTCTACAACCTGGTTTCTGACTTGTTTGGAGATCTCCTTGGTCTTCATGGTGTTGTTTGGTTAATGGTGTTCTTGCTTAAGGGTGTTGCAGCCTCTGGGGTCTTTTAGAAAAGGTGTTTTATATATTATATATATTGACAGATAAATAAATATTTATATATATTGACAGATCATGTGACCCTTAGATTGCACACAGATGGACTTTATTTTACTATAAATGCAACTTCTGAAGGTAGTTGGTTGTGGCAGAACCTTTTAGGAGCTTCAAAGCAAAGGGGATAAATATATATGCACATGCCAATTTTATTCTTTCTATATATTTTTCTAATTTCACTTCACCAACTTAGACTGTTTTATGGAGATGCATCACATAGAATCAGATCCTTAAAACAACAACGATCATACTTTTGCAAGGCACTGTATGAAAACTTGCTAATCATCTATTATAGGATATGAGAAATACGCATTTGAGGTGTGGGCCTGGAGATGAACTAGCTACACCCTTTAAAAAGAATATTAAAATTAAAATCATTTTTTTAATTAAAATTAAAATCATAGAGACAAATCATAAATCATTTGTTTTAAAAAAAGAAATATCCTTTAATTAAATCATAATTTTGTCGTTGGCTCTTAATATCCCAACGTCATTGGCAGAACTGCATTTTATCATCAATATGATTGGATTTTGTATTATTTTTGTGTGATTTTGTACTTATTTAATGCTTATTAAAAAATTAAAGTCTGTTACTTTCGACTGTAGCTTTATCTATCTAGCTTTTTCTTTAGCAAATAGCTCAGTTGTTGAAATTTGAACGAACCATCAGCCTTGGGCGCATCGTCCTCCTCTCCAGAGCCTCTCCTCTCTCTGCTCACCTTCTCTGATCGTTTTTTCATTTTTTACTGCTATAACTGTGTAGCTAGGCTAGTTTAGTGGGTCTTAAGCTGGTACTCGGACTCAGCTAGCTAGAGCTAGAGCTAGAGCTAGAGCTAGAGCTAGAGCTAGAGCTAGCTAACAGGTTAGTGATCTCCAGGTCGGTCACAGCGGTTTGTTGATACGGTTACTGTGGTTACCGGGCTTGGCGCCCCCTCCTGTCTCCATGAGTAAACACAGCCCAGAAGAAAGGGCCCCTCACTCTGAATATGGTCCTCAGGAATGAGGCAGTACAATTAGGCATCGGCTTATTAGCGAACTGGAGCTTCTGAAGAAAAGTAAGAACCTTATAATCTTTCAATAAAATTCACAAAATATGAAGAACAACCACCAGATTAAAAAAAAAATACATCTATAAAAAGGGTTTGAAGCGTTATTAAACGTTTTTGGACTAAAATATAATCACATTTTTCCTTCTCCTGTAAAGTCCCCATTTTGGAGATAGCTACATGTTTTTATTGGACAGCGACGACATGCTGGATAAAACGAGTTACGGTCCGTAAAGAAGCCATTTGTTAAAATTGACTACTTATTTTATAAATAAATTGGCCAAACCAAAACAATAATTTAACATAGTTCTGTTAGACTGATCCTAAAAATGGTGGGAATAAACTTTAAACATTAAACTTATAATGAAATTATCATTTCAGATGGGTGCTAGCTAGAGGTGGCAGTCATTGGAAGTGTTTGGGCGTAGTGATACACACCAGGCCCCTCAGAGGCCGAGCGAGAGCCTTTAGACAACCCCAGACCCGTGGAGCTGTGCTGCTGCCTGCTGGGCCACCATGCCGGCACTGTTATAGTGATGTGATTATCTGGGCTCTCATTCAGTGCGGCATGTTTGCCAGATGTGGTGTGGGATTAAAGGAGCATTAGTCAACGTTCAACTTCTTTTTCTTACCATATCAAAATATTAAATAATGTAGAATATAGTAAAAAATATATATATATAAAAAAAAGTATTTAAGCAACGGCATCAACAGTGTATGACGTGGCTGAGAAAACCTGTGCTGTGGCCTTTTATGGCTTGATGGCACATTTTCGTGTGTACACTGATCGTCTCATGGTCAACATGGTCAACGCCCCTGTATGTTGCTGTGCTCCTCCTAACCTCCTGTATTTTCCCTCCTTTCTGTTTCTCTCTCTCTCTCTCTCTCTCTCTCTCTCTCTCTCTCTCTCTCTCTTTCCCATGTATTGAGATGCCCAGTTCCAGCTGTTCCATCCGGGTACCGCCTGATCTGGCTCTCCTCTACCCTGCTGCCCGCTGTCCTGCTCTGGGGCCTCGCACTGACTCACCCTCACCTCACTGCATGACCACGCTTCTGACTGTTTACCTGCAATGCGCTTTCACCTTCACTCACGTTTCTGTCTTGGCATGGCTTGATGGCACATTTGCCATATTCTCTTAATTAATAATAGTAATAATTAATTAATTAATTAAAATAATATTAATAATAAACAAATAAATAAAAATGCATTATATATACATTTGAACTAAATGAATTTAAACATGATTTAACATTAAAAGTGATTTTGCAAAATGACCAATATCACTAGAGCTAGCTAGAGTTAGCTAGCTAGCTACCTTCTGGACAGGCATGTAAACGCTGCAACTCTATAATGCTGTATATATATAGGGAAAGGAATTGAGTCGATCTAGACTTTTTACCAAAATGAAAGCTTTGGGTGAACATCCTTCAGAGAAATGCAGAGAGCTAGCTAGCTATGCTAGCTAATTATGAGCAGCTCAGCTAATGATGCTAACTAGACAACACGGGTAGCTAGTGGCTGATCAAACTCATGGTAGCTCATTACAAAGAAAGTAGCATTTACATACATTTGACTAATAACTACTTTTACAATTTCAGCAAAAAAAAAGAAGCTAGCTGAAAGTCGTAGTGGGCGGAATCACATATGTGGGTAAAATGCGAAAACCATGAGATCCCTCAGATTCGGCGGCCTGATGCCTGAATGGGACAAACGCAAGAAGAATTCGTAGAGCTAGGGGGGAGCACGACTAGAGACATTTTAGAGCAGTGTTTTGAGCTCGGGAATTAAAGATAGGTTTTAAGGTTTCATATAAAAAATAATATTAAAAAATATATATATATTAAACATAAAAAAAAAATGGAAATATGTCTGGAGAACACACACACACACACACGCCCACATGCAAAATGGAAGCAGACCCAAGTTCAAGCCTGTGCATGTTGCCTTTGAAGGGATGAAGACCCCTCTGATCTCTGAGCAGTCTGTGAGTTCTTCAAATAACGGTCCACAATATAAAAGTTCTATTCAATAGTTAAAATTCACTTTATTTGCAGATGTATTAATTGACTATCCATACAATTAAAATATGCTTTGACTGTATACCTTGAGTATCAATAGTTATGACCTAGTAAAGAACTATCACATGGTTTCTTGGCTAAATGTATGAGCAACAGGCAGGTATATTCACAACAATGTAGTGCTTTTTATTAAAAAACAAACAAACAAACAAACAAAAAAACCCAAAAACAAATAGAATATAAAACAAAAAAAGTAAAAACCAACAGCATTTTCATGACTTTAGAATCATAATTACAAACTTTTAACCAGAGTGGAAGAAATCTTGACAAACTGTACACAACACAAAATGTCTGTCAGTCTGTCCATATACAATGCTTGCATGTTATTTTTGTGATTGTCTAAAAATAACTAAACAAATCACACAAAAACACACAAATACAAGAAATACAAGCATCATAATTATGACTGCTATCACAAAAAACTGAACCATTTTTTCCCACAATTTGAAAGGGGGAAAAAACAAACGAAAAAAAAAAAAAAGAACAAACAAACAAAAAAGAAAAAGATTAAGAACATGATATTCAGCTGACAGGTTTTTTCTTTCTTTTTGTTTTTTTTTTTCCTTTGTTTCCATCATCTTCTAAAATATGTATTTTTTTTATGTTGGTTTGTTTTTTTAGTGTTCAACACTTTGCAGCAAGAAATGAGGGGTAGCTTTTTTCTTTCCCCCCCTCAAAAGTAATAATAATAATTAGAATAATGTTAAAATTAATAATTACAATGACAGTTACAGGTCTGGGGTCACTGTGATGTCCAAAATCCTTTCCACCAGCGTTTATCTGACCACGCTCCTATGACCATTCAGGGATTCTGTGTTTGTTTTGTGTTTTTCTTTTGGGGGGGCTGTAAGATCTCAGCTTTTGTTGACCAGAAATATACGTAACGTCCACCAGCCAGTTCGTCCTCCAGCCCAAGCTTAAATGAACAATTGTATCAATACAAATGGCATAATAATAATAATAATAATAATGATAATAATAATAGCAATAATAATAATACATATAGGGTCGAGTCCTGTACAATACAATACACAAAATCCATTATCAAGATATTGCTTTTGGAGACAATCTCTCTCATATTCCCGTCTGTATATATACATAGCTTGGCACTATACATTTTTCTTTCTTTGTCAGTTTTTTTCCCCTCTCTCTCCCTCTCTCTCTCCCTCTCTTTATTCTCTGTCTTTTCTGTCAGTCCATCAAAGGGGGGGTGGCGATATCTTTGTGTAAAAACAAACTGATGCGGGGGGGGGGGCATTTAAAAAGAATAATTAAAAATCACAATTCGTTTAGAAACATTGTCCATGGTCACCTAAATCTGACACGAGAAACAAAAAATTAGCGCTCCAAATCCACTCCATCACTCTCACTCATCCCAGCATCCCTCTCACAGAAAGTGTGACATCACAGGATGCGTCAAATTTCCACCACTGCCATCAAGCCCTTTTTTGTTATCTTTCTGAAGGTTTACGTACAGTTGGGCCAGTACTCAAAATGAATGTGATGGATGCACACGCTTGCAGACACACACACACATACAACACACACACAGGTCAAGACCATGGTGTTCTAAGGCGTTACAGTTAAAGTCAGTGCACCCCAACTGGTTAACCATCCTGTTGCGCTGGTGAATCAAACACTCAAAAACGGGGCAGGGCTGGCTGCTTCACGGACCAGTCTCCATGTTTTCGACAACAGAAGCTAACCTAAGCTAAGCAAAGCTTCGAGCTCTTCCCATAATCCAGATTCCAATTCCGAGTTTGCAAAGTAAAGAGCAATTCCCCGCCTGCCCACTGCCATCCTGCTCCATTCCTAATGTTACAGTATGACAGAAAAACAAACAAACAAACAAACAAACGAGAATATACTTAATTATTTGTTTTGCTTTTACCTCACAGCATTGTTCAATACTGCGTTGACTGTTAGTGTGTCTCATCCGTACGCATGTCTCCGGGAGCAATATGTCCGTATTTGTTAAACAAAGGGAAAAAAAAAAAAAAGTGCAGTTAGCCATTACTCTTTCTCTGCTGCTCACTTCCTCCTCTTCCCCCTCTCTATGGGCAGTGTCTATGTGCGCTACACTGCACCTCCTATGTTGCTCCTCTTTGCCCCTTCTTCCTTTTCCACCTCCCCTTCTTCTCAGTTCTCCGTAAGTGGGGGTTTGACGTTACTGACCACTAGGGGGGGCGCTGGTCTCCCAGTCGTCTCTTTAAATCCACTTCCACGTCCAACCCCTTGCCCAGTCTGTTCACAGAGGCCTCACGCTATGTAGTACCACACGCCGCCTCGGAAATATTGACCTCTGAAGCGTAAGACAGCTAGACCGTCAGCTCAGCTGTAGTTCATATGTGACAGTTCATTTGAGTTTCAAGGCTTAAATAGCTTTTTTTTTTCCTTCTACTTCTTCAGTTTAAAGCGCCTGGAGTACATCTTCCTATGTTCATTTGAGTCTTTGACACTTGAGTCTTTGCATCGTACTTTTGTTTAACGCATCAAGGTGATAACAAGATTCTCTCACTGCTGGCAGAAGCCGTGTGTCCTGTGCATTTAAGCTAGGCTAGTCTCTCTTTTCACGCCCCTTTTTAAGAAGACAGCAGAACAGATGGACAGGAGTATGAAAGGGAGGGACTCAACCTCCCAAGTGTCTCTCCTCTCTCACACCTTCCTCCCTCTTTTTGCTGTTTCATGACCCCCTCCTGCATATCTTTTCTGTTTTGTTTTGTTTTTTGCTGGGCGAGAAAGAGGGGGATGTGTTTGTCAGGCAACGTTGACAGCATCACTTCCTGCTCACAAAGTCACTCAGTCCAAGCGTCCGTCTGCGTAGCCGGCGGCCGGAGCCCTCCTCCAAAAGATAAGTCACGTCTATCGCTGTTGGGGAGACATAAAAGGGGATTACACTACTTAAAACAGGTCAAACTAACCTGGTCCAGTGGTGAGAAATTGACTAGTGATAAAGAACTGCATCCCCTTCCCTTCTACAAAAATACTGAGCACCATTCTCATAACTCATGGCTTGCGGTCACAAAACCATAGTTCTTATCCAATATCTTTTACTTTCTTGTTTGTTTTTTTGTAATATTTAATGTAGACTAGATGGGGATGAACTCCACTGAGCTTTGATTCCCCTCAACAGTGGTTTCTTCCTCTGATTCTGAGGGACATTTTCCTGGCCACGGTCGCCACTGGCTTTCTCCAATGAAGCTAGGACCCAGATCTCTGTAAAGTCTGCTTAGTGCCTTGTTAAAGGTGCTATACAAATAAGGTGCGTCAGCAAGGCAGGTATTCCTAAACTCAAGATTCTTCATTCATACTGTGCTACCAACAAAATGAGTGTCTAAATAAAACGGGGAGGTTGTGCGAGACGTCAGTGGGACGTCCAATTGGCAAAGCCATCTAGGGGTTGGCCCCATCACTGGCAGATTTTTGGTCTGATCCACGGTGATGCCACAGCCATCTGAGGCCAGGAGTCCTGAGAGAGCATACATGCTCCCCACCTCACCACTCTAACTTAAACAGCTCAGCCAACCTCATGTCATTCTATAACCTTTTTCATTCTCTCTCTCTCTCTCTCTCTCTCTCTCTTTCCACTTGTGTGTTTATCTTTTGCCTCTGTTTCTCTCTCACCATTTTTGCTGGGTGCCCGATGCAGCAGATGCAGGAGTATCTTGTTCAGTCGATCCCTCTGTGCCTCCCTTCTTCCTAAAACAGAATGGTGCAGGGGTGAAGGGGAGAGCGACGACGTGGCGTGGGACTCCAGCGCTTCTGTCGCTCCTCCCCTTTCCGCGGTGCTCTCGTCCATCTCCCTTCTCTCCTCCTCCTCGTCTACCTCTTCATCATCGTCTTCGTCGTCCTCCTCGGCAGCTCTCCTTTGCTCCTGCGGTGGCGCGAGAGAAGTCGTGGGGGTGGAGGAGTCCTCCTGCGCTCTGTCCACTTCTCCTTCTGTTCTTCTACCTCCTCCACCTCCTTCTGCGTCTCTGGAGAAGGCCACAGACAGCTGGTCGCATGACCCGCTGGGGGAAGATTCTTCGTCGCATGCCGCTGCCCCTTTGGACCGCTCACTCTTCCAGGCTGAGCGGCCTCCGTTCCTCTTGTAATTATCTGGCACATAGTGAGGCTGACGGGGAGAGAGAGAGAGCACACGAGAGAGGAAGAGCAAGTGAATTAGAGAAAAGAAAAAAGTGAGAGAAGTGTAAAATAAGTGTTTAAGAAATGATGGGGCATTAGGCCTGAGTGACAGGACGATATAATAAGATATCATCAATGACTGACATGCAACCCAACAGCAGTGCTTTTAAGGTAATGATCGTCTATTTCCATATATAAGCAAAACGTGGGCACTGGAATTTACTATTCAGTATTGCAGTCTGATATTTCTTCAGCAGGGGGCACCATTAGCAAGCAATTCACTTCAGTGAAAATATATTTCTCTGACAAACTAATGTTGGAATGCTGTTCAGTAAGAAGAAACAGCTCACATACAGGCTGTTTATTGCCCATTAGCATCCACTGTTTTGTTGTGAACTGCAGTTTTAGCTAAAGTTTACGGAAATATGTGGCGTCCTTCTCGAAGCTACTTTTCCCATGCAGCATTTTTCCTTCCTAAATCCACACTGTTCACTTGCACAGCTGCTTCAGTGCTGAATGGGCAGTCCCTGTTAACGACACTCAGGGTATGAGGATGGACTGTACACTAAATATACACATATGGCTGTAAACAGTGTGTTTGGGTTAGGTGCATTTTAACTCACAGCTAGCCGTACCCATACTTACAAACAGGGCCTTCCTAACAGATTCAGACCAAGAGGTGTCTAAAGCTACGTTCACACAGCAGGTCAAAAGAACCAAATCCAATTTTTTCTTTTTGGCTGTTCACACCCTCTTGTTAAAGTGACCTAATATCCGAAAATCTTCTGAACAGTCCACGCCCCTTTGCAAAAGACCAATGCTTGACGTGAAGTTTTGGTTTGATGTTCACAAGCATCACAGGAGCTATCAAGGAGTTTCAGTGGATGACAGCTGGGTTTATCACAGATCATTCGAGCTCGCTGTAAAAAAAGGCACGTTAGTTGACCACAGCCACATATGGGCCTTTTAATGTAGCTTTAACAGAGACATTACCCTACGTTTATGAGGTCTGTTACCTTGCTATCCCACCACTGTGTGTGGGGCAGTGGTGGCTCAGCGGTTAGAGCGCCGGGATATCGATAACAGGGTTGTGGGTTCGATTCCCGGGCTCGGCAAGCTGCCACTGTTGGGCCCTTGAGCAAGGCCCTTTACCCTCTCTGCTCCCCGGGCGCTGGAGTTGGCTGCCCACCGCTCTGGGTGTGTGTGTGTACTCACTGCCCCTAACACGTGTGTGTGTGAGTGTGTGTTCACTACCAGATGGGTTAAATGCGGAGGACACATTTCGCTGTACAGTCCACACTGTACAGTGACGAATACGTGCACCTTTAATACGTGCACTGAAAACCTTCTTTACTGCTGTCCCTCCTTTTCAAGTCGCATGAACGCTAATCTGGCTGTTCAGACTGAGTCGCATATATATCTGATTTCAGTAGCACATTTAAAAAAGTGGCCCAAATCGGAATTGAAACGATCAGATTCAGTTTGTTCGTTGCCATTCACACCGCCATAAATATAACACATCTGTTTCACATATGACGAAAAATATAAAATTTGGGCCACTTTTACTTGCAATGTGAACCACATACCACCACCTTAATTAGTATGTGCAACAAATAGTGCGTCTCTGTAAGAAGGGCAGCCATTAGTATAGTTTATAAAGTATTGAAGTTTGTAGTTTGGAACACGGTACAAGTTCCTGTGTAAACTGTGTGTGCATTTAGCAGCTTACATGGAAAGAGAATATAGTTTACTTTTTTCCCCCCTAAATTATTTCTGCTCAGTTCATAGGGTCTTTCTCACGTAACACAGTGAGTGCATTACCCCCACCCAACAGGATGTTGGGTCCGGGGCAGCAAAGAACAGAAGGGTTAAGAATGAATTTTTTACCATGGGTAAGATTAAAAGATAACTATCTGAGATCAGTCTGACACCTTCCTTTATGAAGAGGGGCTAACTGTCCTCTAAACTGCCTGTTAACTGGCCTCTATTCTGCAGAGTGGGTCAGGCACATGTTAGCTTGTAGTACAGTGAAAATGATTATAGATAACCTAGTCAGGTTTGTCATGTTTGCACAGAAACACCAAAGTCCACTGAGGACTTTGATGTCACAATAAGTGTCAATCACAAGAATTGTAATATGCTACTTCTATGAATGTCAATAAGCAGCATATTAATTTTAGATTTTCTTTTGGCTCAAACCTTTGCTTGCAGTGTCCATCACATCGCTAAACCAAGACCAACAGAACTCAGAGCCAGCAAACATCCAGATACTACTCACCGAGAAGTCCCTCTTGGGTGCAAGCCTCTTAGGGAAGTGGTTGAAGGCGTAGGGTTTAGTGCAGACTGGGTAGCGGTTGCGGTGAATCTTGTAGAAGAGGTGGGCAGACTTGTCCAGCCGGTAATCACAGATGTACACGTCCTGCTCCTTCACCCCTTTCGGTCGACCTGAGGCCACACGTTCAAAGAGAAACAAGGTCAGCATACTTAAGTGAAAAATTATGTGCAAAATTTGAATCAGGCATAATATCTTCTGCACAAGAGTGCCCTGGGCGAGAGACTGCAACTCTGCCAGTGAGCACAGTATATTAACTTCAGCACAAAAGTGCCAATATCTGTAAGGTCCTGAGCTTTATCTTGCAAGTCATTGTGTGTGTGTGAGAGTAAGAAATGTGTCTCACCCTTGCAGTAGGTGTAGAGGTCTAGAACGCAGCACGTGCCCACCACCGCCTCCAGAGGAATTATCTCATAGAGAGGCACTCGGAACAGCTCGTTATGATAGAAGCGGCGTGAGGGCGAATGGTGAGTCTCATGAGGGCGGAAGTAATGATGACCAAAGGCAAATCTCTCACCCCTTGAACAGAGAAAGATACAGTCACATTTAAATGACATTACAATCCTTCATTCTTTGTTTCCTCAAAAGTAAGATATTTGCTGGATTCTTTTTTCTTACAAAAGCAAAATGTCATGAAATTACAGAGGGGGGAACTTACTTTTCATTCTTCCAGAGCTTCTCTATGCGGAAGATGTCTAGTTTGTCTCTGTTTACATGGGACAGAAGACGGTAGGACTGGCGCACAGGCTGGCCCTCTAGAGTGCGTCTGCTGTCCCTCATGAGGTAAACACAGTCACCTGTAAAACATAAAATAAAACACAAATAAATCAAATACAATCAAATTAAATAAATAAAAATACATCCTAATCTTCAAGCTAAAAGGTGAGCATATCGCATCAGTATCATCTTCAACAGGTTAGATTCAGAACATTATTTCTACACTGAGAGAACACAGAAAAAAACATATAGGAGGTTCATAACAGATTTTCATCTGTATGTACACACAATCATAACTACACACACACACACACACACACACACACACACACACACACACACACACACACACACACACACACACCTTGGTGTAGCAGCAGCTCATCTCGGAGCAGACAGATATAGTAGATGGAACCTGATTGGGCGTAACTGGGCTGAGGCACCATGGGAACCTCCTATTAAACAATAAGAAAAACATAAAACAACATGAAAAAGCATGCAAGGCACATTTATATGGCAAGTCCTTAGTTCACAGTAAAAGTGTTACTGGACGTTCTTTTAAAAAGAGATTACAGGGTACGGTTCCCTCCCTAGTCCATACATTCCATATACAGAAGCTGTACACTGTGAGGATGAAGACTGCACTGACTTTGTGAGGAGACAAATAGCCAAGTATTTACATATAATCCACCTTTCAGCCCACAGCAGTTTTGCACCCCCATAGTTATGCTGGAGTCATAAGTATTGTTTTGGGTACAGACTGCTTTTTCAATGAGCACAATACAGGACAGAGGCGGTTTACACATTCCTTAAAGGCAAAGAAACAAAAACAACCTGTTTAAAGTGGGGGTTCCTTATTTTACATTTAGGTTTGACTAAGTACTTACAGTCACCTCAGACATGAATTGCTCAATTCATTTATATAAAATGTATAAATACGATTCAGATAAAACCTCTCCCCCGCTTCCTTAGAAACCTTTCAATGCTACAATACACATCAAACATCACAAACTTCGATATGGTAGTTTCTTCCATTAAAAAAAAAAAAAAAACGTCATTCTTAATCTGGCGACTCCATTTGCAACTACAGGAGGAGTACTTGATTACAGTTTTCTGATTAAATTGAACGCATCATTATCTAATTCATCTGAGCCATGTTGAGTCAATTCAGCCAAATGGATAAACAGAATAAAGTAACAGAATGCTGTAACTTGTGGAACTGTGCCAAACTAAACAGACTTATCATGAGGAAATTTCATAATATTAGTCAGGAACAAACCTGCTTTCTAATGATGTTTTTCATGTTACTTCAGTTCCAAGACAAGACAAGACAACCCCAATCACCATTAGTGTTGGACACAGATGGAATTTGGCCTCTGCCTTTGACCAATTTGTGCAGTGAACACACACATAAACACTAGTGAGCAAATGCACGCAGTGAGCATGAGCACACGTGCCCGGAGGGGTGGGCAGGGCACCCAGGGAGAGTTAAGTGCCTTGCTCAAGGGCCCAAAGTGGCAGCTTGCAGAGCATTTGAATTGAAACACACAATCCTGTTATCAATAGCCCGGTGCTCTAACCAGTATAGGCTTCAACACCATATTTAGCGGGCTGGATCGCTTGCAGCACTAACTTGTACAGATCTCCATCTCTCAGTGGAAATAAGCATTAATTGGTGCTCTCTATGGAATAAAGTACAAGACTAAAGCCAAGCAGCTACTGCTGTGCTGAAGGGAAAGCCTGCTGCGAGTGCGTCATATGACGCAATTCGCTTTTCCTAAAGCAAACAAAAGTGTGGAGCGCTTTATCTCACCCCCACTGAATCATGACGAGAACACACGTTTTAAACAATTATGTCTTGAGGACTTAGACAATGACACATCAATTAGCAAACGAAAGGGCAAAATCTTTCTGGATAGTTTCACTCATAAATCAAAATCCACAGGTAAAGAAACAGCAAAAAAATATTGAAACTGCTTGGTGTGGTAGGGATCAGATGCGATTTTTGTTGTTGATCATCCTCTGCAATAATAAAAAAAAAAAAGCTTCGGTATGTAACCAAATAATTACTGAGACTTGTTTTGGTACATAAACCCACAGGATTCAAGGACAATGCGCAATATGGAGCTTTTAATACTTAAAACACTTGAGTACTTAGGAGGCTCAGCACAACTCAACAGGTTCTTCTGTGGCAGAGGAGATGGTAGTCAGGGAAAAGGAATGTGAAAAGATCGGGGTCAGGGTGAAAAGGTTAAATACCCTGTCCACTGGGCGAGGATCACACTGCTCACAAAGATAATGCTCCACCTCCGCCTCCAGACGCATGCAGTCACAATGCTGCCAGACCTGAGAATAAGAAAGAGAGAATAGAAAGATTTTATGGTTGCAGTCACATCATCTTTCTACCCCTATTTAAAGATACTTAAAAGTTAAGGGAAGAAAAGGGACTCTCAATAGAGTTCCTAATGCTATTCAGCATAAAGTAACAAATTGTGCGACATCAGCCGAAGTTCCCGAGACCTACAGATGACCTTCCTCTGCTCTCTGTTCTTAAAACTGTACCATTGACTTCAACAGTCAGGAAACAGTGGGTGAACATAACAGTTCTAATTCTAGTTCACTAACAGGTTCAAGAGAACTGAGCTAACATGCATCATAGTAGGATTCATAATAATAATAGTACTGTTAATAAACAAATAAACTTAAGCAAGCTAATTAAACTTGGCCACATTCCAAACCACAACTGGCACTGTAGTACGGTAGTACAGGATGGTCAGTTTGTGCAGGGCAGTAGGTGACAGTCGCTAAACAGAACTCCTAGTCACATGCTAGCCTATGTTATAGCGCAGAGCAGATCTCTAGAGTGCAGAGACATTCACAGGGTGAATCTCGAAACTTGCCGATGTCCCCTTCATTTCCTCGCTCATCCAACCATCAGGCCATGACTTGGAAATCGACTGAAATCCTCCATCTTCAACAACTTTATTAATGGCACGATGGAACAATTTCTGTACCTAAACCTCTTTTGTAAGTGACGAATGAGTGAAGGACCTCTCATGTTGCTAATGTGTTCACATAGATTTCTCCATCCTACATCTTATCCATGCACCACTTCCAATTGTCCTTTGAGAAGGTAGAGAACGACGCAAGGAAAGGAACTACGATGCACTAGAACTAAAAGGTATGAGATCCACCCAGAGAGTTCTGTTTCAGTGTACTTGTCCAAGGGCGGAAGTTGGATCCCCTTTAGTTCTTTTGGCTTTAGCCTTTGTCTAAATGGTGCGAAAAATACAGTGCAGTGGTAAACTCACCATGCATTTCTCACACTGGATCATTAGGCCCTCGTCCTTGTACATGCCACAGATGCAGCGGATGACATCGTCGTCCTTGTCGTGGCCACCAGGCCCATGGTGGTGATGGTGGTGCGCTTGGTCACGCTCCAAGGAATCGGAGCTGTCCGCCTCGCTGGCCGTCTCACCCACAATCTCATCGATCTGGACAGCAGCCTCGTGCCGTGCGCCGTAGTACGCCTTGCGCAGCCTGCACACGTCCCGGCCCACTGGTGACTTGCGGCCATAATATTTCTTTGGAGGACAGAACACAGAGTAAGAGCCACATTTCTGTTCTGTTTTTGTGGACTTTACAATACTGTCCTTAATTCTGTTGTGGCCAATTCCCACCCACTAGCTACATCTACACCCACGTAGACCATTCCATCAGCACTGGGAGGGTGAAGGTTAGGCTGTGCTTCCATCAAGCAACACAAACTGAGCACCCTTAAACTTGGGGTGAACAGAATAGACCTGAACTGAAGTTCACAGAAATTCAACTGAATGCACTAGGGGTGCATGATACATTGTTGCCAAAGTTATTACTGATTATTATTACTAAACTGGCAATTATGATACAATTACAGCTGATGAATACAACCAGTAACCTGGAAAGCACAAGCAGCGACACACGTTTGGTCACTACTGAAGCAGCATTTTACACAGCATACCACATATAGACAACTGAGGGTTCAATTCCTTGTTCAGGCAGAAACACCACTGCAATACCAGTAAGATAGCCTAAGCAAGACTCCCAACATTTATAAATGATATACTGACTGCAGTCACAAGAGCATTAGTGAGGTCAGGATGTTTGATGATCACAACCCCACCTCATTCCCAACTCATCCCAAAAGCACTAGATGAAGCACCGTCCTTTCAGAGAACACATATACTATACTGTTGGCAGTGCTTTTCTACAGGGACTAGACTAGAGATGTGTGTGTCAACAATGGGTGCAACTTAAAGTAGCTCAGCCAGAGGTCCATTCCATTGTATGCTAACAGGAAACTGATTTGTTTTTCCCTGAAACAGTTGGTACTGAGACTAAATGCATGCAAGGTGCCAATAAAGCACCAGCAAATACTGAATGAAAAAAATAAATAAATGAATAGAATTGTGGCATCGGTTAGACATACCTCAGCATTGCGGAACACTTTGAGCATGTCTGCATCAAAGGCCTCCACGGTTTTGTAATGTCCGGTGAGGATCTGCTTCTCTATGGTACTGAGGTCCAGAGGGTCGGAAACTTTCTCATAGTACTGCATGTTCCTGTAAAAACACATCATAAATAAGCAACAAGCCACCAAAAATAAATCTCCTACAGAATAGACTGTGACTACTAAGTACATCTCTAAACCCATTTGGTTTATTCCAACCCCAAGTTCTGTCACACACTCTGCTTATCCAGTTACTGAGCTATTGCATTTCTGTATAGATCTATAAGCTTTATACTGTAGACAATTCAGACTGAATATCATGTCTGATCTATAAACATACTTATTAAGCGTTGAGGGAAGGAGGGGGTAGATCCATTTTAGTGTTTCTGTGACCAATACAACAGTGATCAAGTACAACAGAATAAGGAGGAAAGTGGTAAATGGCCATAAGCATTCTCTTACCTCTTCCTAGAAGGCAAATTGAGCAGGGGAGCAGCAAGGGTCTGGCCAGCTGAATCTGCATTGAGAAAGAGGGGGGAAAAAAGTTTCTCAATACAAGCATGTGTGTTTATGTCATTGCTTGTAATGCAAGGTTAAGTCAAACATCTTATTTCATAATGTTATTCACTTTCCTCATATATGTGCTTTCAGCAAATGTAGTTCTTACAAAGCAGGATGTACATTATGTGTGCATTTTGTGTCCATGTTTAACCTAGGTCGGACAATTTAATTATGGGTATACACTTTGTCCAGCCATGGTTAAACACAATGTAGTTTTCATGTCTTTTCATGCTTTAAGGAGTTTAGTCTAGTGCTGTCTCTCCAGATCTATAGATTCATGACCGCTGATACATTCTCCATTAAGAGGCTCCATTGAATGTTGAGATGTTCATGGTACACATTTTGAACAAGACTATCAGAGGGTTTTCACATGTGGCAGGACAAGGGGTTGAGCGGTCGTGTTTCTCAGTCATGTGGTGCTGGGAGCTCTCACCTGACCACTGCCAGGTGATGGGGATTAAGGAAGAGCTCCCAACCGCTTGTAATGCCCCAGTTCAGACACCCGAAAGAGAACAGGGGAAGCTCTGATAGAGCTGAGAGCTGGAGAGGTGAGAAACTTGGAGGGACTAACGTGTGTGTGTGAGAGCAGAGACTAAGCTTGAGGCTGCAGGGACTCTTTAAGCCAGCAGATTGTGTGTTTTTGTTATGGGTTTGGGGGTTGTGTGTGCAAATGTGTAAATAAAACACTTGTGGTGGCTTTACATCATGGTCTGTGTGTATGTGTGTGCTTGTGGGACTTGAGGTTTTCCAGTCATGTGACTCAGCCGAGTCCGTAATACCGTAATTAAAGAAGCCAACAACAAAAAAAGGGTGAAATTGAGCTACAGTGTTAGTAAACAAAAGGCTTTCTGAGCTAAAACTACATTTTCAACTTTGACATTTTTGAAAGTTTCTATTTTGCAACTGTTTCGTGCACACAGATTACAACGCCTAAGTATACAAAGCATTAATTTTATGCATGATAAAACATGGAGGAGAAATCGAACATCGAGTCAATTCAAGAAGCTTGCATCAAAAAATATTCAGTCTGTTACAGAATCGTTTATAGATCGTAATCAAGGTCAAATTTTCAATTAAATTGTGATACTGTGATTTCTAATACTAAGTACTATGTGTGGCTCTGAGAATGTATTGTAATGTGCTTCGATCGATGCTAGAATACATTTGTTATATAATTAAATGTCTTAATTCGTATTAGTCATATATTTATATTAATGCATTGCCTAAAACAAGAAGTCTGTCAGGTTACAGGCTGTACCCCAACCATTTTCAGCTGGCCTACCCACAAGCAAAACCTCAGCTTCACTGGTATGTATGTATGTGTGAGCGCGGGCGTGCGCGAGAGTGTGTGCCAACGCTACGGAGACAGATTGTCATTAGTCACTCATTAACAGTGAGATTACACATTAGCTGGAAGTGTTGACAGAGTGTGATGCAAAAGAATGAAGAATATGTGCATCCTTGAGCCAAGAAAATGTGTGGGTTTCTATGTATTAACTGATAATTACAGCTTGGAATACTTTTGTATGATGTGCATTTAAGGATGTAGTCCTGACCCTTGTAGCTGGTGATCATGTCACAGATCTCTTTGAAGATGTGAGCGAGTCGCGCTGTGCGGGTGACTTCTGTATTCTCTTCAGCAGCGGCAAGTCTGCGTGTGCGCACGGAGCGAGAGGTCTGCAGCGCAGAGAACTGCGTCAGGAACACGTCTGAAACGCACACAGATAATACCGTTAATTAGACACGACACTCACCCTACACCCTACGCACCCTTTGCTTCATATACTCCACTTTTATAATGTCGATTGCTCTATTAAATTAAAGACAACCATCCATTTTCACTGCATCAAAAATGCATTGATTTAGCAAAATTGCGCAGCCCTAACTTTCTCACACAAACTGAATACACCAGGGTAAACAGAGAAACATCAGATAAGAAGCACTGCAATGCAGCAATAAATCTACACTAATTAGATCTAATTATCAAAATCAACTTGCTAGAGGCAGCAGACTAGCCACTCACTCAACAGCAGAAACTAGTGGGCAATTCAGTTAATTGGCTAGAAAGCTATTTTCAATATCGAAATGATGGAGTTTGAGGAAAACATTACGTGACTGGCTTGTCTTTCTGTAGTCAATCAGAACAAAACATGATAAAATGTGCTTTTTTGGGTCATGACGTCCAGTCCTACCTTCTCTGGAAGTGACCCAGGTGCAACAAGCACTTCACACACCTGACTTGATGTTTCCGTCGTCCCGGATAACGTTTCCCCAGCGGGCATACGGGGAGAGGCTGGTGCTGTCCCTCTCTCGCTCTCTTTCTCCCTCCCTCTTCAGCAGCTCCTGTTTCTCCCTCATCTTCTCCCAGTTCCGCAGGAGGAACACCCGGTGTTTCAGCACAAAGTTCCTGCAAATGGAAACAGCCAGTTGAGGATGCTGGGGAATACAGCTATACATATATGAACATATTTGGAAACTGAAAACTGGTAAATGAGAGTGTGTGCACATGTCTGCTTCCAGATATGGATATGTGACTGAATCTGAATTTTAATCTTTGAACAAGTTTGGCTTTCTATTCTTATGCGTGGTAACCTACCTCTCTCTGTTAGACATGGGCTTCATCAGAAGGTGCTGGTAAAACTTACTGCTGTCACTGGACTCCTCCTCCTGTGAGGTTGTGTGTGTGAGAGACAAAAATTAACATTACTGTTATAGTGTCTTAAAACTATAATGAATGTATAAGTAAAACTTTCTTTCCACCGGTAACCCCAATCCAGTCTCTCATACCCGTTTTTTTAGCTGGTGCTTCGACTTTCGTTTCTCTTTTAATCTACCAAGCCTCCGGGCCCCACCTCCTGACCCTCCTCCTTTGCCAGGCAGGCCATTGATTCGTTGACTCTTGCCACCAATGATACCCCGGCAACCTTCTGAGCCACACTTGCAGACTTGCTGTAAAAGAAAACAGAGAAGACATTGAAGAGCATGAATTAATAATAAGGAAAAATATATGAAATACTCAGGCACACCTTACAAAGCAATAAATCCACAAGTTATATAAAGATAAAGACAGTGACAGTTATCACAAATAGTAGGGATAGGCATCTTAACCACTTTTAATTTGAATGTAAGCATTTACAAACAAACGAACACTATTTTCTATTGAATGCAGATACAAAATACAGTCAAAAGTGGACTGTGAAGCAGCGGAAACACGCTCGCTGGAATAATTATGCCATCCGGCATTCTGACGAATAAATCCGGAATTGGTAGATGCCAAGAGCAGGACCTACCCAAATGTGAACAGAATCTGTAATGCTGAAGCATACAGTAATAATCTAGAAAATTGCAGCAGTTAGGAGAAGTATTTTCCTGTTTAAGCATAACAGAGCCTCCATTCACAAACCAAATTCCATAATCAGTTGACAGTTTTTCAACAACCAGTTGAGAAAACTCCAACCTCCCACTTGCAGTTAAAAAAAAGCATGCCTAATATTCCTAACATTCCTAGCATTCCTAATAAACAGTACATGCCATTTACTGTGTGTATGTGTGCACCTCAAACGCAGCCAAAACACACCTGTTCTTCAGTGTTGAAGGAGTGGAAATTGTAGTCGTAGGTTAGCTCTGTCCCACTGTCCATGTCTTTCAGAGCAAACAGACCAATCCTGTACACCCCATTCACTGACCTGAGACAGGAAATTGATTAATATCACTTATCATCAATTTTTTTCTGTGTACTTCTTTAAAATTCTTTGACATGTTAATAACGTGAATTTGACTAAAGGAAAGATGGAATTAATATGAAAAACACTTTAGAGCATTAGAAAAATAACCAAGAGGCTATTATGACCATGACATTATTTCTTATATTAAATATATATATAAGAATTTTGTTGTAGACAATGAAATAAAGTTGTAGTCAGCTATGGCTTTGTGTCTGAATGTGCAAGTGAGTGCAAGCGCACGTTTAGGTATGCATATATAGTGGGAAGCACAGCTGTGTCCTCCACCCTCTTCTACCAGCTAGACATAATTGCTCTTCCATGACAAGACAGATGACCCACCGCCTAGCCTGGAAGCTTTTCTCGTGTGTGTGAGTATGTGTGTGTGTGTGTGTGTGTGTGTGTGTACACATTTGTCCTTTGGTACCAAGCAGATGTAGGGTCTCTGGCCTACATCTTGAGCGCACTGCCCTATTCCTGAGGATGTTTACGTTTCACCTAATCATTGCCATTTATTATTATACAACAGAGCCAAAGAAAAAACATCTTATGTTTAATTTGCGGAACTGTCACGACCACTTACTCCTGGTAATCACTCGGCGACTACAGCATAAGCATCAAATGCTTTGTAAGCGAGTACCAATGGCTTAACATATATCTGAACCATTTACAGCACAGAAACCACAACATAATCTGGAAAAGCATTATCCATAACAGTGTATACTTATATCATACTCATTTTAATTTGTTGTCACAGTCCCCATCAAGTGATCTACTCACCACTTCTGCATCTCGCAGTTGGGCTCGCAGCTGTGATTGATGAAGCGAGCCTCATTGCCCATACGATAGCTGTCAATCACCATGCCACTGTCTAAGTTCAAACAGTACTGGCCACTGTGAGCGAAGTACTGCTCCATCATCCGACTCCTAAAGAGAGCAGGCAAATGTTTACATTATTCCAGTGCCTGTAATTGTGCACCACCTATTAACAAATGAATTCACGTTTATGAAACACGTCACTAAGCTTTAAAAGCACAGTCCAAGAGGGCCGGATTCCTGCACAGCACTGTGATTTTCCTGCTCAAGCACACCTGATTCACCTCATCGTTTAATTACCAGTTTTAGTCGACCTGTTGGAGCAGGTTAAATTACAAAATGGTGCTGGACGCCGGCCCTCAGTTCCACACCCCTGCGTTAAATAGTAAAGAAGGTAAATCTCAATTAACAGGAGCATTTTGTAACCAATTCAGCCACTGAATGCATCTTCCTCCCTATCTATCAACTATAGGGTCTGGAAAAACTGGTGTTTTTTTTGGTTAGTACAAGGCCTACCTGAACTCCTGCTCACTGACCACCTCGCCCAAGTACTCAATGATGAACTGTCCAGAACGGAGTGGTTCCTTTGTGCGGATGCCCCATCCTTTCCCATCTGTCCGGAAGCGTTCCAGACACTGCACCCACTCGTGCCTTTGGATGCGCTGGTTATCGCAATGTTCACCACATGGACATGCGTTAAGAGAACACTCGGCAAAGATCATTCTGAGAAAGAAAAGAATGATGTGGGGGGAGAAGATCACGGGAGAGAGAGAAAGGAAGAGAATTTGATTATATTATCCTACTGTACTAGTCTTTTATCATCCTAAACCAGTGATTCCCAAAACAGTCCTCAGGGTTCCTCAGATCGTCCAATTTTTTGCTCTGGCTCAGCTCCACATGGTTCTTACAGTTTTGAACACTCTTTCAGCTTGGAAAGGATTTAAAAAGACCACACAATCAGTCTACCTTAGACGGCTTGCAGAATTAAATATGTGAATCTAGAACATTTGGACAAAAGGCCTACAGTAAAGAGGGCACAGCCGTATCATGGGGCCTTTCAACTACCTTTTAACACGCTCAACCTTTTAAACTTACAAAACAGGCTGTCTAGCTTCATTAAATGTAATTGCATCAGTCTGGTGAACAGAGGTGAAGGCAAAAGCCTTCTAAATGAAGCTCTGTTAAATAGCAGCAAGTGCTATTACCTGTTCAGGCAGTCATCCAAGCAGCCCTTATCATTGTGGTCCTCTGGGAGCCTGCAGTTACAGGTAGTGGCTTCATAGCCAGAGAGAGGCTTCACGTCCACATATACATCTGAGAGACAGAGAGAGGATTAAAGAAAGTTAAGAAAACTTTACATAAAATAATAATAATAATAATAATAATAATAATTTAAAAGAAAAAAAAATATATATATATATATATATATATATATTATCATTATTATTTTATATATTTTTTTATTATAAAATAATCAATGATCATTTATTGCAGCTGATATGAAACTGCAACTGATATGAATGAAAATCTCCTTACTGGATCGAATTTTCTTGTAAAGAGGCACATCCGGTCTCTTATAGAGCTGGGGGGCAAAAAAAATGAAAAGGTTATTGATACACAGTTAAAGACATATGACAACATTTCATAAACAACAAATAAGCCATACTGCATTCTGCTAGATAAATGGGGGTAGTACTAGCAAACTACCTGGTCATGTTTCCAAAGCCACAGGATGTCGTAAGGCAACTGGAAATCAATGCGCTTCTGTCTCAAGTACTTCCCTGGAGAGGAGTGGAGACAGATAGAGGTTAATAATAGGCAGTCTTGGGAGGAGGGTGACATACTGTACTACTCATTAAACTCTGCAGGCTGCGGTATTACACAGTAGCACATGCAACTGAATACCTAACCAATCCGCAATCGATCGTGTCACAGTGTCACTAAATGTGTTTAAGTAACAAATAGTGAGATAGTTTATTAGTGAGCATATTTCTATATACTGATCATTGTTCTCGTTTCTGAGCACCAGTGATTAAAAACATCCAAATGATACACTGTATTTTTTATGATGACTAAACAAAAACTAAACACAGCCTCTATAGCTAATAAACCATAAAATAAAGCCTTTTTAGCAAATCCTAATGCAGTTACTCTGTCTTTCATAACATTACAACATAAATCAAATTATTAATGTAGCTTGTGTAAAGATTTTGGAACTAAAAAGACTCAAAGGCTTCATTTGTTTCAAGCTTTTAGACCTTGATTAGCAAATCAAGCCTAAGGCACGTCTAACAATAACCATCAACTGAATCAAATTTCCAAGCTTTATACATTCTCGGACTCTTCAAGTCTTGTACAAACACTCTTCAAAGCAACTTTCTAAAGATCTGAAAAGTAAAAGAAAGTAACTCATGCCCACAAGGCTATAAGAAGATTTGTTACTATGAAATGTCAGTTCAGAAGACCTGTGGAGGCTGTGTTGAAATCTGGAAGACCAAGAAAACTCTCAGCTCATATACCTGTCATAATGCTTCTTCATAAAACTCAAAGTGTGTAGGGTGGTTGCTTAGGTGTTGCCAAGTAGTTGCTGTGGTACCCCTGGGGTTGATTAAGTGTTACTAGTGTATTTGTATTTTTTGCATTATTTTGCCAACTACTCTAAAAAATGATTCCCTTCCCTGGAAAAACCTCCTCAGATTACCAGATAGCCCATATCTGGGACTCTTGATATGCGGCATATTTGAAAGTTCCCTGGACCCAATTTGAAGTAGATTTGGAAATTTAGGAAATGTAGAAGTTGCTGATCATTCAATTTGGTTGTGAAAAAGATTAAAATGAGAAACCAAAAACAGCTAAGTCTTGGTAAAAGGTCAATCTGCGATGATGCTCCTTTGAAAAGCACCTTTATCTTCCAGTTTATCTTTAACCAATATTCACCTATATGTCTATTAAATGCAACTGAAATAAGAGTCATCTTAAACGTAACCCAAATGCTTACCTTAACTCCAACCCAAACCCTAAATCTAGTGACTTAAAGATAATGTTTAAAGTAATAAAACAAATCTAGAGAGATAAAGATGGGGTTTATTATATATTAAATAAACATAATACTAAAATATACTGCTTTTGTTGGAGTAATAGTCTCTACTGTTCAGATGAGGCCTTCTACTAGATTTTGGAACAATACTGTGAGAATTTGATTGCATTTAGCAACAAGAGAGTCATTGAAGCCAGGATGTTGGCTGATCACCAACCCCCAGCTCATCCTAAAAGTAAAGCCACAGCTCAATGCTGGGGAGCTTTATACATCTAGCATTAGGCATGGTGCCAATAGGTTTATGTTTATCTGCTCTATTATTATCAGCCTATTCCTGTGACCAGGCAAGCTATGTGTGCATTTGCACATCTGTTACCACAATTACAAAGACACAATGTCCACAAACATCTGGACATATAGTGCATGTTTGGGGGAAAAAAGATTTATCTGATTACTTGATTAATCGCTTCAAAAAGAAAAAATCATCAGAATATTTAATTCCAAAAATATTTGATAGTTGCAGCCCTACTTCAAACCGTCAACTAGACAGTTCACATCAAACAGGACAATGACTCCAAACACACACCAAAGGAGGCTAAAGCAGACTAACATTAAGCTTTTGGCATGTCTTTCTCAAAGTCCTGACTTCTACCATAGCCAAAATATGTGGACTGTGATTAAAATATGGGTCAGGCAACCAACGAATATAGTTGAACCATACCAATTCTGACTGCTGTATGTGTTTTGACCCCTTTCCAAAATGCATATTGAAAACTAACAGTTCAAAGAAATCACTGAAAGTCCAATATTGCCATACTGTTCATAATAGGGTCATATAAACATGTGTTATTTCTATGGCCAGATTTTTAATTTTGTCAGAGAAAACTTGAAAATGAAAGAAATTATTATACAAGCACAGCCTAAACAAGGGATGGCCTGACTGTTCTGGCTCAGACAAAATTAGAACTGTCATTAGCATACAAGGAGATTTTATGTCCAATGCCACCCAATGATATGAGCTTGACTAGACTGTTTTGCTTAAAAGCTTAATGGCTATAGAAATGAGAAGGGGAGAAAGTGAGCACCCCTGATGCCCTATTGTAACATGCATGACACTGACGTCCATGAAAAGTAAAGCACAAGACTCCTGCGAGTTGCGTTACGGCATATACGGCATATAAGCCAACTCACCAACATGAATGGGAGCAGGAAGAAGGCCATACTCGTGTTCACCTGGAATATACTCCAATTTCTCCTTTTTTAGTTGTAGCAGCTGACTCCGAGGACTGATTAAAGGTACAGAAAGAGAGATAAGTAGGAGAATGTATGGGGGGGGGTATATATGTGTATATTATTATAATACAGTAATAAACAGCCTGTATTTTGTGCCGTAAAAAAAGATAAACATTGACAGAGACAGTTTTGCAAACACAAAACTGCCTTTCTGTGTTTCACATACTCATCACTCTTATATACATCCGAATAAAGCCCCGCCTTCTGGAACTTCTTTTTAGGTGGCCTAGCAGGTCTCTTCTCCCGCTGATTAGTTACTGTTGTGGGGGGAACTTGTTCTACGGGGGTTGGACCTGGACCTGTGCGTTCAGGGGAGGAGTGGGCATCAGATTTACCCTCCACCGCACTGAAAAGTAAACAAAGTATCCTCATTAGCATTTGTATTAGTCTGAAGCCACATGGTTATCACAACCTCAGTGCATCTAAGGATAAAGGATAAAGGTGCACGTATTTGTCACTGTACACTGTACAGCGAAATGTGTCCTCCGCATTTAACCCATCTGGTAGTGAACACACTCACACGCACACATGTGTTAGGGGCAGTGAGTACACACACACACACCCAGAGCGGTGGGCAGCCAACTCCAGCGCCCGAGGAGCAGAGAGGGTAAAGGGCCTTGCTCAAGCTGCCAACAGTGGCAGCTTGCCGAGCCCGGGAATCGAACCCACAACCCTGTTATCGATATCCCAGCGCTCTAACCGCTGAGCCACCACTGCCCCTACACATCTACACAGCGTTTGGACCGCCTCCACTTGCACCAGAGGGGGTACACAGTCTCTCTAGCTTTACCTTTTTCCCCACATCACATTTTACTGACAAAATGGAACGCATTGACACAAATGCCATTTCTCACATCAGAGCTCAGAGCTCTTGTAGTTTGTTCTCTGTGTGAGCTGGTGGAGCTTCCTGTGCTGTTTGGCTAACAGTCCATTACACCTGAAAATTCTTACCGAAAGGTCATTCTGGCTCAAAGAAAAATGATAACTTTGTTGCTGTTATTTATATATATTTATATATATCTCACGTTCCCAAGTGTTACAAAAGAAAAAAAAGCATGAAAAGTGACTTGATTTACTTTGTCTAAAAAGACTTCATAGTGACCAAACATTAAAAACAGAAAAATACTCAATTCTTTCTCCCAATTTGGTACTGACAATTAACCCACTGATTAACACGTTTCCTCCTCTGAAGCCAACCCAGCCACCTTCTCTTTTAAAACTACAATTCAAAGGAAAGTGCCAGGTGCCCAGCGCCACCACACCAGCTAAACAGCACCAGCTGTGCCAGCCAACATTGCTTTAGAAGTCATGAGGGGAGAAAACGCCATCTACCCACCCGGAGAGAGCACGGCCAACTGTGCTCTCTATGACTCCGGCCTCTGATGGCAAAGCACCCGCGATTCGAACTTGCGACCTCTGGGCCACCGTGGCAGCACATCAGACCTCTGCTCATTTCCTGATTGCATTTTCTATGTGCAGCAGTGCACCAACGTGACACACATCCACACTCAGCCCTAAAATAAATGAATAGTTACAAACCTCTGAAAGCACTGTTCTTGCGCCAGCCATCCTGTCCCACCTGTCGCTCGTGCTCTTGCCACCACCTCCTCCTCCTCTCTGGTCTCAGTCCTTTCCTCTTCCTCCTCCTCTTCCTCCCTCTCCTCCTCAACCTCTTCCTCCTCCTCTTCGTTTTCATCTCTCTCTCTATCCCATCGCTTTCTCTTCCGGCTCTTTCGTTTTTGACCCTGTACGACAGACTCAATGGCGTCGATCACCGTGTCTCCTTCCCAGCCCCCTCTGTGCTTCGTGGGAGGCGGGTGGTTCTCTAGTTCGGGGACTGGAGGCGGGGGAGATGGAGGAGGGGAGGGGAGCGGGTGCTTGCGGGGCCGTCCCGGACCCCTTTTCTTCACTACGTTGTTGCCTGTGCGTGCCTGTCGTTGTAGCTTCTTGGCACGGAGTATCTTGTTGACATGATGTAGGTTGTTCTTGGGAGGAGGTGGAGCTGAGCGGTGGGAGGAGCGTGAGGGGGAAGAGTCCAGGCAGCATGCAGGTTGGGAGGGGCGTGTAGACGGACTTGTTTGACGGCTGGAGGGGCGGGGTGCCACTCCACCGCCAGGCTGTTCCAGGTTGCAGTGGGGCAGACAGGAGGAGACGGACAGGGCAGGATGATGATGGTGTCGGTGCAGGGGAGCCTCTGAACACTCAGGCGTACCCGACGGGCCACCACGTGTCTGCACACTAGAATTCCCTGCAAGACCAACAAGAAGAAAGGAAAGAGTGGCACTTTTTAAATGTACGGAGGGACATTCACAGCCTGTATGAGCCCATATGTTTTTCTTGGCTTCTCAAAAGCACTGACAACATGACAAAACAAATTCATGCTAAGCCTGGACAATTAATCGAAAATTAATTAAAACTGACATTCAGAACCTATAAATCAATGTAATCTTGGTCATGTGGTTTTGTTTTCCAATTCTGTTAGAACTGTGTGTGTTTGGGTACTGTCCCCTTAAAAACATACTCCCGCAAGTGTTGCCACCCCATCCATTCTGTGACATGGAAGCAACATAGAGAAGAGCTCAAACACCAAGCCAAATGAGCAACTCAAGCAGCTTATATAATTGTTAATTAATTGTCATTGAGGTAAACGGTTAATTAATGGTGATACTGATTTTAGGTTTAAAAAAAAAAAGTACAGAATTTTTTTTATCAGAAGTCACCAGGTGTCAGTAATTCAGCAGGTCATGATATTACTAATGTACTCTTATGTATCCGAGATTCAAGTAAAATAAATGATATTGGGCAATGATAATCTGCCTCTGGTAGATATACCATGAAAAATGAGAAATTGGGAATTTTCTTAGCCATACACAACATTGCTCATCCTGCGATGTGACTATTGCGCACATTAGGATGACAATGCTAAAACGACATTGTACGGCCCTAACTCACACCATGTGCTTTTAACACAATGTTTGTACTTGAAAGCAGGATTAAAAAGTGACAGGCTAACAAGTAGGGATGTGCAAACCTCATTGAGGGCTGATTTAAATTCTGAAATGACTATTTGGCTTTTATAACTAGCTTTTAAGAAAATACACAGACCAAACTGCAATTTGGGGTTTTGACAAATGAGCATGTTGCCATGGCCTTGTTTTTAGGCACATGACCAAGAAGACATGAGATAGGACAAGAGCAGACACAGCTGTTAACTACTCTACCTGATGTCAGCTAGATCAAATCATCAAATCACATTATTTGTATGGCACTTTTTACAACTGAGGTCGTCCCAAAGCAGCTTTACAGAAATCCAGTAATGATAGAAAAGATCAACATAAAATAAAACAAAGACCTCCGGTGAGTAAGCCAATGGCAACTGTGGCAATGAAAAACTCTGTCAGCGCTGAAGGAAGAAGCCTAGGAAGGAACGAAGACTCATAAGGGGGCTGATCCCACTAAATTATTGATTAAAAAGTCACTGTACCACCACATAAGACTGGTCTACTGCTCAGGTGTGCTGATATAACCATAGTAGTAATGGCAAGAATAATGAAAGTAAAGATGACTGTTTATAGTAATAATAACAAACAACAACAACAATAATAGCAGCAGTGAGAGTCCATGTAAACTTCCATCCATGTTAGCTAGATGTTAACTAATCAAGCAGATAATTGTTTCCCAGAGCTCCCAACATCACAACAGTGGTGCAACACGGGACACTGATGCCAGGAGGGGAACGGCGACTCTGGGGAGTAGTAATTGACAAGCAATCAACGCTCCACAGGGGAGCAGTTCACCTCTATAACAAACACCTTCCATCACCTAATACCACAAGGTCTCACTAGCATCATCCAAGCCAGGGGTGGTCATTCCCACTATTAGAGGCACAATTTCAACTGATAACTAAAATGTGAAACCAAAGCTGTTTGGCTAGCCTTTCACAATGTGCTGCTTAGCTAACCTGCGTAGCATGCATCTCATTCTCTTACTGAAACCAAATCTCTAGCTCTACTGGTCTTACTTTTCCCATGCTTTGCTGCCAATACTGTTTCTTCAGTGCCTTATTTCAAGATCTCTGGAATGTTAATTTTCATTACATCAAAGCAGTATTTCAACATGATGCATTTACTCACTCACACTCTCTTAATGACACTTTTCTCCTCCTTCTCCTGAAAACCACTTTCTAACATGTCTATCTACAACAGCTCCAAGGTGCAGTCACTGAGCACTGAATGACCCAGCAACCTGAGGTCTAACCCTGAATGATACAGACTGGCTTTATAGTACACTACATTCTATCTCACAAGGGACGCTTCACATTCGCACATGGATGCCTATATAGAGACCACTCCCCCCCCCCCCCTTCCAGTCAGCCTGTATAATTACCTACAACTCTCCATGTTACCTAGTACAGTAATACTGAGCAGGTGCAGTGCATGCATGCAAATATATACACACATCTGTGTGGATTCTAGTCTATGGCACTGAAACCCTGCAGGTCTCTATTCTGAAAAACGCAAAACAAAGTCCATTGCTTTTAAAAGAGCTCTGGAGTGCAGTGCCGATATTGCTGCAAAGCCATTACTCTTCCCTCTTGTTGCTATTTAAAGCAAGGTGCTGCATTCATGCTGTGGGAGGCATTTCATGTCGGTGGGGTTTTGGGTGAAAGCAAACTGCAGATTGGGGCAGAGAGGAGTCAACTCCACTAAACTGTCTGATTCTCTGAAACGTCAGTCTTGAGCTGAAATCAATCCAGTCTGATCAGTAACAGATTGGAGACCAATGCGTGGAGTGCACTGAAACAAAGAATGCCGTCATCCAATCAAATTACAGCGACGAATTCTGGACCACACAGAAGTAACAGCTATATTTGGAATGTGACTACATTACTGCATTAATTCTGTAACCTTCACAATGTCAGACTGAATGTGGGTCACCTCAGAAGGCTCAAGGATTGATTTGCATTCTGTCACAGCAAACATCATCCCATGTTCTACACTATTTCATTTATCTTATTGATTGGAAATTACCTAAAGCACAGTATTTCTTATGGAACTAGTAGTTTAACATTAGCATTGATCTCTTAAACTCACTCACCAGACTCTCTCCTCTCAGCTGACGTGGAACGATCCTTCCTCAGCGATTTATCCAATCTTATCAGACCTGAGCCTTCGGAGTTCCCACCTTTCCTGCCCCGATTACCCTTAAGGGAATTCCGAGTGAGAGCAGAAGCAAACAGGTTGGTGTGGTGGGAGCCTGAATCTTCTTCCTCATTAGCCGAAGTAGGATCTTCCTCCTCGCTATCTGAACACCCTACTGGGTCTTGCGCATGTCCGTCAGAGAACGCACCCTGGTTGAGGATCTGGTTACGGGAGAGCTTGGAGTAATCAACATCAGAGCTGCCAATCCTGAACCAGGAGTCCACCGGGTGATGACCCCTGCTCCCTCGGCCCAAAGATAGCCGTGAAGGGCCCAGACAAGACATAGAGGCTTCCTTACGCTTGTATCTTTCTGCTGAGGATGACGATGAAGAAGAGGGGGAGTTGCCAGAGGTGGCAGCTGCCTGTTTGTTAGCACTGGAGTCAGCCGAGCCATCCCGACCATATCCACAACGTTGGAGAGATTCCAGGCTCCCTCCCCTTCTCCCTCGCTCCCCTCGCCCTGTCCCCATGTTCTCACCTCCACTTCTCCCTCCTCCACCACCTGCACCATCATCACCTTCTTCCTCTCCGCAACGGTCACGGTGCTTATGCCTGTGCTTGTGCTTGTGATGCCAGCCGAATGACAGTTCAGAGGACATAGCAGGGTAGAGCACTGGTGACCGACCACCACCTAGATATTCTTGTCTTAGCAGCTTATGCTTCTTTTTGTGGAACTTAGAAGGGTTAAGAAGCAGGTGAGAGGGGTGATGGTGATGAACATATGAAGGGGGAGGGGGGAAGGAAGGAGAATGATGCCCATGGTGTGACTGGCCTGAATGTGGAGTCTGATGGTGAGGGTGAGGGTATAGTGCACTGGCTGGGGGATAGCCCCGATAATAGCCAAGTCCAAGAGGGGCAGAAGAATATGGAACGCCATAAGATGGGTGATAGAACCCGCCGCTGGATAGGGGGAACCCTAGTCCAGGAACAAAAGGCACCTCTGACATCGACTCTCGCAGCTTTGGGGGCCTCCCACGTTTTTTCTTGAGATCAGGCTTACGGACATAGTGCAGAGAATCACATGGGTAGGCTGGGTGGGGTGAGTAGTAACCACTGAAGTTGATCCTGAAGATAGTGGGTAGAAGGTCTCTATGCAAATAATGATGAGGTGGAGGGTTGGTTCCACTTCCAATGCTACTGCCTGCTCTGGCACTAGCCAAGCCAGCCCCACGATTTGCGCCAGCTGGACCCGCTCCCAGACCCAAGCTACTACCCAAACGGAGGGCGGGTGTGCGGTGGGAAATTCGTATTTCACTAAGCTGCACACAAATCTCATCCAGCTCAGCCAGGAAGTCAGGATCCTGCCTCCTGGATCGCAATTGCAGGTACTTCTTCTTTCGTTTGCGCTTCTGTCTTTTCAACTTATCGTAGCCTGGGCAGCCATGCCCACGGCGTTTGCATTTATGCTTGTGCTTCTCTTTGTGCCCAACTAGTGCTGAGGGAGGTGCCACTGGGTGTGGTCGACGTGGGTCAGGTGATGACCTTGTTCCAAGCGGGGATGGTGTGGGTGAGGGGCGATCGAGAAGCACAGACGATGAATGCCTCCTACTGCCTCTGGGGTTAAGCCCCACCCCAACACCTACAGATGACCCCATTAAGCCAGGTATCAGTAGCCCACTAGTCATACCCTGTGAAACTCCCACTCCAGTTAAGCCGCCGGCACTCCCAGCCTTCTCACCACGATCTGAAGTGCTATTGTTATCTGTTCCAATGCCACTGTCACTAGGCACAGTTTCCTCACTGTGCGACTCACTGACAGGTGACGGCGTAGCTTCCTTCAATTCACTAAGGGGAGCAGGGGACGTGGGCAATAGTGGCCTGGGAGGCGAGAGCTTATGATAATGGTAGTGCTGCCGGTAGTGGTGGTGGTGATGGTGATGGCCTCTGCAAGAAGGCTTCTTTTGAGAGGAGTGTGCAGACGTGGTACCTCCAAGAGTACGAGGAGAGGGTGCTGAAAAAGTTGGCGGGGTAAAGGAAAATGTGTGGTGGTTCTGATGGGAGTGGCTGCAGTGTGGATGGGTCATGAAATGCACAGAACCTGGCTCAACAAAGCTGGCATCGCTGATGGGGCTTTGGCCCCCGCTGGACTGGGAAAGTGATGGGGAAGGGAAAATATCAGAAGGAGGCACCTGATGCTGCTGGTTTTGTGAAGCCTGAGATGCCTGATGTGAGTGATGAGGGGAGGAGGTGTTTGGGGTCAAGAACGGTTCAGGTGGTGGTGTAGGAGCACCTGGTAATGGGTTGGTTGACATTTTTGGCTTGCGACCCCTTCTTTTACCCATGTATATTGTCCCCTTTTTGCTTACATTGATCTGAGGTCCCAGTTTTCCACCAAAGGTTGCAGCAAGTGATGAGAGAGACTGTGTCGCGGAAGTCACAGTTCCTGACACAACAGTGCTTTTAGGTACTTCTTGGTCAGGTCCTGAGCCTGATCCTAACAGGATCTGACTAAGGAACCGTTTTCGCTTCACTGTCTTCATCTTGTTTATCTTGCCAATAATCGTCTTCATTATGAGCTGCCCATTGCCCTTGTTGCGAAAGCCCTTGTCACCTGCGGCAGCATCCCCTGACTCTGGAGCTAGTGTCGGTGGCTGGGTCTCCTGTGGTAGGGTTGGAGGCAATCGTTTCGGTCTCCCTCGTTTCCTTGGCATGGGTTTAGGAGGGTTAAGGTCCACCTCTGGGTGCAAGACAGGGGGATCCTGTTCCTCTTTGGACTTAAGCATGGAGTAGACTTTTGAGGGGGCGGCCTTCAGGGGCGGTCGACCACGTGCAGGTGCATCAAGCCTTGGCATTTTGGACTTAGGGCGGCCCCTTTTCTTGGGTGGAGGTGCAAAGAGCTGGGAGACGACAGGTGGTACACGATTAGCATTAGGTGGCCTTCCCACAGGCCGACGTAAGGGCGGTAATGAAGTGAAATCTGCATCCAATGGTGCGATGGATTTGGATTGACAAGAAGCAGCATCTTGCAGTGGTCTTTGTGCACGGCTGACCACCTTTGTCCAGCGAGGGCGTCGACCTCGTCGCTTTTTCAGGGGCTTTGAGTCCTGTTCTGCTGGGGATGCAGGAGAGTCAGGATCAGGATCATCACAAGGTGGTGCTGGGCTGTTGCTGCTCGTACCAGAAGGGTTAGAAGGAGATGCAGCATGTTTGGTGGATTCAACAGGGCTACATTCCCCACTAGCGTGACTTTCCTGAGCAGGACTCCGTTTGGCTGGACTCAAGCTCTTTCCCCTATCACCTCGAGGTATGGATACCGGCAACTTCTCTTTAGTGTCTTGTTTCCCTGATACTGCTGTTAAAGAACCTTTGCTTAAGTCTCTGGGATTATCAGTGTCTTTGTCCCGCTCTTTCTCCCTCTCCATGTTCTCATCTGTTTGTGAGGGGCTTGCTCGGATTCGAGAGCCAATGGAGGCAGGCATCCCCTGGTGGCTGCTCCCACTCCCTATCCTCTCTAAGGACGACGAGGAGGTGGAAAGAGTAGGTGTGGAGGAATAAGAAGAAGGGCAGTGCCCGAGACGAGACTGTGATTTCAAACCATTGCTGTTATTGTTGTCGTTGCTATCATTTGTGATGTTTGGAAAGCGGCTGTTACCATACGTTACTGCTGGAATGGAGGTGGGGCTGTTGCTACTTGTAATCCCCTTTGAAAGTCCATCAGTTTCCTCTTTTCTTGGTATGCTGGATAACTTCTCCAGGATACTGTCTTTGTTTCGTGATCCATATGGACGGCCTGGGGGCCGTGACACAGGTGGAGGAGGAGCAAGGTGAACCGCTCTGGAATAAGTGTTCCTGTTTCGCTCAGGCCGCTGCAAATTGGTAACCAAGGGGGGAGAACTACTATGTAATGACGCTGGGGACACTTTGCGAGGTTTGGGCTTAGGACACTTAGTAGGTGGGCAGGTGGCTATAAGCTGTGCAAGTTTCTCAGTCACTGTAGGCGCACCCCAGTTCTGAACTCCCCTCTCTTGCTCTTTCTGATTATCGGTGTATGTATACTCAGGGCTTTTTGTAACTCCATCCATCTTGGTGTCCTGTATAGTTGGTGCAGTGGGGGTAGGAGTTGGTGGAGAAGGGGTTGAGGGGTTGGATTGGGATACAAGGCCCTTTTTTCCGGAGGAGTGTGATTTGCTGTCTGTTAAAGATCGGTGCAAATTTAGGGGTCTCTCTGAAGGTGCAATGGTTTTCACATCTGCTTTTCCTTCTGACTTGCAGGCCAGCTTTGGAGGACCCTAGTGTGGAAAAAATACAATAAATGAGCAACAAGAAATTAACATGTGCAGCAGCATTTTTACAGGGTCTTATTGCATAACATCGTACATTTCAAAGACTTTCCAAAAAGTTCAAATATACAAAAGATTAAAAATAATCGTATTCAGCTTAAGCCTAACTGGCAAACCTAAATCCAACTTCAGACCAAAATGAAGTAAATATCAGTTTCTATCCCTGTTCAATAAGGTCATTTGCTGCCAACAAGTCCTTTTGGTTTTTTACCAGAGAGGGGAAACCTTACATACATTTCAAATACAGGGAGGAAAAAAATGCTACTGAGGAAAAGACCTTCAGTAGCATAAAAACAAATGAAAGAGAGAACAAGAGTGTAAGAGTATGTGATATAAAGGAAAAAAAGAAAAAGAGATTCATACGGATTGCACCCATCGGTTTGGGGGGGCACCTGAACCACGGAATACATAACAGTGCAGGATACAGTTTTACTGCCGCTGTTACTTTTTACAGTAGTATTTCTATCAATCTGGATGCAGCGCTGCAGTGAGAAGACACAGACTGAGCAGCTGTCACATGAACAGAGCATGTGGATAAAACCGTTACGGTTTGTAAACACTGAGCCATGAGAGCCATAAGGCAACACATTGAGCATGGCCACACATCTGCAGCGCCATCACCATGCTGTCAGTGGGGAGCAGAGTTCCATTAGTGTGAGAAATGGGAGTCTTATATAGACACAGGCTGAGTGTAAAAAGGAGAAGTCTTCAAGTAAGTGAAACTTGGAAAAACGGACTCCACAAACAGTGTCAAAATAAAACTCTCCCCTTTTTTGATCCATGACACAATAACCGTGATCTGATCAGCATTACTGAGAAAGTAAATGTAATAAATGTAAGAAAATAATTACGGTTAGAAAGAAAAATGGAGGATGAAGATAAAGTACATGTAAAAGTGAGCAACAAACAGAGACAGATAAAATGATTGAGACAGGAATAACTATATGAAGCTTTGTCAGAGATTCCAGGAAAGGAATAAAATAACTACAAAAAAGAGCTGTCAATGTAAATCAGCCTGGAAAATTTGAGAGTTCAACATACACTTTCCAAAATGTTGGCTCTGTAAATCAAAGTCCCTAGCAGGAGGGTTGTTACATAACTCCTTCTAGTCTCTTTCTTTAAAATGTCCTTGGAGAACTAATAAACACAGCTCTTTCCCTTCCCTACTCTATGACCAGAATCCCAATCTGGGATAAGACAGTGAGCCTACTCACTCGTTTAGCTGGTGCACTCCCATTCACAGGAGGGGCAGTGCTGGTGGAAATGGGAGGAGGAAGAGAAGATGTTGGTGCGGTAGCAGCGGGAACACCTGACGACTGAGGTGCTCCTTGGTTAACGGTGGGGCCCTTCTCTGCTTCTTTAATATGGGATGGACTAGGGGTGTTGCCACTGCCATCGTTGGATCCTCCCCGACGATTTCCACGTGCCCCTCCTCGGGTCCCATGTCTAACAGTCGCTCGAAAAGCTGGTCGGCATACGTAGTTCTCTAGGATTTTAGGGGGTTTCTTCATTCGCTTGGCCTGTAGGCCTATCTTAAGCTTGACATTGCCCTCTGAATAGCTGGTCTCTTTGACAGAGAATTGTGGAGACTGCTGCTGCTGCGGGTCACCGGGGCCATTCTCAGGGTTGCAGAGGTTGGCTGGCACCCCGTCTCGGTCTTTCTCGCGCTTCCTCTTGTCCTCCTCATCCTCTTTCTGCCCACCTACTCCCTCCTTCTCACGCTCCACGGGCAGGGCATTTGCAGGGAGAGGGGGTGGCGTGGTGGGCCCCCCCTGTGTCCTCTGATCCATTGGCAGGGAGGGTTGAGCAAGACAGGATGTGCTCACGAGTTGTACAGTTTTTAGAAGTAGCAGGTTCACAAGTCCAGTAGGAGGAGGGGAAGGGGTAGAGGGGAAGGGGAAGGGGGTATAGTAACACTTGAGAAGAAATACTTGGGTTGGGTTGCAGCAATGTCGTCCTTTCCTCGCTGCCTAGCCCTCTTCGCCTTCAAGCTGTGGAAATGAAGACAGAGTAGGGAGTTCAGACAAGCAAAATTATATTCGCAGGACATCATTACCCAAAGTTCAAAGATTCAGTAAATAACACTGCTTGCTCATATATCATTTAAATTTTTAAACCAAAGTCTATTTCATTTGGTAAGCAAGACCTATCGACCAACAATGCACTCAGTAAATGTCCCTTTTACTCTAAATCAGGAATGAATCTGTGTATCAGATTAGCAGTTACATCGATTTCCAGAGACTGCTCAAAAGTGGAAAAGGTGCCACCCAGGATCACCTCAACCAGAACAGTGAACTCAAAAGTGAAGCATGAATGATCATGGCTGTACCAGTACCATTTTTCAGCATTTGTGTTCTTCTTTTTGTTTCCATGACCTAATAAGGCGTTACACAGCCTGCTTTTTAGCAACTTTAGTACAAGCATTAACAACCACAGCAGATTTTGTTAAACTAACTGATGCCCAGGCTGCCCTTGCCTCCTAAAGCACTCGTAAACAAACAGTAGATGATACTTCTCACTGTAGCTCACATTTTATACGCATCATCTTTCAGTGTTTATCAACAAAGCCAAAAACTTGGCGGCTCATTAGCCTGGTTTCACTGTTGCTAGACAGACTAGCTTGGTAATGAGGACAAGCCTGGCACTACAAATTGGGGTTTTGGTAAAACGCACAAATGAGGACGACTCTATGATAGCGCTTCGCTTTCAGACAGTTGTATGGATTGACCTCTAAGCAGAATGCCAGTGACAATTTACTCTCAGACAAAATCCTCTCATCATAAGATTTCCTACATTTTCAGCAGTTTTCCGATTGGCCAAACAGTTAACAGTATCCAGGGAAGACTGGGACAATATGTCTGCCAGCATGAACCACCAAACTTTTAGAGTGTCTGCAGTCTGTTGCCAGTCTCACCAATGTCAGTCAGTAGGAATGTCCAGTAGTTTAGAGAGTGTGGACACCATAAGCCCCAAATTTCACGCGATTCTAAAGTAACCAGATATAGACTTTCAAAACTTATAGAGCTATCAGTTACAGCCACGTCACACACCCCAAATGTCAGTTTGGCTAATCAATTTTTTTTTATTGTGACCGGTGCACAAATAACTACATTTAGCTTAGCTTTCTTCCCGCTCCAACTCGCCAGCTACAAAGTGATTTAGCACAGGGCTTGCTTTAGAGCAGGTGCTTACTGTGGATGAAGTCATTGAGAGGCAAGTTGGAGCTGTGACCTAAGCACACACGGCCCTCTGGGAGTCAGAGGATCTGACCGCCTTCTCCAGCCCTCCGCGACAGCCAATCAAAACGAGTGAGCAGGAGAGAGCAAGAGAGGGAGAACGAGAGCGAGAAAGGCAGAACAAGAGAGAAGAGGCATGCAGACGGTTTCTTCATGCCCCACTGAGACCAAAAGCTTATCGGCAGAGCAAAGAGTCTATTAAGAGTGCTTGGATCATCTCAATCGTACGCTTGCGAGCATGGCTGTTTACTGATCCAGGCAGGATGAACGCTCCATGTGAAATCTGATGGAAAAACGCATTTTCATTAGTGACTGCATTCTGTGCAGGGAAATTGCTTTCTGCCGGATCACTGCCACTATAAACTGTGGTCCAGAACTTGGAGTCTTGCCTGCCTTTTCCCCACGCCCACGTTTCTATGTTTACTACGATTACTCACTCCATATCTCTAAAATCCAACCCCCTTTTTCTCTCTCAATGAACCCCCCTATTTCACATACCTCCCTCCACAACCACATCATCCTTCTTGCCTTTTCACTACATCACCCCCTACCAATACTGCCTTCCCTTCCTCCTTCTCCTTTTCCACTCATTCTCTTCCACTCTCCGTCTCTTACTCACTTGGAAAGCGCACAGTACAGCGGTCAAACCAGAGTCGCTGTGTTCCTGCTAATCGAAAACAGATTTTCTCTTGCGCACCCTCCCTCCTTCGCTTTCCTCTGTGCGTCCCTCCCTCAGTGACAATCGCTCCACTATTTCCTAAGTGTTCTAGTTCTTACAAAACTTATTCGTTCGTGCTGAGGCACATTTTCACGCTGCCTTTGTTTAAAAGGAGAAAAGGCACAAGTAAAACAAAACAAAACAAAAACAGGGAAATCAGACCGTGAATCACTGTTATTTTTGGCATCTCCTCTGATGGCCTAGCAGGAGAATACGTTTTTTAAAGAAAAGACACAGTAGTAGAACACAATACTTCCACACCATGAGTATTATTTCGACAGATTCCACGGCTTCCAAACACAAAGTCTGAAACGTGTCTTTTATTCACTGTAGCCAAGACTAGAACAACAGAAGGACATGAAGTACCCTTTCTTTCTGTTTGCTGTCCAGGCAGCTGGCCTTGCTCTGACATCCTGAGTAAAGGTACAATCCACTTCTCTAAATTTGACAGGCTCTCTTCTACCACAGACTACCTTCAATTGACTCCACTGCGAATGCTGTAACTAGTGAGGTCTAAAACAAAACACGCTGCTGAGCCGAGACACACAGGAGGAGTCACAGATCCAGGAATTCATCAACATACTGTGAGGCTGGAGGTGACCAGATGGCACGGAGAAAAACGACGGAAGCGGGGGAAAAAAGCACATGTAATACGCTGCAGCAGAGATGCAGTTAACAACTTAGTGCCACTTTCCTTCTTCAACTACCTCCGTCGCAATACTTTTATTTTCTCGCTATGAAGGCGATCTTTATTGCTTACCAGTTTACATGCTGAAAAGCAACCAAAAACGAGGACGGATGTCGGTGGCATCCTTCTTATTACTCTGTGAACGTTTTCGCAAGGTACGTCACTTTCCAAGAGCTTTGGCCGGTTAAGTGAACCCCATTAAAACGAACAATGTACAGCCTGCTACAGCAGGACAGTGCTGACGCAGGCATTTCCTGCAACATATTCCAAAGG
Source organism: Salminus brasiliensis (assembly GCF_030463535.1). Classification (NCBI taxonomy): domain Eukaryota; kingdom Metazoa; phylum Chordata; class Actinopteri; order Characiformes; family Bryconidae; genus Salminus; species Salminus brasiliensis. The sequence continues at coordinate 21,933,811 of NC_132880.1, forward strand.
TGAGGCCGCTCTTTTAAATAATAATGAGACAGCAGACAGCAGTCAGCAGTCCCGTATGAGAGTAGGCTCGTTCTACATCTGAACTATCTTTAAAAGGTCTTCATCTATCTAAGGAGAGGAGAAGAAGAAGGAGGAGGAGGAGGAGGAGGAGGCACTGCCGGCTGGTGCAGGCGGTGGGAACTCCTCCTTCCCTTTTGGCAGCAAATAACCTCGCCTTGGGTCAGAGGTCAGGGGTGGCTCAGAGGTTTCCAGACTGATTCTCCCTCATCAGCGGCCAGTCGGTCAGTCAGTAAAAGAAGCTCGGCACTCGCATGCAGACCAGCCGAGACACAGGGCTCCGGCAAGCGTGCACGTGCAGTGACCCATTATAATTGAGGTTCCTTCAGGATGGCTTGTTCCTCTACCACCGAGGCACCAAACCCACTGACAGGTGCACAATCCGATCATTGTTTAACACTTGGAAAGTTCCCCTTCAACTTCCTTGCCTGTCAATAAAAAGCAGCTCCAAATCAGTGGTGAATGAACCACTTAAACCACTGCGTAAACACACGAGGCTTACAATTATGAGCCTCATAGAACTTCACAGTGGTGGGGATTGCAGCAGCGAGTTTAAGGCATAGTGAGTGTCTACCTCTAAAGTGCGGCTAACACACACACACACACACAGACTACAACACAAGGCATCAATCCCTAGAGAACTTTTAGCACGGCTCATATTCTCTGTTGTTAACTCAAGAGAGCTGCCAGTCTGAGCTCCAGCACAGCCTGCTTGTACCAAATGACTAATAAAAGTCTTGGATCTTGATGCAGACTTCCAGAAAGAGAACAGCAAGCTCGGCAATTTGGCTACACCTTTTTCTGCAGTTGTAATGGGACTAGCTACCGACTCCCATCGTTAGTTTTGGCAAGTGCCTAGGAAGTCGTAAAAGCACCGCAAACAACCAAACATGTGGATCCTACAGCCTAACAGAGATCTGATGGGGCATTCCTCGACATCGCTGTACCTCTCACAACAGGATGGACCACCAGTGTGCTTCTGACAGAAGGTACGAAGGAGGGAGGAGGAGGACGAGGAGGAGGAGGATGAGGAGGGGGGCAACTCACCGTGATTAGCGGTCTTAAACAGCGATCACATCGTTCAGGTCCAAATCCACCCTGCGTGCGTACCAATATGGTTCCCTCGGGAAAGTGATGTTGAAACTGCCCATGTCCCGAGAAGGAAAGAGAGGAAAAGACAATTTAAAAAATAAAAAAGGTCAAAAAGGTGGAAGAAAACAACAAAAACACAAGCAGCCAAGTAGGATACGAAAGTCCTCCCAAATCTTGCGAACGTCTGCACCTGTCCTAGCTAGCTTAGGGTCCCAACGGAGCTAGCAGCACGACTCGACCCCCAACATCCAGGGCCAGCACAGCGTGATCCAGCCTGATCCAGCCTGCGAGCGCTGCGTTCCAGGGGCATGGACGCTGGCTGCTCGCGGCTCTCCAAAACAAGACAGTTGCTAGCTATCTCTAGCTAACAAGACGAAAACACAGCGCTACCCCTGCCTCTCTCCAGTTGTTTGCCCCGCGCTGGACGAAATGCCATTCATTGTGCGAAGACAGGGGGGTTATTTTGCAGGGAGCACGAATATGTATGGAGCTATTCCTGCGCTACGGGCGAGTTAGCTCTCATTTTTCAGGGCTTCGCTCTGTGATGGTAAGGTGGCTTTCCAGCAACGTGGCTGTAAGCCGTGAATACGCGAAGCACATGCTCCGTGGCGTGAGGTACACTGTTAAAAACCAAAAAAAAACAAAAGCAGAACACGTCGTAAACGGAGCCCGTCGTGGGCAAACATGGGGGAGAAACTGGGGGAAGGTGTCCTGTCAGTGGCACGTTACTGGTAAGGCTAGCGTTAGCGGGCTAGCTGCGAGCGCTCCGCACGTATTACGTACGTAGCTAGCTAGCTAAACGAGGCGCCCGCTGTGGTGCGACTCGGCTAGCTTAGCCAAAGTGTTCCTCCACACCCAGGACGCCCATAAAAAGGGCAATAATAAGACGTCGGCGTCTCCCGAAGCGTGAACACAAGCGGAATGACACCCGAGTGCTGTTTGGAAAAAGCCCCGCACAGGTTATTAAAAAACACGAACTGTCAACAAAATGGCGGCTGCGTTGAATCAACAGAAACCCGAAATGGATCTCTCTCTCTCTCTCTCTCTCTCTCTCTCTCTCTCTCTCTCTCGGTTTCCTCGCCCTCTCCCGCCTTGCTCGTCCCAACGGCCGTTACCCGTGAATGTTCCCGAAATGTCGCCGTGTTCCCTCTCCGGGGACCGCACTAGTCGAGCTCAGGGGTGTCCGAGCGGGCCTGTGGCGTTAATCGGGCCTCCATGTCTGCTGAGCCCGTATCGTTTCTGTCAGTACAACACGGGCATTCTCCCAGTCAGAGGCGGGAGGGGAGGGAGGCAGACACGGAGAGGAGGGGGCGAGGGAGCGAGGGAGGGAGGGAGTGAGGCAGTGAGGGAGGGAGTGAATGAAGGGCGCAGTATCGAGTGGTGTTTCCACTTTCTCCTGGTTTCCCCCTCAGTTTTTATTTCGCGCTTTTCTAACCAGAAGCTTGCTTGCTTGCTTGCTTGCTTGCTTCCCCCCAATAGCTGTGTGTGTGTGTGTGTGTGTGGACCTGACAAAATGTCGGCCTGTTTGTGTTCATCTGTCACTGCCCGGAGGAACAGAGGCGTGATGGCCGCTTGAGGACGTTATCTAGAAGGGGTCGTGTTTTCGTGCGCCCCGGGCCACTGGTGACCCTCAGTGAAACGCGTAGCGTCCCGTGGGAATGGTAGTGGAGAGGCAGGCGTCTGAACGGCCCGATAAGTGGACGGACTTGAGGCGAAGGTTTGTGTGAAGCCTCTTGTTTTAGTTGGGGGGTGTGTGTGTGTGTGTGTGTGTGTGTGTGTGTGTTTTCCACGCTCGCAGAAACCTCCAGTCGTTCTATTGGCTCGCCGCCGCAGACTGGAGGCGGAGCTGATCTCAGGACGGTTGTACACATTGATCTACGTGGAGACGCTGCTGTGTGTTGCTGGTGGTCGGACTGCAGGTTTGTTTGGGCTTACGGCGTTGAAACAGAGACCTAAAGCCAGCCATTCATTCATTCATTCACGTTTAACAGCTGAAAACACCCTTTTTTCAATCTTGTGTGAATCTTCCACTAGCTTTTGGAAACATGTCTCTGAGGATCGTTTCCTGCCAATTACTGCAGATTTTACAGGTGCACTTTCATGACCCCCATCTCCAGTTCTACCACATCCCAAAGGTGCTCTGTTGGACTTTAGACCTGATTGGGAAGTAGGGCTAGTAGGGCCCTACTAGTAGTAGTCCGCATTTATTAACACCAAAATTCAGTTACATGCTGTATATTTGAACAGTAAATATTGTAATATTCTGTTTACTAAATGGTTTATTTATATATATATATATGATTTTTTAACCATTTACTAAACATTAACAAAATAGATAGATGTTATAATTACATATTTAGATGTTTACATTGCTGTTAAGTGTGTGTATGGGGTGGTTGTGTGAGATGAGACTGAGGTGAGATGACTTGTGGACTGATACACTGCACTACTGGCTGTTCAGCAGCCTGATGGTTTAGGGGTAGAAGCTGTTCCGGTCTCCAAGCTTCTGAACCTTCTGTCGCTGGGCAGCAGCTGTGAGAGCAGACAGTGGCTTGGGTGGGTTGGAGTCCTTAAAGAATTCTCTTGGACTTCCTCAGACAGCAACTGGTATATAAACGCAGAGGCCTTGGGAGCTGAACCCCAGTGATGTGCTGGGCTTTCTGCATTACCCTCTGCAGAGCAGTTCTTGTACCAGGTGGCGATACAGCCCGTCAGAATGCTCTCCACAGTGCAAGCATAGAACGTCCTGAGGATGCTCCTCAGCCGTCTGAGGCAGAAGAGGCGCTGTTGGGCTTTCTTCGCCACACGTGGTGTGTTCTGTCCATGGGATGTGATCGCCAAGGAACTCGAAGCTGCTGACCCTCTCTGTGGTGCTCCATGCTGACTTGATTTTTCTGGCACCAGCGTGTCAGGAAGCTAACCTCCTCTTTGTGGACTGCCTTGTTGTCGTTGGAGATCCGGCCCACGATTTCCGTGTCATCAACGAGTTTAATGATGACATCGGAGCTGTGTTGATGTTTGAGATTGTGAAATAAAGCATGCTGCTTCAAGACTGTACTCTGTTGAGTGGCATCCCTCTGGAAACCAAACCATTTCCACACAAATAACCCATGTACTTTCCTTTTTGGATTGTTTTTTAGAATTCACAAACAGATGACAACCTCCATAGCAGGCGCGATATTATAAATATGGTCGTGTTTTTACAGCTTGTATTAAATAGTTTCGAATATGTCAATATTTATGATATATTGCCCAGCCTGGAAAGGCCACTAAAGAGCACTGAATGTATTGTCATGTTCATGAAACCAGTTTGATATCATAACCATTAGAAGAAGGTTAGGTTGTGGCCATGAAGGGATGCACATGTGCCAAAAATAAGCACAAGCCTGGACTGGTGCTCTTAAATCTTTCGATATTGACCATCACTGAACGAAGGTCTTTTCCTTCTCCTGTAAAGTCCTCAGTTTGGAGACCAGGTTTTGTTGTAACGGTAACGATGTGTGATTCTATGTTATGAGGACGTAATAACATAAAAGTCAGCACGTGCAATAGAGAGTGTCAGACAGTGACTTGCTTTGGAAGTCAGGAATATTTTGGGCTGCACTATGTGATGACAGGAATGTAAAGCGTCCCAGTGTTTGGTAACCTATGGCCGTCAGCTGTCAAAGATAATTCATCAGTGGTTTATGGCAGGACTGGCCAACTGCGGAGGGAAAGTTGGTACCAGAGTTGGGCACTCCTGGGGTATAAAAGGTTTCCTGTAAGTCATAGCTTACAGCCAGACAGAGTTATATTCACTGTTGTTTCTGTCTAAATCATGTACCTACCGTTTTTGGATATATCTGTAGCCTGCCAGTTTCATGCTTGCTTACCATAGTTACTGGTGCACCATCATGGCAAGATTGTCTCATAGAAAACCCACTACAAGTAAAATAATAAAAAAAAGTATTATACACTTATTAAGCTTTTCATATTTATCTGCGCCAAGGCAAATACATTATTCAATTGTATGGCACCTTTAAGGCCCCAAGATATCAACCTGGCTGGTACTGAGAACAAAGAAGCAGCCTCATCCAGCCACAGATGGTACATGATGCAGCTGTGACTCATATCCTAGCTATGAAGTGTATCTCTGTAAATATCATTTTAAGCATGCTGACATCAGCCCATTTACTTTTTTAAGCTAGTCTTTAAGCTTAAAGGAACAGCTCACCAAAAATCTAATGCACACCATTCCCCCCGTTTGTCTAGATGTAATCAATCAGTTGAGATAAGAGTGTGAGGGACATATTAAAGGCTTATAGAACCTTCACTAGATGTAATGTCTTTTTTTCTTAAACCAATTTATAAGATCTTACCACTCACACATCTCTACAAAAATGTTTTAAAAAAGGTTCTAGAAGTCTAGAAGGCCTCATTGCAAGAACACCTAAGCATGAAAGCAAGGTTTGTAAGACCTTTGAGTCTCTGTGCTGTAATTAGATGAGTCAAGCATATGGTATCAGAAACCTGCCAGAAAATAGAAGTGACTAAAGTGTTGGTTGCTGATTTCTTTCCATTTTTGCATATTTGTCTTCTATTTTGGGCTAGATGTAGCTAGGAGGATTTCTGCTGGCTCTGTTGGACCCAAATCTGAGCATTCCAGCTATGTAAAGTGGGCTAAAATGTATGAAGAAACAGGACACTGCACAGCAACCAAAAAAGGGCTAAAATATGAATCTTAGGCTTTGATACTCCAGGGTCTAAATATGTCCTTTATGTCCACAGTGAGATCCTAATAGAGAAAACTTGGACCAGAAGTGGCCGGTCTACCAAATTCTTCCAAGAGCACAGTGACAAATCATCCAGGAAGTCACAAAAGGACCCAGGCGAACGTATAAGGAGCTGCAGGCCTCGTTCACCTCAGAGAAGGTCAACATTCATGATTCAACCATAAGGAGACTGGGCAAAATGTTGTCACAGGGGCGAAGGGAAGGATGAAACCACTGCTAAGCAAGACCATAAAGGCTCATCAACCCATTTATAATAATGTTTTGTGGACTATTTGGAATTGGAACTGTGACAGCTTTCAGCATCCAAGCACATGGAGAGGTTGACCAACAACAGGTCAAGGTCAAAGAATCTGTTTTATTCGGAAATTTTGGTCCAGGAGCATCATCCAATCAAGCCGAGGAACGGGTGAAAATCCCTCTCAAACTATGCAAAGCTGGTAGAACCATACTCCAACAGGGACTCAATGCTTAATTGTAGTTAATCTAATCAAATCCCTAAACCAGATAAAGGGAGAAACATTATAAACTAAATTATCCACCACTGAATATCTATGTTTATGTATTTAAGTATATGATTCTAAATAAAGTCAGGTGTTCCATTTAAGAAGGATAGTAATCATGTGTCCCCTTAGCCGTGTAGTATGCAGTATCAGGGTAGTTTCAGGTGGTTCATGCAGCAAGGCAATGAGACCAATACAGAATGTTGTGGAAGGACCAAAATAAAGCAATTCCACCAACATCACTGAGTTTCTTCCTTGTAAGGAAGAAATGGGCCCACATTTTCTCCAATCCATTGTATAGGATTGAATGCCATTTAACAGAAATGTCTGATTGAAGTTGTTGCTGCTGAAGTTACTGAAATCTAGTGTTAGATAATGGTCTGAACTCTATTAATGGAACTGAAATCTATTTTGTGCTCAATAAGTAAATAAAAAAATATATATATATTTGCTTTGTCATTTGTTTAATCGTGTTCTCTTCATGTTTTGACAGTTTTAGGGTTCACAATGAAGATCTAATCACATTTCAGGTCGAATTTAGGCAGAAATTCAGACAATTAAACTGACATTTAAGGAAGACCTGCACCTCTTTCTCCTTTTATTTATACCTAACTTTGCTAGTTCAGACCATGCCATCAGCATATGACAACTTAGGAGGAAACTGTAAGAGAGAACTCTGGATTTTGGCCTGGAGATCCAGGGGCTTCTGCGTGTGGTAGGACGCCAGTCCATCCTCTCTGATAAGTGGAGCCAGGAATGATACATTTGCTAAAGTTAAAGGGAGGGGGTGGGGTGGTGGACAGTTGCGAAGACCTGTCATAGACACGTGAACAAGGTAGAGATGGCATTTATAGGACATTAGACGAGGAGGAGGGGCTTCAAGCATGTTCCTCCTCCCAATTTTTTCCACATCAGCCAAAGAAAAGACAAGATTACCATTAGCCCATTTGTTTTTGCTGTTCAGATAAACTGCAAAAATTGCCCGCTCATAATCAGCTGCAAGATAAAACCAACTAAAAGGCAACTATATGCAAGTCATCAGGCACGGACTACTTGAACTAGACATCCTAGGGACTGCAGGAATATAATAATACTACTATTACTAGTAATAAACAATGTAATAAAAAAAACCCAAAAAACTAATGTAAACACATAACTGAGAACCATTCAGATTCACACACTACACTGTTTAAAGTGAATGCCTTCATGTTCTATGTAGCAAAATTCCAGAGTTGGTCTTCTGGTAATGCAAAATCTCTACTCTTTTTTGAAGACATTCTCCATTGAAAGGAAACTCTGGTCCAGCACTAGCTTAATTCCTGTCTGGGAAAGTGATCCCTCACCAAGATCAAATGTATCTCAATTTATTATTAATTTAGACAGAAAACAATCTTCTCAATAAACAATTTAATTATACGTTGAGCTGTACAAATGCTTCTCATGTCAGAAAACACATACATACTCAATGAGTTATTATTCACTTTGTAAAAAAAGTGATCGTACGTGCTGTGCATAACATCAGTAAGAGATCATGGTTTACTGACCGTCTCAGAAAGTTCTCCCTGAACAGAATTCAAAATAGTGTGATCAGGGGCCGCAAAATGTGTCTCAGTCTGTATGCAAGCGAGCACAGAAGGCACATGGCGGAGAGCACTTGTTGCCTCTGGAGCGCTTTATGTTTCTCTCTGTATACTTGTAAAAGAGAGACAATAGAGAACCATCATCAGAGGTGCTGGGTCCCATAGGGTTCTGTGGCGATAGGACTGGTCTCCTGAGGTGCAGGCTGGCTTTGCAGGCTGTGATCTTCACCATTTAGACTCTTGCGACAGACAGGGCAAGTATCGTGCTGTGGACAAAGAGTGAAGACCATGTTTCCAACAAGCTCGTTGTAGAATTCTTGTATTGAACAATATTGTCATGAGCCAAATTAACTCTATACCTCGAATACATTCCCATTGGTTGCCAGTTTATTAAGTATATCGACTTTGTATATATACAAACTGGCCATGTTATCAGACATACAACCGCTAGGTTTACATTTACACACTGTAGCCCCTCTGCTGCTTTACAAATCATCAATGGAATGGGACCACCATAGGACCACAGCAATTTTTATTCTGCATTATAACTGCTGGGACCAGTGGTCCTGTGGTATGAAAGTGACCAGTAAAAAAAAGGCTGAAAGGATAATGGACACTAATAAGCTGTTGTCTGTATGTGTCAGGGCTGGGTCTATGTTGTTTTCCATGATTATTATTATTATTATTATTATTTCAAATGTCACTCAGTTCAAATGCTACTTCAAGGCAAGGCAGTGAGACTCATCTTTGTATTACTTTACTAGAGAAAGCCACTAAACTGATAACAAACACCGTAAAGAACAATGCTGTCTGCCCGGGCTGAAATCCCTCTCCTTTCTACAGATATGACATGTCTGAAAGCTGCTGTGCTTGGCTCTCACCAGTTGTAACCAAGGCACAATGCAGTCACTGTGAAAACAGTGCAGGCAGGGCAGCTGTCGGACCGATTCCCCTACCGAGAACTCCTCTCTGCACACGGGACATTCCAGACGACATGCTGTGGGACAGAGAGAGAGAGAGAGAGAGAGAGAGAGAGAGGCATGAGAGAGCGCTTGGGAGAATAAACTTGGGTAAGCAATATGTTCAAAAGAAGAGTGACTTCAGTACTGACCCAAGCTCTTGTGTACATAAATACAAAAAAAAAAAAAAAAAAAAAAAAAAGGCTGTATCAAAGTCTATGCACTTGGATGAGTTGGAAAAGTTAGTTTATGAATTCAGGACCAGTGGGGGGCACTAAGAGCCTTCCAGGCCTTCAGAAAAGCCCTAATCATTACTGGGAATGGGTAAATACATGTCTGCAATACATGTGTCCAATTAAGATTTTTGTATCATTATGAGTGGTATCTGGGTGGATACAACTAAGCCAGCTCTCCAATTGGTTTCGACTCCATTGGTTGGTAGAACTGCAGGCCTAACGTATTAGCTAAACCACCAAAGATACATATGATCTGGCAGAGGAATCCCCTGGTCGTGGTTATTTTCAGTGGGTGGGGCCAGTTTCATATGAACTAACCTCATTCTAGGTTCCTGCAGTGGCAATAACACTTCATAAATCAGTGGGGTAGTGATCGCTTAGCGGTTAGAGTTTCAGGCTATTGATGACAGGATTGTGGGTTCGACACCTGGGCTCGGCAAGCTGCCACTGTTGGGCCCTTGAGCAAGGCCCTTCACCCCCTTTGATCCCTGGGCACCACAGCAATGGCTGCTCACCACTTGTGGCATGTGCGCTTACTGTCCACTGTGTGTGTTTCACTGGCGTGTATGTGTGTGTTGGCTTGTCTTGTCTTGTCATTGATGCACAGTCTTTTACAAGCTTTGAATGTCCATGTTTAATCTAGAACAGGGTTTGTTACTACATCATGCCAGAACTGTTTACTGTTGTGCCGTTCGTCATCCCAGGCGTTCATGGGAAAGTGGCAAAGTGGGAGGTGATTTCAGCCTTTAGTAAATGGGCCACTGCCTTGGCCCCTCCTTGTCCCTTTACTGTTATGGCTTTAGCCATGTTCAATTGAGGGCTGTCAAACATCCTCTGCTGAGAGCCAATATAAAATTGAAACCCCTGTAGTGTATACACCGCAGAGTGAGTCGCACAGTGCAAGCTGCATAGTTCTGGTCAATGGAAACATTGATTTTTTTTTCTTTGAATGATTTTTAATCATTTACATCTGACATTCCTATGTATGCAAGATAGCATATGTCACTGCTTCACTACAAAAGAAAAATAGTATCATACTTTGTGACCTTACTGCTAAATGAATAAGAAACTGCATTGGATATGGACTGGTCATTTGATCAGTATTTAATCTGTTTAATCTGCTCAGTATCAGTGCTGATACCGATTCACTATATCAGATCAGTGCATCACTACGAACAATATGCTCACTCCTAAAGACCCCCGCCCTCAGTTCACACTGACTGGCTCTACAGGCCGTACAAGCCTTTGAGAGACTGTCAGTAGTCGGCAGAAGCTGGAAAATCCCTTCTGGGAAACCGTCAAGAAATGTGTGGGTGGGTCCTTTTTTTACACTGCGCTGCTTGAAGGATGGTGTTGCATGCAATGACTCAGGAGATTATGGGAACTCACCAGCCTGTTCTGAGGAAACGTGGACTGTAGGGAGGGATGAGATCATCTCTTTCTCTGCAGGCGGTGGACCAGCGCTCTCTGACTGACCCAGCAACTGCAGGACAAAAGGATGCCAGAAAAGGACAGAATTACATACATAATTCATGTTCTTTTAGAACACAGAAAAAAAGTAAAGAGAACATTACCATACTTGACGGGAAAGTCCAAGACTCATAAAGGTGTTATAGGTATAGGTGTATATATAGGTGTTTAGGAGATAAAGGAATCAGGGGAAATCAAAGAGTTTCAAAATCATTGTTAAACTTGAACCATTCCCAGTGTTTACATCTGTTTATGTAAGCTAAGCTGCAAAACATTTGGAGCCATGCAAACCAAAATACACAGCCATATCAGAACTGTATGACCGCCTACCATTTTAAAGTTTTATTTCTGACTGAACCTGGATTTTCTCCCCAGTTTGGATTGCCAGTTACCCAAACCATACATATCCTCCCCCATCACATGCAATGCTACTGCCACTAAGAGGGTGAAGACGGACAAATGGTGAGAGCAAGGCCAATTGTGCTCTCTCTGGGCCCGGCTGCCGATGGCTAGCAGCATGACTGGGATTCGAACTAGCGATCTAGTCATAGTGACAGCGCCTTATTCCGCTGGACCACTCAGGGCCTCTATGATCATCTACCCCCAACTGTATTCGGTGATGGAAGGTGTTCATTATAGAGGTTAACTGGTCCACAGTGGTGCGTCAATTGCTCTGTATGACTTGCCAGAGTCGTTGTTCCTCTCTGGCATCAATGGGGCACCACTGTTATGCTGTTGGGGGCACTTCTTCACTGCAATGTGCAAATCTTTAAAACATACTACCATCCTTCGCCCACAGTCTTTGTCATATCAGATTATTATGGTTTGAAATTAAGTCGACCTAGGACCTCACAGATGGACCTGGCGACAAAAAACGGCTGTTGAAGAAAGACGCATGATGATAGGGTACTGTGTAAAAGGTGATAGCATCTCGGAAACCGCTTGCTTCATGGTGTGTTGTAGATCTGCTGTAGTGAAGGTGTACTGAGAATGAATTTTTCACACCATGACTTCCTTCCAACAGCATAACAGTGGTGCCCCACGGGCCATTGATGCCAGAGGGGAACGACGACTCCGGCAAGTGGTACAGAGCAACCGACCAGTTAACCTCCATAATGAACATCTTCTGTCACCTAATACAGTCCATGGCACAACATCTCGCTAAAGGTTTAGATCCACTCATTCACACTGAAGCTGTATGGAGTGTTTTAAGGATCTCAGACTGCTGTTTTAAGAGGCACAATGCAGTTTAATGCAGTCAAAAAATAAATATAAACCATGTTTCTAAAAAATGCATGATATGCCCACTTTACTGGAGCAATGTGAAAGAACTGAGGTGTGTAGGAAATTATTATGGAGGTCCTCATCTCATCAGTCAATGTAGTCAGCACTGAAGTCACCCACCTGTGTAATGACAGCATCAAAACCTCCCTGTCCCCAGGCATAATCTCCAGGGTTTGAATGCAGCATTCCAGTCCTGAGCAACAAGACTGTGGTTAGAAATTACTGTGGTTAGGCCCAACAGATACAGTGCATGTAAAAAAGTGTGGCCCCCCTGTCTGAATTCTTAAATATGTGCATTTTTCAAACACTGAAGGACATTATAGCATGAACCAGTACTTGATTTAAAAAAGTAAATAATTGCCCTTTCCTTTCAATAGCTGGTATTTCAATAGCCCCCATCAGACAAAATAAATGCAACCAAAACTGGCAATTAACCCCCCCATTCATAACTCCCCCTGTACTAGCAATGCTCCCAAGGACTTAAGAAGTCCCCTCTGATACATGTCAAGCCAGCCACCACCTCTTTTCAAACTGGGCAAACGGCACGCTCAGAGGAAAACGCTGGGCCCTCAGCTCCACCGGACCAGCTAACAGACACCTGTCTGTCAGGCAACATCGCTTCAGAGTGATGAGAGGAGCGAGAGCTCCATCTACCAACCCGAAGAGAGCATGGCAAATTGTGCTCCCTTGGACTCTGGCTGCTGATGGCAAAGCGGCATGGTTTGGGATTCAAGCTTGCGACCCCCTGGCCACTGTGGTAGCACATTCAAAATTTCTTATGTTTTAACCATCGTAAGGTAGACCTGCCTGAAAATTTCTTGAAGCTTTATTGGATACAGAGCAGATCTTGCAGTCCCCTCAGTGGTAGCAAGGCATCCCCAAATCATCACACTACCACAGTTGATATAAAGTTCTTCTTTTGTAAAGCAGCGGTAGGTTTTATGCAGATATAACCGGGCCTAAATCAGCCAGAAAAACTCCACTTTAGATCCATCTGTCCATAACACATTATCCCAGACCTCAGACCCCAAACAAATGGAGTATTTCTATTCTTCTAAGTTAGCAATGGATGCCATGCTATAGTGCTATAGACTCCATTCTTGCCTGGTGCTCTTTCCTAGCGGTTGAGACATCAACACTGACCCCAGCTAGGCAAGAAAGGCCTTCAGTTCGATTTTGGGAGGTTGCCCACACATGGGAAAATTGACAACTGGGACAAGCTTTCTCCATTTCTCCACAAATTCAGACATTCAGACAAGGGGTATACTTTTTCCACTTCACTGTGTTTCAGCTCAGGCACGAGGAAACAGATTAGGGCTGTCACTATTACTCAGTTTAACAAGATTATTCAAATAGTGAATCCTTGTCTCTTAGTATAGCAAAGTACATCATCACTGTCCAGTAAAAAAAACGTTTCTCCAAAATTATGACTTTACAGGAGAAGACAAAAATGTTCTCAACTCTGAATAGAAGTTCAGTGTAAAGTAAGAGTTTACACCAAGTAATTAAGAGCATTTCTATTCACACAGTGTGCAGCTACAAGGTCCAAGCAACGGAGAAAATTAAAAACAGACAAAAACTGAGATACATGTTTTTCACTGGACAGCAGCACGATGCAGTCTTGTGCATAAGTTTGGCACTTCAGGCCAGGTCTTTTTTATTAAAAAGTAGAAACCCAGCTCCTGCAGGTAATCCACTTTTTCCTTGGGTGCAAAAATGGGAATACCCCCTAGACAGGTTGACAGTCAATTGCAGGGTGCATCACACACCTATTTGCTCATATACTAATATAGAGGCATTTTTGCATAGCCATAATCAATATTAATCAATAATCACGATTTTTCTTTAACCCTTGTACTAGCACTCATCAAACATGGGCTCCATTAAGCAACTGTCTGAAGATCTGAAAATGAAAGTAATTGATGCCCACAAGGCAGAAGAAGGCTAAAAGAAGACAAGCCAAAAGCGTCTCAGCTTGTGGTTTAATCAGTGTGGACTGTTAAGAAATGCCAGTTCAGGGGAACCGTTGAGGCAACTCTCAGAGAGAACGGCTCGTATGCTTGTAAGACAAATCAAAACCCCCCTATGACTGTTAAGAACCTGCATGAAAGTTTAGCTGAGTCAAGAGGGTGGTGCACCGGTTCAGCGCGCAGAACCCCTTGCACAAACAAAATCTTCATATATGAATCATAAGAGGAAAACCTCAACTGCAACCTCATCATAAAAACTCTGCCTGAAGTATGATATAGAACATCTAGAGAAGCCGGGTGGGTTTTGGGAACACGTGGACTAGTCATTAGTAGTATACCACAAGTGGAGGGAAGAGTGTATTCTAAAAAATACCAAAGAACAAACCATCTGTGAACAAAAACAGCTTCTACAACAGGAACATGGCCCAAAATATACCACAGAAATCTACCTAACCTGAAGAGATGCAAACTGATGCAAACTGGCCAACACAGTCCCCTGACCTAAGCATCCAACTACAAGAACTGAAACTTTATCTGGCATCTGTAAACTGGAATTTCAGCTAAAGGGTGTATTAAGTCCTGACTTGTGTAAAGGGGTCATGCCGTTTCCACAGGCCACCCTGGTGATATCATTTGCTGAAAATATTATACACTTTATAATATAAAGTGCTTTCTCCAAATTCAACACAAACTACATCACTTTTAATGACGACTGCAGTCTCTGCAGATTTATTCATCCCCTTCATGGCAAGCATCTTTAGTACTTAGTAGAGCACCCTTCTGCTGTTATGACAGACACCAGCTTCTGGCTGCATTCCTGAGGAATCTTAGCACATTCCTCATGGGCAGTGGTCCAATAGTTTTCTTGGATTTGCTGCTGCAACCACCTTCTGCTAATCCCACCAAAGATTTTCTGTGGGGTTCAAGTCAGACGACTGTGACGACCACTCCAAGATCTTCCAGGACGTCTTCTGAAACCAAGCCTTGGTGAACTTGGTGAGGTATGCTTGGGATCATTGTCGTGTTGGAAGGTCCAGTGAAGGCCCAAGCTTCAGCTTCCTCGCAGAAGGAATGAAGATACTTGCCTTAATCCATCTTGGCCCTTCTATGCTGCAGAGCCCCTGTGCCAGAGGAAGCAAAGCAGCCTCAGAGCATCACCAAGACACCGCTATTCTTCAGCGTAAGCAGGGAAATCTTTTCAAAGTATGCTTCATTCGGTGTCCTTCAGACATAGCCCATATCTCAAAACGCCTGTGACTTAAGCATACAGGAACTTTTCTTGTGCTTTTGGGTCAGTAGAGGTGTAGGAGGTGTAGGAATGTTTGTAATGGGTGCTGAATAACTTCAATCCCAACTGTATAAATACCCCTTGTAATGAATGCATTTAGCTACTTTAAGTTGCACGCTTTGCTGACACGGATGTGCAAATGATAAACATAAACCTATTGGCACCATGCCTAATGCCAGGTGTGGGCTATTAAAATGATGTCAAAAAGTGAGAAATGGCAAAAATGGAGGTACAGGGTATTTTATATGACAGGGACAGGGAATCTTTGGCCTCGGACTACTCAGTTATCAACTTAATCGATAGGTTCCTTAATTACTAATTTAATCGATAGTGACAGCTCTAAAATAGACCCCAAAAGACATGAAAAAACATCAAACCACCTACCATGCTGCTGGCTGAGAATTCATAGTACCAGAGTTGGTGAACAGGCCAGCCAAGAACTGTTGAACAATTCTTAACAAGAGAAACAAGATCAGGTCATGTGCATTGTTTGGATATAGGCTATAGCATGAGAAACCTCGAACAGAGTGAAACTAATCTTGTGTGTTTTTGTTAAATCCCCCAGTAAAGCGCAGAGTAAATGATTACAGGCATTATAGGAGCCTGGTAATTGACCTAATCTGGGTAATTAAGGGATCGGACAGAACAAAAAGCAGACAAAGCTCTGGTTATCCTCCTCGTCTAAGTTTAGATCCTCTCTGTGTAATAGACAGCTTGAGCCTTTAAAGCAGTTAGAAGAGCATGGCTGACCCTGGTATTCTTAGACAAGCGCAAAAAAAAACCTTACCTTAACCACTGTAAACTGACATTGTAGTTCTTTATAGATACAGACATAGGGCAGAAATGCAATAGGATGAAACTGCCTAATTACGTCGTGGTGTTCAAACTTCTTTAACTCTGCATGCTGTATACTGCATAAATACCGAGAGTTTACTTAACGCATCTGTACCCACCCCTCCACTGCTGGTCCTCGGTCTGTTCGGGAGTGCCTCCCCTGACTGTGCTGCGGAGGGACCGGCTCAGGAGCCACGGCTTCTGAAAGCTCTTCTAGACCAGCTACCGGCCTCAACGTCTCGGGAGGATGATCAGCCACCGTCTGCACAGCAGAGCTCCCATGGAGTGATTCTGAGCCAGAGACAGCGGGGTCGGAGAGGAGGGCAGAACGTTCCATGAAGAGCAGCTGCCACAACTGATGACGAAAAAGACAAGTTCACAGCAAAGATCACCCAAAGCAAGGTTACACAGAATATGAGCCAGAAACAGCAGCAATGTAATCAGAGAGAACTGAGATGCAAAGGTTTGGGTACCCTGGTCAAAAATGTGTCAGTGTAAATAGCTAAGCGAGTAGAAGATGATTTCTTGAGTTGGCTTCATGGAAGTGACGCTATGAACATCAAACACTGATTATGACTTTTTGACAGGTGCCGCTGCACAGTAGAACAGTGCACCACCACTTCAGAGTCTGCTAATTCTTCATGAAGGGCTTTTGCCTTACTAGCAATCCTATGAGCAGTTCTCTGGAATGGTTTTCTTGGCCAGGCCTCAACTTTCTTCCAGACCTCAACTTGACCTCCACCATTTCCGTTAACTGACATTTATTTATTACTTTACAAACTATGGTGGTGACTACCTAAAAAAAAAATTCCTATCTGTAGTATTCCCATGTAAAAGGGAGAACAGCATCTCCGTCATTACCACTCCACGTCATCATTTTAGGACTATTAAAGACTAAATGCAAGCATTAAGAACACAAAAAAAAGACTGTGCACTCAATACGAGGACAGATCTCTCATGCAATAACTGTCCTTGTTTCTCATACGTGAGCTGGAAAAGGAGACTTTCAGAAAAGCCTAGGAAAGAAAAGTTACCTCAGCAAACTGCGAGGCCATGCCATCACTGCCCACGACTCCATCAGTCGCAACTCCTCCACTCTGTAAAAGGCTAAAGTACAACACCCATTCGTTTCAAGTCACACACACAAAGAACTACATTAACAACCATGAAGATTTCTGGTATATTAGATGTGTGGTGTTGACAAAAGGCCGGCTAACTGTCCTAGAAACATCATTTTCACACACTGTTGGCACAAATGCAAACCTCTCACCTAGAGTCCTCAGTCACCTCCTCAATGAAGCCAGACTCACACCTGGGGCACTGAAACTCCTGTGTAGATGATTAGCAAGTGCTTTATGCATTGCCCTTTACTCACATCTAAAACAGCAGAACAACGTTCAAAGGGATAACTGCATGTAAAACGTAGGCACTTTACTCCAAAAGTAGTTGATGAGCCAAGCTATGCTTCTTCAGCTGTGCACTGGAACTAGCTATACATGGCTAATGTAGCCAACAAGGACTCACTGTTAGCGACTCATCTTAGATTGATTAATTTTAGATGTATTTTCTATATGTATCTAGTGTCTATAAAATGCATGAATTTGTTTATACACACTCACAACAAATAATTATGCTCTTTTAAGGTTTGGTGAGTTGGCTATGTTTTAGTTTAGTAGTTTAGTATGTATGTGTGTTAGCTAAATACACAGTTAGTAGATGTTTTTATTCATACACATTCGCAAGGCGAGGTTGATTTTTGATCAGATTTGATTTAGGTATAGTCTGATAACCAGTACTACGTTGGATCAATGGTAAAAGATCGATGATAACGTTGGGCGCAATGAGCTGACCGGGAGATCACGTGACAGAGGACGCGCGCGCTCACTCCGGCGATTTAAACAGACCCGAACGGCCGTTAACAGCCAACTGCTGCCTCTGAGGTATGAGGAAAATATTCATATTAATTAATTAATTCATTCATTCATTAAAATAAATAAAAATATATATTTATATAATTTATATAATTGTAAATTATTTTAGCTAAATTACCTTTACATTACTGTGGCAAAATGCGTGGTCGGGACTGAAGATTTTAGCTAGCTAGCTAACTAGCGGCACAACCAGGCATTTTGACTTCAGCTGTTAATGGAAATGCATTAGCTAGTTTTATTGCTTGCACCTAAATTACCTTTACATTACTGAACAGTTTAGCTCTACAGCCCAAAATCTATAAAACAAAAAAATCTTCAGTCACAACCAGGCATTTTGTCTTCAGCTGTTAAAGGAAATGCATTAGTTTCTGTAGCTAATTGCTCGGCTAATGTCCGGCTGGTGCAGCATGTAGCTACACTAGTTTGCCATTTCTGTCGTTTGCATGGGGAGCTTGCCAGCCAGCATGGGCTGTTTTTTTCATATTGCCAAGCTTTTTGGGTCCTATAATAATTAGCTATGTTTTGCCTTGAACGCGCTGTAGGTTCCTGTAATGCGCCGGGTTGCTTAGGTTGAACAGGTTTGACAGTCAAGCGCTGCGCCTCCTGATTTGGCACATGAACATTAACACACAGGGGAGAGTGTGTGAGAGGGGACCAGCCTCATGCAGGGCAAAATATTACACGTGGATATTTGATGTATTTTATGTTGTAAGTAGTTTTAATGGTCAAGATTCATAGTTTGCACCATTAAGTTGTTTTTAGTAGGTAGTATAAAGGTGTGCATGTTTCCTATTGTACTGTGCTGATGTTCACTGATATCTCTGAAATTTTTAATAGCTACATTGGACTGTTTTCACTGAAATTAGCTACCTTTGCTGTACAAAAGGCAGCGTTGATTTATCATCTTTTACAGCAGAAATATTGTTGTTGTTGTTGTTGTTTTGGTTATAATTTCAGGGCTGTTTCAATATTAAGTTTCAGTGAATATCATCATCAGCTTGGACTGGTGATTCAGTGAAGGTAATGTTGACAGTTTAACATTGCTTGAACATATTTTCTGTGACTGGTTGCAATCTGGTGGTGGTCGCGCTCGTCCTTCAGCGGGCGGGGTCTGCAGCGAGCGCGTGCGTAGCGGCGTCAAAACAGCTGCGAACAGTAGGTCCCCGTCAGCGGGTGTAGCGAGGGCCACAGCTCGCCCTCATGAATGTGCTCGCAGGCGCACAGCTGACCGCCCCTCTGTCCGCGGCTAAATATGGCAACGATGTCACTCCCAAACTTAGATCAGACCGACCCCGCGGGGCAAAACAGGACCACTGTAATATCCTACCTTTCTGAGAGTGTGGCGAGCAGACCGAGCACAGTGCTGTTTATCCCTCCCGGTGTTTATCGGCTGGCTGTAGTTAAAGTCTGAATACGGCTGAAGTGTAAGGATCAGATCATCAGACGGGCTGCTGCTCGTTCAGAGACCCCCTGTGTTAAACAGCCAGGACACCCCGCTCCCACCCCACACGACCGATCATAAAGCAGGTGCGGCGGAAACTCACCGGCAACTTGGGCTCCACTTCACTCTTACAGCAGTGACAGAAAAAACTGTGTCGAGGACCAGCGGCGGCCTCCGCCATCTTCACTGCCCAGCACGCGCGTACACACTCCTACATGCACACTCACACACACACACACACACACACACACACAGAGACAGACATGTGACGCGGCTCAGAAGGAGGGGTCGACTGTGAGCGGGGTCAAATCAGTGCACGTCGTCTGAGAATTAAAGGGTACATCTGATAATGCTGCAGTCAGGGGTCCCCCATTTTCTGGGTCTAAACCTGGGTTGGGGCACCACAATACAGGTAAATTCACCTCCACACTAAGCAACAGAACATGGCATAAGGTGTAACTGCTGATAATCCACAGCCTGGGGGACCATCTTAGCTCTTGGCAAGCCTAGAGTATGGGTCCGTTTGAGATGGCAGTCCAGCTAGACCAGCACGATTAATCTGACCAAGTTAGTCGGCCAGTATGACCATTCTGGTATACCTGCATACGATCTGCTTGATAAAGTTGGTCATACTGGTAGGCCATCATTTGAGTCCATCACACTCTTATGAACTATCCAGTTTACCAGTGTATGGTATGTTTTCACCTGGATGACCATTTAAGACCCTCTGAAATCAGCTACCAGCAAAAGCTGGTCTTGAGCTGGATTCTCTACATTAACCTACCTTCAACCTACATTAACTTACTTTCCTGCTACATAAACCAAGTCAAGACCAGCTTTTACTGGTTAAACCTTTTAGTTTTAGATGATCTAAGCTGGTCCTTGATGGTCGAGGTGGGTGAAAAGAATTTCATTGTAGTTTGATGGTTTAGCTGGTCTAGTAGTGTGACCAACTTGACAAAACTGGTTATATTTGATGGACACGTGTGGTCAGCAACTGCCCGGACTATATAAGGGGCATATTATGAAAACACACACTTTTTCAGTGCTGGTGCACATCCCTATCATGCCTACCAACCCACAAACTGAAATACAACAACCCTGTTACTTTTTTTCTGAGCTGCCCGGTTTAGAAAACATGGATTTCAACATACTGGAATTCACATTTGACTTCTGTTCCACGTCACACAGAGGCATATTAGAAACACACCTTGCCTCATCTGAGTTTTTCCACTACGATTACCGGTTGTGGCTCATGGATCATGTTAGCAGGTTAGGGCCAACAAGACAAAAATAAAGGATTTTGCATCACACTATACCATATGCCTATGTGTATATATATATATATGCCAATGTTTGCATGTTTCTGGTCAAAATATCAGTTACTGTGAAGCTAAGCAATAAAAAATAACCTGTACACACTCCTACACAGACACAGTTTACCGGTTTATGGTATGATTTCCAAAAGGCATGAAGTAAACGTTTGGGCACCCTGCATGATCAGCTCCTTAGGCAAGTATCAAAGCTTGTGTGTTTTTAGGTTGTCAAGCATGCACCGCTCCTTCGAGTTTTTTGAGGGCCATGGCAAAACCTTCAGCTTCCGCCACTTGAAGCTTGTTGAGGATTATGGAGTTTGTTTAGGATTATCCCGCTTTATTCAGTTGTTTGCTTCTCTACCAATGTAACGTTCCCAATGTCACAAGCCCAAAGCTTGATTGATCCATCCTCATGCTTAACAGTTGGAGAGGTGTCCATTCATGAAATTCTGCACCCTTTGCTCATTTTAACATCATTACTTCACAGTTTAGATGCTGAAAACAGAATTTTGTGGCAAAGATGCAGCTTTCACCACTCCAGAGTCTACTGAATGTTCCAAAAGGTCTTTCGCTGGAAAATGGGATTGGTTTTGATTGGTCATTCTAGCAATCCCATTAACAGTTCTCGCTGGAAAGTCTCAGACCTCAACTTGACCTGCACTATTCCTGTAAACTGCTCAAAAATGTCCTCTTTAACTTCAGTTAATTTTCTACTTACTAAACTATTTACATCAGCCATTTTGACCACAAGTGCCCAAACCATTGAACACTATGTTCATGTATGTATGTATGTATGTGTGTTATATATAGAATAATAATTTGGGTGTTTTGTTTTTTTTTTGGGGGGGGGGGGTGCTCATAACACAGGCCATTTTTTGTTTTGTTTTTTTTAAACAAAAAGTAACACAGCCACACCAATCAGATCTGACTTTAACATCAAGGTGATCATGCTGAAACGAGCTCAACACAGCAGATGCAAATACATTACAACACAAACACCAGGAATCACGTTGAATTTGTACCTCAGATTCAAAATTTGATCAAACCTGACACTGCATTGTTACATTCCTACAGATAATCATTTTTGGTTACCCCTTTCAATTTGTTCCAGATCTGCAAGCTCTGAGAATATGCCATTTCACTGATGGTTTAATACACATCCACTCTCTCAAACAGTTATCGCCTCGGCGAGCACATGTTCTGCTGTAAAAACTGTAAAATAAAGTCAGCTGGGGTTGCTTTTATTTACTCAAGCATAAATGATCCTTAACCCACTGTTTACAGACACAACACAGAAGGTAATCCTATTCTTAGAGGCAGTCTTTTTTTTTTTTTTATTAAAACAAATTAACAGCATTGACAAACAAGACGAGAACATAGCCTACAGCTACAACCAATATCAAAAACACCCAAAAAATAACACTTATTTGGAGATATACATTTGGCATTAGGCAAACTCTTAGACTGGCATTCTCTGCTGAAGTTAAAGAAGGACAGAAAATGTTAGTGCTTACAAAGCCGACATTAATATGTACTTGTGTATATGAACAGGAGCCTGGGTGCTAAACTGATGGCAGTTTGCTTTGCTCTTGGCCAGTGGAACAGCCTGGGTCTGAGACTGATCCACTGTCCCACTCATGCTAAATCATGGCGAATCAATTTACAGCCGATAGATTGACTCTTCCTAATCAATTCTTGATTTTCTAAGTGAAAATCGGTCGCATCCTCTAATAAGACACACTTCTACTCTGTGTAATGCGCATTTACTGTTGATTTATTGAATCTGCCAGAAACATTGCATGTACAAAAAATAAGAAAAAAAAGAAGCTATGGCACATAACAGTTTAAATTTGGTGAATAAATAGGAATAGGCCTAAAATGTGCAGCAAAATTCCTGCTAAGGATTTGCCCACTTATTTAGACTTCAACCAAATCAACAAAATGGGTAATTTCCACAAGGGTGGCTTGACTCTTTCAGGACAATACGAAAGCAGGTACTTTCTCTTGGCAAATGACTGGCAAGGCTTCATCTTTGGCGTTTAGAAATGCCTTCAAAGTTAGCCACAAGTCAGAGGTCCAGTAGCACAGTCACGTTAGTCCTACATGCAAAGCATTTTCACAAAATGTCAATCTGACAACTTGTTAGGTCTCCAGACTAGACAGTGTCTGGCAAATATAAGGCTAAATGTCAGGTGCAGGAGCGAAGCACACTGCCAGCAGTCTTCAATTCCACTTGGCCATTTATCTTTTATTAATAAATGTAAAAGAAAACAGAAAAAAAAGGAGCCCACTGTTTGTTTTTTTACATGTGTGTTCTCAGAGTTAATTTTGGCAAGTCCTGTTAGGCCATAGAACAAAGTCATTCATTAGCAAAATGATCAAATCCTACAGAATGCAGCCTCAAAAACAAAATCATTGTCACACAAAAACCTTGTATCGCCATGTTTGCTGTTCTTCACTTTTTGACATAATGTGAAGCTGGCAGTTGTTCGTTCCAGTGTCAAAAGTTTATGATGAATGGACAAATAGAAATGCTCCAAAATGACAAGTGACTTCCATTTTTAATTCTTCTATGGAGATGCTGTTTTGGAGATAAGTGGTTTTTGTGTGACAGCAATGCTATTTTAATATATTTACACATTACTAGTTGCACAGACCTTTGTGGTGCGTTTTCTTCTTTAGGCTACATTCCACACTGCAGATCTATTTTTGTTGCCAGTAGTCACTTTTTTGTGTGAGCTCTTCAGCTCTAGTTTAACTCAGTGCTCTTCCTCAAGTCATGATCTAGCTCTTGGTGGTGGCATCCACCACGATTGCGTCATCATGAAGCTGAACTGTGATTCTATAGTATGATACGTACTGTAGTTACTCTCCCATGTTTTCCAACAGCATCACTTTACCTTACTGCTTAACAATCTTGCCCCCAAACCACTGAAAGAGCATTCATTACAATACAGAAGCCTGGGTAACTGCCTTATGGCCATCAAACAACTCTGCACCATATCTGTGTGGCCAGTTACCGTTCTGCCTTTTAGGCACCGTTTATGTGCCAACCTTTTGGCACAAATCGCTATAACATAGTGGTACGTCAGTTCAATCTGCTTAGTTGTGTTCTCCTAATGAATCTTTATGTAATAAATCTGTAGTGATCCACTCACACCTACCCCAAACAGTATATTCAAAATAACAGCTAGCAGGTTAGCAGTCCAGCATAGCTATTAAAGCAAATAAAGGGACAATTTCAGTTACATTTATCCTGAGCCACTATATCTCTATACCTTACACACGATCAGGAAGGGCTTAGTCTAAGTGTGCAGGCGTCTGTTTGGAACAGAGCTGGACTGGGAATATTATCAAGATCAATATCAATTCACTACATTCCCTGTTGGCTGTACCTGTTTTTTGTTTTTTTTTACCACTCCAGCTTCATCTTGCCCACTACCCACCCACCCCGTCAAAATTCTGCGCTCTTCATTCACTCTACCGGGCTCCTGTGAAAGCCCCCTGTGCTGCTGAGGTTGTGGCGCTCGCAGCTGCCTGGCGCACTGCCTGATTGGAAAATACTTCAGTGGCAAACTCAGCCTGGGCCTTCTGGAAGCTGGCTCCGGTCTGCCTGTACATTGAGTGGACCTGCAGGAAAAGAAAAATGCTTATTACACAGTTGATAGTGTAGTAATAATAATAATAATAATAATAATCTTTCAAAAAATAAAAAACATAAAAATACAGTTTAAATAGAGCTGAAAGTGCATTACAAAAAATAAACATAAAAACACACAAAATGAAAAATAAATGTTGAGTAAAACTAGAGATTGTTTATAAAAAAATCTATTCAATATCAGGTGTCTGAGAGAAAAAAAATATTATGCAAATTGTACCATTAAAATCTCAGTGTCCACAATCACAGCGAACAGGGGAATGAATCTGACACACTGCATGCTATGCTACTTTACATACAGTAAGACTATGTGCCTAGTGTTTGGCTGAGCAAGAGAATATGGCCCAAATCTGGTTTACAGATGAGGACGGTATGTTACAAAATTACAACGTGTCTGATGTGTCAAATTTCTGTTCGGTGTATCTAGTTCATGGCCAAATAGCTCATTTCCCCCACGTGCATTTAAAAGAGCCACTGGGTGGGGGCGCTGTGTGAGCTCAATGTTTTGTAAAATCACGCTCTGAAAACAGGTGGGAAAAAAACAAGTCCAAAGTAATTGCGACATGCAAACCTGGCCATCAGATGTGCCTGAAAACAGTTAAAACAACATTCCCTCAAATCTGTGCTCAGGCTGCAGCGTGGTGTTTAGCATGCTGGCTAACATATCTAAATACAGCTAGCTAGTTCTTCAGTTTACCCTCTTCAGCATGACCACTCCCATGGCGGCCTGGGCGGTGAAGAGTACAGCATTCAGTAGCATGATCACTCCAACGGCAATATTAATCTTTAGTGCATAGAGACCCACTATCCATCCACTGAGAATGTAAGACAGAGGGAAAGAAGGGGAGGCATTGGTAGAGAGCAGTTACACCAGGTATAATAGCAGCTGAAACACATCAGAATAACAGGAGACCAAACTACTGTAGATTTGTGAAACACATTTGGACCCTGAGGGGCTACCTGCCCTGCACCATTCACCTCACCTGAAGCCCCAGCCAGGGATCCCAATGGTCATGATGACGTAGACGACCACTTGGGCAAAGAAGACGAAGAAGAATGCAAAGAAGTTGAAAGAGCTGTCGCTCCTGTTGAGAAACCAGCATTGAGATCCATGCATTAATATTCAGTAATGGCTATTAATGGCTAGTAATACCTCTTTTCAAATGCAGTAACCTTGCCTAGTCACTGATGTTGCTCTGTGCTTCAAATGTAACGGAATGCTTGCCAAGCCCCGGTATGGTCGGCGGTACATACCTGAAAGCTTTGTACACAGGCCTGTACCAACAGACAAATGAACACGGGGCAAAAAGCAGAACCCAGAGGATAGCCAGACCCAAGCCCACTCCACCATTGGTATCCACACAGAACAGAGACAGGCATGATATGAAGTTAAACAACAGAATGCCAGCTGAGACTGTAAAGAAAAGAAAGGGAGAAAGAAGAAAAATAAAAGTCATTGACAACAGACATGGAAAAGATTCAAGAATAAATATAAATGACACATCCTCATGTTCCACAAGTAAATCTGCATTTTTCTGACCTCTAGTGATATATTAAAGTTATTGCAAGCTGAATGGCAGTGATAAACTACACTCTGTCCTTTTGTAACTTTCTTCAGGCATTCAGCTTTGCGCACACACACACACACACACACACTGCAGTGGGACACTCTGGAGCAGCCACGCATTAGCCTTAGGTCATTGTGCTCAGTGACAAATATTACTTAGAGGTGTACAAAGCCCCCACAAGAAGGAAACAGGCTGTTGTGGCTGAATGCAATCAAATATGAATTGAAATGTTTCAACATCTAGCCTAAAGCCTTCTCAGAAGAGTATATGTAGTAATTGCAGCAAACACCCTGTTAATACCCTCAATTCCACAAGACACACTGGAAAAGCAGGTGACTACAACTGACTGGATAAACACTGAACAGCCATAACATTAGCACCACCTGCCTAATATTGAGTGTGTCCCCTTGTGCCTTCACAACAGATGTGACCATTCGAGGTGCCATGTGGCATCTGCCACTAAGATGTTAGCAGCAGATCCTTTAAGTTCTGCAAGTTGTGAGATGGGGCCTCCATGATCGCATCAGTGACCCTCACATGTCCATGACATTGTCGCTGGGTCACCAGTTGTCCTTTCTTGGACCACGTTTTGGTAGTTACTGTATACCAGAAAAAAAAATCTGCAAACTCTCTCTTATGTTCTGGAGATGTTCTGACCCAGTCGTCTAGCCATCACAGTTTCTAGACTGTCTCGGATTCTTCCCATCCGAGACAGTCTGCCCATCCATCCTGCCTCCAACACATCACCTTCAAGAACTGACTGTTCACTTGCTGCCTAATAATTATCCCACCCCTTGACAGATGCCGCTGTAGATGAAGAGAATCAATGGTTTTCCTCTTCCCCTGTCAGTGGTGTTAATATGACTGATCAGTGTATACTGTATATGAAGGCTGGCTCCTTTCAGAAGTCAATGGCAGTGCGCACATTCAGATAAACACACAGAGTCATCACAGCCTCTTACACATCCAGAAGTAGTACATGATGGTGACAGTGCGCTGGAATCCCTGGCTGATCTCCACATTAATGTCCTGGTAGAAGCAGGGCCCCATCGGACAGAAAGAGGGCAAAGGAGGCCAGTTATTCTGACGAGCTAAAAAAAAAAGAAGAACATCATTCCATTAATGCCATGTTCATCAACTGTCAGCTGTCCATTCGGTCCTTCCCTTTCACCCTTTCAGCTGGCTTTCATCCTCATCAATAACTTCCCTTCTTCCCATCTTTGTATAATACCTATTTATTTATTAGATACACCTATCTGGTATCTACACTCACTGGCCATTTCATCAGTTACACAACTATGGCTTACTGCAGCCCATCTGATGCTGTGTAACTCATCAATCAGTGGAAGTGGACTACTGGTGGGCCATTCTGAGCGCATCTATAATACAGATAGAGTAGTGTATGCTTTTTTTTTTTTTTTTTAAATACACTTTATACACTCTCTCTCTCTCCACTTTATCACACACATCTCCCTAAAGGCATATAGTTTGAGTCGGTAGCTCATCTCTTTCTGACTAGCTTGTATTACATCATCCTCTGGTCCTTCGTCAGCACTTTCTGCCCACAGCAAAAACAACGTCTGTCTGGATATTTTTAGTAGGTGGACCATTCTTAACTCAGCAGTGACACAGAGGTGTGTAAATCCTGCTTCATCTAATACACGTCCACCAGCAACACGCACTCTACCATGCCGCTAATATGTTAAAAACAGTGCCACCGCTAAAAATGATCCACCACCCAAATAATGTCCTGTCAGCGCTAATCATATGGGGGTCATTTTCCATTGATAGATGAGGTAGAGGGGCCTGATCAACTGTGCACCAACAGATGGGCTACAGTCAGTGTGTATGATGAATTAGCCACAAAGCTCCTTGTTCTATGTATGAGGGGTTCTCTAATGGATCACTAAATTAAAGAAACTAAATTATATATTATCTATTATATATATCATCACTGTCACACAAAACCTTGCCTCTCCAGAACACCCTTTTCACTTTTAATGGAAGATTTTATTAAGTCATTCTGAAGCATTCCTATTGGTCCATTCATCATGAATCTTAAAAACGATGTAAACAACAATTGCCAGATTCAGATGAAGTCTGCGCTATTAAGCCGATGCATCGTTTTAACATTATTTTTATTTCTTTTTTCATGCATTTAGATTTTCAGGTCTTAAACACGTTCACAGTTCATATAACACGCCCCTTTCCTCATTACCACTATGTAACAGCTTGATCAGGTCAGTTGTTTCTGGCCCCATTCAGCTCCATTAAAAGCTATGGTTTTAAAAAAAAAACAGTTGGGGCTCCAGCAGAGTCCGACTCTGCTGTGAAAGTATGAGAGAACCTGAAACTAGCACAAAACAAAAAGGTGGTTTGTACACGGGGGTACATACCATAGCAGCACTCACGCGACGCACAAGCACCTGAGGAGAAAACACACTGCTGCTATTCTAATCAGCCACCCTCGATGAGCCAAAAGTGTTGTTACAGACTATCAGTAGCCCTAGCAGTTTGTACAGATGTCCCCGTAAATACAGAGTTATATGCCTTAGTGTGTAATAAGCCTTTCTAGGTTAAGGGGTTTACTGTTGGCTATTCAAGATTAATGCCTGGTTTATACTTGACGCGCCTCGAAAGTCGCAAACGGTCCGAGTGGCTAAACTGACAGCACACTTCCACACACATCTCCTGTCTGGAGGCCGCTGCGCTGCCCACACAGAAGTAAGTTAAACTATGCAGTGGTAGCGACGCAGACGGCATACAAGACAATGGAGACCTGATACGTTTTTAAAAATGTGCCGCAAGCAACCATAAACACGTCTTTAAAAGAAGAACCCGCGCCTCTTCCGTCAACATTCACACAGCGCTATAGTCTAACGAATATATTTAGCCATTAGTTTACACCCCACTGCACTGCTGACCATTAAAGCGCTTGTTTAAGTCTACAGTTTTACACTTACTATGTAAACTTTTATTTACAGTTTTGTCAAAATGAAAGGAATTTTAAATGCTCAGTTTAACTTTTTTGGAGGAAAATGATTGGTATCGCTAGAAAAATAGTCATTAATGGCCGCCCTGTTAGCGATACACACTGCAATATTAAGTAAGACATCAGATTTCTGTGCGAATTTTCCCTTTGGATCAAGATAGATTTAGCATGAGGCATGATTTCATCTTACATGAAGTTGCAAATCCTGCGATGTGACGAATGTGCATGCACACATTGCAGTGACGATGCTAAAACGATATATTGTGCAACCCTACTCCGAAATAAGAGTTTACTGGACCTGAGAAGTATATAGTTATGACCCTCCTGCTCATGCATGTAAGCTATGAGCCTGTTGCAAACATTTTCAAACAGTGACTTGTGACCACTAGGTACTCCTTATTTTTGCTATTCTGCAAAAATGCCATCTACTGACACACCAGTGTATCGTACTGTATTTGGTTAAACACTACTGAGCTGTGCAGACCCTGGAGTAGTCCTGAATCAACACCAGGTTGAAGTGCCAGGTTCTTTGTGTACCCCTAGACTCCCATCTCCAACCTTTACTCACAGGATCCAGTGCTGCGGGACTGCGAGTCTAGCTCTCTCTCCCTCCTTTCCAGCTCCTTCGCTTTCCTCTCCAGCTCCTCCTGCTTCCTCAGGAGTTCTGCTGTAGTGGCGCTCACTGCAGCTTGCTTTGGGGAGACAGCGAGAAAGAGGTTATACAGTGTTTTGAACTGTGATAGATAACAACAGACTCACATTCTTTCACTTTCTCTGTTACTACCTTCTACGATACTAGGATCGGATATCGGTCCTGATACTAACAAAGTTAGCTGGATCAGGTATTGGATATCTAGGCCGATTCACTGGACCGATCCGTTCACTGAATGCTGCACTGCCGGAATTCTAGGCTGTTTAACTCAGGATGACGGTAACATACCGCTTTAAAACTTAGAAGTGTCCAAAATCCACAGATAACGTTTTTTCTAGAAATTCCAGATTGAAATCCCCCGTCAAATTTTTAAAGCCACAGTTTTTGCTGTTTCTGCCGTTTTCAGCAACTGAGAGACGAGAGCTAAGCTGCTTGGTTGGAGACTTGCTCCTGTAATGGAAGAGAGCTGAGAGCGAGGGGATGGGGTAATGTATTAATTAAATTATTAATTTTGTGACAAATAAATAACAGCTCAGTTCATTTATATCCATGTTAATGTGTTATATTTTATTTTTATTTTTGAGTTTATGTATCGGTATTGGAGCGGAAAACGTCGGATCGACGCATCCATACTATCCACCAAAATAAACGTCCAGCATGTTTCTGTTCAATTTCTCAACAAGCACAGGAACACTACATCCTAGTTGCACACCAAACACAGTAAAACTGAATTTATGACGATAAGCAAAAATAAAAGAAAATGCCCTTAGAACCTGTGTTCATGGCAGCTTTACTCGAATAGTGGAATGATGTGAGATATCTGTGAAGTGGCTTTAAAAGGTACCTGCGTGCCGTAGGACCCATAATTTCTAGGCTCTGTAGGAGTGGTTCTGGTGGGCGGAGTCTGAGCTTGAGGCGGTGCAGATGGAGGTGTGGCATCATAAGGAGGTGGAGGCTATAGAGTAAAAGAGAGAGAAGTAATTACTAGTGATTACCATTAGCAATATTATCACACATACGACAATGAGTTATTCAACATTACACACACAGCCATGTATAGTGTATGATATTGTATATCATACAGTATACCTGGGTGTTTGTCAGCCACCGCAAGAAAACGTGGTGTAAACATCATGCGTAACACACAGCCCCCCCCCCTCCTCTCTACTCTAGTCTAGTCTTTATCGTTTCATCATCATTTAGCTTCATTCATTCTTTGTTGAAAAATATCGGAAGCATATTGAGTAGTGAAGTCAGTATTGTTAATGGAACTGTGGGCTGAGGGTATATTAACCCCTCTAATAAAAATCACAAGAATGAAATAAATCATTATTAAAAACTGATTATTTAGCAGTCATTCCCAAATATTACTCATCATAGTTGCACCCTACATTAAACCCTACATTAAACCCTACATTAAACCCTACATTAAACTAGGGCACCACTAATTGTTGCTGAACAGTCAACTTTGTTTTCAGAGACTGGCGAGTTCATACATAATGTCATTTCCTTGTCTGCTGACTAGAAGGGGAAAAGGGTCATGCATACACACGCTATGCAAAAAGGGCTCTATGTAGTGCTGATATAATAGTGGAACGCTTTTGGTGCCGTGTAGAACCAGTCTCTATATACAGAACCACCCATCCATCAATCTGAAGAAGCCGTTAACCAGGCAACCAGTCGTCACTGTTTATTACAGAACCATGACTGACTAGCGGAACAATAGAACGGTAAAGGCTACTGATCGAAAGCACATATGCTAACAATGCACAATGTGATACAATTTTAATTCTTTTAAAATGATTCAGGTCAATATTTGACATTTGGACACTCTAGAGAGAGTTTATAACTGGTTAGGATAGGGTGTAATGACAACACGTCAAAAACACTGATACAGCAGTGCAATAATGTGATAACGGCTGTAAATGTAATGGATCCTTACTCCCTCATTAGCATTGCACTATATAGGGAGAGACTGTTTAGTTTACTATGCAGTGGTAGAGAGAGAATTCGGACACTTCCTCCCCCTTCTCATAATCATCATCATCATCACGTGTCTGTAGAGCTGGGCAATATGACAATATTTTATCATATTGTTATACATTTTGTTATTGTGATAATATATAACATTTTCTAAGCATTTCGAGGATGCTCTTAGTGCCTAATAAACACTGATCAGCTGCAGGTTTCATTACAGACAGTGTAATTAGACTGGTTTAATTAGATGAAGTGCAGCAGATGTTGAATAAAAGAATCTGACGCTACTGATTTATTTAGTCTGTGATCACATGTATTGTGATAAATACTGTGTATCGCAAAAAAAGTCTTTAAATATTGTGATACAGTATTTATACCATAGCGTCAGTACCGAGTGCCTGAAGGCCAAATCGCCTGAAGGCGCTGTTCATGGACTAATCTTTGACAGCTACGTTGCTTAGAAACATAAGCTTGAACCATTAAGAAACTACATGGGACAATATCTGAAATTCACGGCGTGCACTGGCTCGTAACCATCACTTGCTTAGCTGCAAGTTCGTCTCGCTGCCTGTTGCTTAGTAACAAGACACCTGCAATCTGTTTTGGCATACATTCAGCTCATGTAGTGAGCTACACCGTTTACTATAAATTGTATAAATAAAGTGCACTGTGGGGGGATTATAGTGCCCTCATATAGCGCCTGAAGTCCACTTTATGATCCGGACACTCTGAATGAAAAATGGCTGACATACTAAACAGCGCCCTGCAATGTAAATAGGGGGTCATTTCGGACACAGGCTGTGAGCTGGAACTCTGAATTATAACTGAATTATAATATCTAATATTTAACGCAGTTCTCAACACCAGTCCTCACACCAGGAGGAGGACGACCGGAGAAGAGACAAGAGAGGGTGAAGTCTTAACACATGCACATTCCTCTGAGACACATGAAGCTCCACCACATCTTCTGGAACCGCCGCCGACCCGCATTTGCTTTACAGCTCTGTGACGTCGGCTAACAGGCAGTTGTGACGGGGGAGAGGGAGGGCCCTCCTACCCACCCAGAGGACGAGACCCCTCTCGCTTTGACAGCTGCGCCACTCAGGAGCCCGGGGCCAAATCATTACACCCACAAGTCTCTCTAGTCTGTGCGAGTAAATGCTGAATCGAGGGCTTCTGAGCCCAATGAATGAGAGTCAGGGGCAGTGGCAGCGGTCTAAGGACGGATCTGTGAGAGGTGAAGCTGTGTGTCTGAACCCACCCCTGCCGTCCTGGTGTCGAAGGGGTTGTAGAGGTCCAGAGTGGGGTAGTCCGTGTTGCTGCTGTGTTGTGTGACTGAAGGGTCCTGTGCGCAACATGGCAAAAAAATAAATAAAAATACAATAAAAAAAAGTTAGTTAATAAAGACAGTGGACCATCAGTGGAATAATAATAATAATAATAAAAAAAAAAAAACACAGGATTAATATGGTCTAATCATCACCTGAAAGGGGTTGTGGTCATCGCTCG